>NC_051065.1:116593404-116905624 GCF_004664715.2 Peromyscus leucopus | reverse complement strand
GGGAAAGCTGGTAAGAGACTTACAATACACAACTATAAGAACTTGGTTTGAACCACTCTTGTGCCTGGTAGAATTGTCAGCTAGATGGCCCATGGTGTTTCTGATGCCAGGACAGAAAGCCTACCTACATTTCCACACAGAACACCTGCCTTGTTTTCATAACCAATTGTGAGTTCCCAGAGGGGAGATGCTAGTGGAGTTAGCCTTGAGGATTCATGCCTTCACCATCCAGCGTTGTGATCCTGCCCAGGCATGGAAATTCTCTAACCTCCGTTTTCCTTGCCTAGTAGGAGGCCGGTGGGCTGTGCTTGATGGTGTTGTAGTCCTGTTCAGCTACAGGTTTCTTTTCCTTGGCATTCACTGCCATCAGCGCTTGTGCCAGCTTCCAATCTGCTGACCTCAGTTCCTGCATTCTTCACCTCCGATAAGATGATGTGGGTCCACCTTGTTATCTATGACTCCTCCTGCTTTGTTCAGCCCCCAGACTGTCTTCTCAAAAACAAGATTTCTCTTATTGTTCCAATGCCTAAGCATTTCTCCATCTCTGGATCCCTTGGACCAGTGATTCTCAACCTTCCTAATGCTGTGGCCCTTTAATGCAGTTCCTCATGTTGTGGTGACCCCCAGCCATAAAATTATTTTCGTTGCTATTTTATAACTGTAATTATTCTACTGTTGTGAGTCACAAAGTAAACATCCATGTTTCCCAATGATCTTAGGTGGCCCCTGTGAAAGAATCATTCAACCCCCAAAAGGGGTCAACCCCAAAGTTGAGAACCACTGTCTTTGACATTATTTGTACATTATGTGTTGGCTTTTCATTCTCCCAAATGTACTGCCTTAAAGTATTTTGTTATACTCACCAGTTTGCAGGTTAGGAATGAGGGGAGGGACAGTGGCTTCTCTGCGATGCAGCCAGGACCTTGGTTGGGACAACTCTGATGACTGGAGGTGGCTGGGATGGACTTTATTTTAGTGACTTGTTTCGGTCCGAAGTAGCTTCCTCAACCATGTGAATGGCTTCTTGGCTGAAGAGCTGAAGGGCAGGAAAGCCACTCCATGGACTAGGTTGTGTTTTAGAGGAGTTGGATTTCTTACACAATGGCTGCCCTCCTTCAAGCACATGGTGCAAGAGTCCAGGGTGGAAGCATCAGTCTGTTAGGATTGGGTTTCAGAAGTCACGAAATGCTCCTCTGACATTCTAGTTGGCTACATGCAGCCAACTTGGATGCATTGTGGGAGGATATCCCAAGGGAGTACTTACTGAGTTCTGGTTCCAAGTGGTGTATGATCAGTCTTCATTGGTAATTTGCCTGGTTTTGGAATCATCTGGGAGACACACCTCTGGACGTTTCCAGAGAGATTTAACTGGGAAGAGAAGATCTACTTGAACGCGGGTCATTCCACCTCATGGACCGGGATCCATACCTGAATAAGAGAGATGAGATTCTAGGTTATTCCAAATCCAGTCAAGTTTAGATTAACCATTGCATAAAGTAAGCTTGGGGGCTCCTATCCGATTATGTCACTGGTGTGTAGCATGGTGTGACTTGCAGCAGTCTTTCAACCTTCTGCACCCCAGTTTCCTCACTCTGTGGTGGTAGTGAGTGGAGGTGTGCTTTTCCCTAGAGCTGGTATGTGGGTCGAAACAAAGATAATGCTTGCTAATCTGTTAGAGAAACCACTCTCACCTCAATAAGAAACCCCTAAGTACCAGCCAGTATTATTGACTTAATTTATACTACTAATGTTCCATTGGCCACAGTGCTTGCTACAGGAAGAAAAGAGAAAATACCAGGCACTGTCTCCTGTTGCAGAAACACACCCGATCCGGAAGCTGCAGCAATAGTCCCTGGCTCTACAATGGCCATTTAAGCACTGCCCCACTGGATGGAGACGTTGGCACCAGGAAGACATATATTTCAGGTTTTTCTTCCTTTGTGTCTCTTCCAAAGATATAATATACCTAAATAACAATGAATTAATTTTTTAAATGAATAACCACAAAGCTATTTAATATAGAAATGATCTTAGAAAACCAGCATATATGGAGCTGGGAGATGAATCAGTGGAGGAAGTGTTTGTCTTGCAGCTAAGGACCTGAGCCTAGTCCCCAGAATCCACAGAAAAAAAGTTCAGCATGGTAGCATGCAGTTGCAATCCCATCTCTGGGGAGGCAAAGACAGGGGGATCCCTGGAGCTTGATGGTCAGCCAGCCTAGCTTACCTGGGAAGTTCCAGGCCAGTGAGAGACATGGTCTAAAAAAATGCAGATGATACCTGAGGAATGACATCCAAGGTTGTCTTTTGGCTCCCACTCACATGCGCACACAAGTGCACATGTGCACACATGAGCATTTGCAGAGTAATATGGGAAAATCAGAAGGGAGACGAGAGCAAAGAGCAAACAAGATAGGAGGAAGGCTCCAGAGCTGTGTTTGGATGATGTGCAACTGGCGATAACATAATTGCCACCTGCATTTTCTCCACCAGAGCCTCTTACTGAAAGGATTTGTCTTTATTCTGGGGAGGGGGGGGAATGACTCCTTTGAACGCTTCTGGGAAAACAATATAAAACAAGCCTGTTACACTATTTTAACTTTATAGAGAAGTGCCTGAAATGAGTTTGCAATCCATGTAATCAACAGAAATAGCCCCAGATTACAGGAGGGCCTATTTTCCTTCTACTTAGAGCTTGGAGTTTTGTGGCTGCTGTTTTCCACAAGATTGGTTTTCTTTCAGGATAGCTGCACAGCTCAAAATGTGTTTAGGGAGAGGTGGTGAGCCCTGACAATGGGCTTCAGAAAAACACACAAATCCATGGCTTTAGACTCCCCTCAGTGAAGGAACACCATGACATGATGTTGCCCGAAAACAGCGGAGGAGGAGGCTGTGAAGTTAATTTGGGAAATTCCACTCTGCCAAGGCTTAGCACTGTAGCTAGAGTTTTCCTGGTCCTGCCTGGCCCACGGTCAGGACAAATCTCTCTCACCCACCAGTCCCGCAGCTGCTCAGACCCAACCAAGTAAACACAGAGACTTATATTGCTTACAGACTGTATGGCCGTGGCAGGCTTCTTGCTAACTGCTCTTATGTATTAAATTAACCCTTATCTATTAATCTATAAGTTGCCACGTGGTTCATGGCTTACCAGTATCTTAACATGTTGCTTCTCATCACTGTGGCTGGCAGCGTCTCTCTGCCTCAGCCTTCTACTTCCCAGAATTCTCCTCTTTGCTTGTCCCGCCTATACTTCCTGCCTGGCTACTGGCCAGTCAGCATTTTATTTATACAGAGCGGGATCCACAGCACACCACTGGACTCCATTTGAAACACTGGGCCTATTGGACAGTAATGGTCTTTTCTTCCTTTGTTTCTGGGGTTCTGTTGCCTTCTTTGGTGCCGAGGATGGAACCCAGGGTCTCAACCAGGCTGAGCACATGCTTCTCCCGGCCTCCAGATGGTGCTTCAGCTAGGACTCTTAGAAACAGACTCTAAGGAGTTTTGGATGGATGGGTTGGATGCAGATGGTTTGGGCGGTAGGGCCCCGATGCTCTTGCGGAAGTCCTTATGGAACTGATAACAAGGCTGAATAATGCAATTATAACCAAGGCCCTGCTCGGTTGCTGGGGCTCTAGATTTGAGTGGCTTTTCTTTTTCAGGATCTAGCTTTCTAGAATGGTCTCATTTGAAGTAAGGGGTCAGACTCTTATACCATTAAAGCTCTGGAACAGGGTGGCATTGGTCAGGGCTGTTTTCTGAGGCTAAGGGCGAGGCTGTGCAGTATGCAGTGGTGAGGCAACAGCAGCCTACATACCCTGTATCCACTAACATATCTTATACAGTAAAGTGCACAAGCCTCAAATAGAAGGCTTTGTGAATGTTTACACTTGCACATGCCCAGGCATCTCCACCTACATCAGCATCCCAACAGGCTTGTGTACTCTCCAGTCAAGAACCGGGCCTCCAAAGGAAATCACTATTTTGACACGTCTTCAATTAACATCTAGTTTGTACTCTCTTCAGTCCGGCCCTTTTGATTTAATGCACCTGTGTGGTTCATGCGTGTTGCTGACTGGAAGAATCACAGGATTGGTTCCAGTACCCTCTTCCTCATCCCCATAAACAAACACCAAAATATGAGCCATTCAAGTCTCTGACATAAAATGGCATCATATCTGTGCATAACACCTATATTCTCTTATATGATTTCAAGTCATTTCTAGGGCTGGGTGTGTGGGGAAGAAGAGACAGGAGGGTCAAGGGTGCAAGGCCAGATTGAGCTATACTGTGAAACCCTGTCTTAAAATAAAATAAACAGTAAATCATGTCTAGATTCCCTACATTACCTAATACTGTGTGAATAGCTGTCATACTGCACTGTGCGGGGCTAACAACAGAACAAGTCTGTGAGCATGTAACATGGGCAGTTTTGTTTCCTGACTATTGTTGAGTCTGAGGTTGGCTAGCTCGGTAGGTTCACAGCCTGTGGGCCAGGCTGAATGTAGTTCATTCATTCTGATGGACAGCAACATTAATTGAACATACCACAATCTGCCACTTTTTTTTTTTAACTTTATCTATTTTTTAGCACCCAGGGTTGAACTAGGGCTTCATATGTGTTAGGCAATCACTCTACAACTGAGTCACATCTCCATTTTTTTTTTTTTAAAAAAAATTAATTTTGAGATAGGGTCTCACTATGTAGCCCAGGCAGGCCTTGAACTTAATATTCTCCTGCCTCACTCTCATGAGTAATCTGTAATACTCTCTCTCTCTCTGTGTGTGTGTGTGTGTGTGTGTGTGTGTGTGTGTGTGTGTGTGAAGGATAGAGGTAAATGTCAGGTGTCTTTTCCTATTCTTCTTCACCTTGTTTTTTAGGATGAGGTTTCCAGGCTTTTGGTACCTCCACACTTAAAAGCATTTACTGCTCTTCCAGGGGACCTGAGTGCTGTTTTGGCAACCTCACAGCAACCTGCAGCTCCAACTCTAAGGGATTTGGTGCCCTCTTCTGGCTTTAAAGGATCCCCCACTCCCCTTAATACACATACTCATGAATAAAAAATTTGAAAAAAATCTTTAAGCCATGTGATGTACATACCTTTAATCCCAGCACTCAGGAGACAGCAGCAGGTGGGTTTCCATGAGTGTGAGGCAAGCCTGATCTGCATACCAAACTCCACGCTAGCCAGGGCTCTATAATGTGACTCCATCTCTAAATAAATCATCTTTTTAGAAAAGAAAATTAGAGCCGGGCGGTGGTGGCGCACGCCTTTAATCCCAGCACTCGGGAGGCAGAGCCAGGCGGATCTCTGTGAGTTCGAGGCCAGCCTGGGCTACCAAGTGAGTCCCAGGAAAAGGCGCAAAGCTACACAGAGAAACCCTGTCTCGAAAAAACAAAAAACAAAAAACAAAAAAAAAAAAAGAAAAGAAAATTAGAGAACTTGGCTTAAGCCACTGTTGTGTCCGCATAGCTGGGAATGATGACTGGATGGCCCATCGTGTTCTGGTGCCAGGAGAGAAAGTCGACCTGCATTTCCACACACAACACTGGCCTTCTTTCCATGACCAACTGTGGGAAAACGTTTTTCTTGGTCTCTCACCAACCCTGGAGCCCACCAATTGTCTAGACTGGCTGGCCAGCGGGCTCTGGGGATGCATTTGTCTCTGCCTCCCTGCCCTCCTTCCTTCCTACTGAGGTTGTAGGTGACGTACATGCTACTACATCCAGCTTTTTTTTTTTTTTTTTTTTCCCCACACAGGGGTCTAGAATCCAAATTCAGGTCATTATGCTTGTGTTTTACCAACTGGACCATCTTCCTAGCCCTCTATTATTCTTGAGAGTCATTTAAATTGTGAAGGAATCAATACACATTTTTTTTTCACATGTGTCTCGGTGAACAACTACCATTTGCTTTTTTAAAAAATCCCGTTGCCGTGACAAAATATTGACTAAAGTGACTCATGGGAGAATGGGTTTGTTTTATTTTAACTCAAGGTTCAAGGGTACAGCCCATCATGGTGGAGAAGTCAAGAAGCAGCTAGTTACATTTCAGCTCCAATCAGGAAACAGGGGTGAATGTTTACCCAGCTCTCTTTCACCTTTACACAGTTCAGGGTCTCAGTCAGGGAACAGTGCCAACCAGGAACGCATGAGCCTTTCTGTAGAACACAATTAATGTAATTAAGATAATCCCCCACTGGAGTGCCCAGAGGCCCGCCTCCCAGGCAATTCTAGATCCTGTCAAGTTGATAATTTATACTAACCATTACACCACTCATTTGTATTATATGTCAGAGATAATTGCAGCATGCTAAGATAAATATATGTTCAGACTTAATAGATATGGCCAGATAATTTTTCAAGTATTGGTGTTAATTTTCAATTTCTCTAGAATTTTTGAAGTGGCACATTTAAATAATTTTTGCATGGAGTCCTGCTCACTCTGAATCAAGAGGAAGTTTAAATTAAGGATAGTTATCAAAATTATTTGAATCAGGTATTCTCTGTGAACACTGAAGATAATTTTTCCTAGTAGTTTTGTGCAAATATGGTAGATGTTAAGGGGCTTTCCAAGACTTGGTCATAGGTTAGATTTCCTAGAAACAAAACTGGGGATAGGGAACTTGACATAATTTGTCAAGGGAAGGTTCTCTGGAGAAAACTGTAAGAGAGAAAGGGAAGGAGGGGAAGGGAAGGGAAGAGAAGGGAAGGGAAGGGAAGGGAAGGGAAGGGAAGGGAAGGGAAGGGAAGGGAAGGGAAGGGAAGGGAAGGGAAGGGAAGGGAAGGGAAGAAAGGCCACAGTGATCTGGGCAGAGGGAAAACTCAACCCTGACCCGATCACATAAGGGACTCTGGAATAGACCACACCACTGAACCACCTTCCCCTTGAAGGGATCCTCTGTACCCCACACAGGCATTACAGCTGTGAGTCTGGGGTCATGGCTGTTCTTTAGCAGGGCTTCCACCAATCTCAAGGAGTTGTTCTCAAACACGAGCAATTCCCCTCCCCAAGGGGTTGTATTAATTACTTTTCTGTTTCTATTGCTGTGAAGAGACACCATAACAGCAGCAACTCTTACAAAGGAAAACATTTCATTGTAGTGGCTCCCTTACAGTTCAGAGGTTCAGTCCATTATCATAGCAGGAAGCAAGGCAGCATCCAGGCAGACAAGCTTAGAGTCCTTACATTGTGGTGATACTGTGTTCCCTAATATATTGTGCACCCTATTAAACTTATCTGGGGTCAGAGGACAGAACAGCCACTAGATATAGAGGCCAGAAAATGACGGCACACACACCTTTAATCCTAGTATTCTAGAGGCAGAGATCCACCTGGATCTCTGTGAGTTCAAAGCCAGACTGGAAACAGTCAGGCATAGTGACTCACACCTTTAATCCCAGAAAGTGATGGCAGGAAGCAGAAAGGTATATAAGGCATGAGGACCAGGATCTAGAGCCTGGTTAAGCTTTCAGGCTTTTAGCAGCAGTTCAGCTGAGATCCATTTGGATGAGGACACAGAGGCTTCCAGTCTGAGGAAACAGGATCGGCTGAGAAGTTGGTGAGGTGAGGTTAGCTGTGGCCTGTTCTTTCTCTCTGATCTTTCAGTGTTCACCCCACTACCTGGCTCTGGGTTTGTTTTTATTAATAAGACCATTTAAAATTCATGCTCATTACATCTTGATCCAAAGGCAGCAGGAAGTGCACTGACTCACTGGGCCTGACTCAAACACATATGAGACCTCAAAGCCCGCCTCCACAGTGACACACTTCCTGCAGCAAGGCCACACCTATGTCAGCAAGGCCACACCTCCTAATAGTGCCACTTCCCTTTGAGGGCCATTTCTTTCAAACCACCACAAACCCCATGAGTAAAATCAACTTAAGGGAAGAAGGGGTTTATTTTAGTCTATAGTTCCAAAGGGAGTGTTTATAATGGTGCAGAAGGCATGGTGTGGTGGCAGGAACAGGAGGCTGGCCGATCATGATTCATCCACACACAGGAAGGAGACAGAGAAGCAGACAGGGGACAGGAAGTAGGGTGAGGCTATAAGTTGTTAAAGCCTGCCCCCAATAACATCTTCCTGGAGAATGGCTGTACTCCTAAAGGTTCCATAACTTCCCCCCAAAGCACCAGCACCTGGGAACCAAGTGTTCAATACATGAGCCCATGGGGGACATGTCTCACTGAAACCGCCACACGGACTGTGCTGGCTAATCTTGATTGTTGATGAGAGTCGTCACGGCACCTCTGGGTATGTCTGTGAGGTATTTTCTACGCTATGTTAGTTAGGGTGGGGAGACCTATCGTAAGTGAGGCACTGTTCAGGGAGCTGGGGTCTCAGACTGCACATGGAGGAGAAAGTAAGCAGAGCATCACCGTTCCTCTCTCTCTGCGTCCTCACTGTGGACACAGTGTCCAAATGCTGTTACAACTTTCCTGCTGTGATGGACAGGACCCTTGGACTGCTGGTCCTTTAATGCAGTGGTTCTCGACCTCCAAAATGCTGCAAGCCTCTGATTCAGTTAATGTTGTAGTGACCCCCAATTATGAAATTATTTTCCCTGCTCTTCATAACTGTAATTTTGCTACTGTTATAAATGGAAATATTTTGGGAGATCGAGGTTTGTCGAAGGGGTCATGACCCACAGGTTGAGAATTACTACTTTAGCAGATATTTTGTGTGTGAGTGTGTGTGTGTGTGTGTGTGTGTGTGTGTGTGTGTGTGTTCAGGTATTTTGTTGCAGCAGTGAGGGAAATAACTAATAGAGTGCCTCAAAACTGAGATGAAAAAACTCTGGGGCTTGGGTAATTCCTTGAAAAAGGGACCTGGGACAAGTCATTTACAACATCTGCTGTTAGGGACAGACCTACTGGCTCCCAGTTCATTAGGGGCATCTAGGCAGGGTCTTCCAATGGCACCTTCTACAGCTGTCCCTTAGAAACATGACATTAAGCAACAACAGAAGCTCTCCAGGCTCTCCTTCTAGCATTTCTGTAGGAGCCTGGCCTTCGCCTGACAGAGTGCAATCACTTTCCTGATAGGTATGTTGCTAAGCCCTAAGATCAAACAGACAGCTATAGACATTGTGGATCTCTTTCAGAGGTTCACTGACTTTTTATAAAGTTAAAATTGAAGTAAATCCCATCTGAAACATCCACTACTAACTCAGTACCCCTGAATAAGCTCAGGGCTTACAACTGTGGCTGGAATGGACTGAAGGATCGAGGTAAGGAACAAACCTAGCTACCCCTAAATTAAATGGGGCTTTGAAAGCCTTTGGAGACATTGCCAGCGCCACACTCATGGTGTGTGTGTGTCTGTATTTGTCTTAGTTACTGTTCTATTGCTGCGAGGAGGCGCCATGACCAAGGCAACTTATAAATAAAAGCATTTCATGAGGGCTTGGTTACAGTTTCAAGGCATTCGTCCATGATCATCATGGTGGAGAGTGGGGCAACGGCAGGCAAGGCATGGTGCTGGAGCAGAAGCTGAGAACTTACATCTAATCCACAAGCAAGAGGTGAAGAGAGAAGAGAGAGAGAGAGAGAGGGAGGGAGAGACAGAGACAGAGAGACAGAGACGGACAGAGTCTGGACCTGGCATGGGCTTTTTGAAACCTCAAAGCCCACCCCCAGTGATACACTTCCTCCAACAAAGCCACACCTCCTAATCCTTTCTAAATAGTTCCACTAACTGGTGACCAAACATTCAAATATATGAGCCTATGGGGGCCCTTCTCATTCAGACCTCCACAGCATCTTTTGCCACTGTTCTGAAGCGTCTTTAACCAGACTACATTTATCTATTGGCTACCTGTGTCTTTACCCAACCGTTGCCTAATCTAGCCTAAGTGTTTTGGCTCATGCCTTGTAGTTCCACTATCTCAGAGGCTGAGGCAGGAGGAGTCCTGTGAATACAGGGTGAGTCCCAGTCTCAAACAAAAAATGGCACTCCAAGGAAAAGAATAATTTAGTTGGCATTTTTAACTGTTTCCTTCTTGAACTAGTTTTGTAATCTGTGCTCATGGTTCTAGCATTAGTTTCTTTTTTGTCCTTTCTAAAAATGAATCATTGCTTTGCTCACTTCTCTTTTAAAAATACCAACATTAATGCTAGGAACTAAGAAGGATACAATTATGTATAAGTCTATCTCTAGCAAGGTTATAATAAAAGGGAGATACTGTAATGCTATGCTAATTGAAAAAGGAGAAGTATACAGCATGGTACCATTTTTTTTGTTTTAAAAACATCTTTGTGTTTCTTTGAATAGAGTAAAAGTTTAAAAGGTTTCTATCAAAAAGTTAACAGGGCCTGTTGGGTGTGGTGGCTTACCCTTGCAATCTCAGAGCTCAAGGCAGAAGCAGGAGAGTTGCTGTGAGTTTGAGGTCAGCCTAGGCTGCATAGTGAGTTTAAGGGGAGCCTGACCTACTTCTTGCGATGTTGTTTTTTTAAGAAAGTAATAAAAATTTTAAGGTAATAAAAATAATAAATAAAATGAAACACAGTAATAGTGGTTTACTTTGAAAATTCTGTGTAAGAAGATTGCTACCTTCCCCCAAATTGCTCAGAGAATGAACAGCCTTATCTGTAAATAGGTGTAAACAGCCTTATCTACTTTAAACTCCAAGGTTACAGCCTGCTGTTTGAGTTAGCATTGTTTTAATCACCTAGGTGCTCGCCACCTTCTGGATGCAAGGGGTATTTCACCATTTGGAGACCATGCAGTACAGCAAAGCTCATTTGAACTCACAGAGACTGAGGCAGCATCCACGTGGCCTGCAGGGGTCTGCACCAAGCCCTCTGTGAATATATTATGGTTTCCAGTTTAATGTTTCTCTGGGACTCCTGAGCGTGTGAATGAGTGGGTCTCCGATTATTGTGCCTTCTCTTAGGCTCTTTTCCCTCTGTTGGTTTGTCTTGTCCAACTCCAATGTGATAGTTTTTTTCTCTATCTTGTTATATTTTGTTTTGTTTTATTTTATTGTTGTCTCTTAGAAGCCTGTTCTCTTTTACTGAGAGACAGAAGGGGAGTAGATTCAGATGGGAGGGAAGATGGGGAGAAATTGGGAGGAGTACAGGGAGGGAAAATAGTAATCTGGTATATTATGTGAGAAAACAATCTATTTTCAATAAAAAGTAAAACAAACAAAAATTTTGTTGGGGAAGAACTTGTCTTTTAAATTTAATGTTTAATTTTGAAGCTCATTGGCCACAATCATATTCTTCAGACTAGAAGAGGGAATAATTTAATGTAAACAGAGATGACAGGC
The DNA here is from genome assembly GCF_004664715.2 of Peromyscus leucopus. NCBI lineage: Eukaryota > Metazoa > Chordata > Mammalia > Rodentia > Cricetidae > Peromyscus > Peromyscus leucopus. Next base: position 116,894,349 of record NC_051065.1, on the reverse strand, counting down.
TGTATACTGGTCCTCGGTGAGGAAAAATTATGAAGCGGGTCTAAATACAAATTCAGGGCATACATGGAAATGTCTGTAGAAATATAAAGAAGCCTGCAAAGACAGGTGGAAGAATTACCTTTGGAGAAAGAGAGAGAGAGCCAAAGTTGGACATTAGCTAAAAAAGAACTTTACATTTTTAAAGGGAGAATGAATGTATAATTTGTATAGTTTAGCACTAATAATAAATGCAAAAATAAAGTGAACTGGGAGCTGGAGAGACAGCTCAGCATTTAAGAGCACCTGCTGCTCTCTCAGAGGATCCGGGTTCAATTCCTGACACCCACGTGGTGGCTTGCAGTTGTCTGTAACTCCGGTTCTAGAGGATCTGATGCTCTCCTCTGGCTTCCACAGGCTGTAGGCACACAAGTGGTACAGATACTCATTCAGGTAAAACACCTATACATATAAAATTAAAATAAAAGAATAAAGAAAATTGTTTACAAAGAAAAAGAAAGGAAGCAAACTCCTCCTCCTCCTTTTCCCCATTATGTAATCATAATTATTTCCGAGATACAGTAGATATAGTGAATTCCTACTACAGAACAAGAGTATTGAACCATATAGCCTGTTTTCCTATGTGCTAGTACTTATTCGTTCTCTCTCTCCCATCTTTGTCTGCAAAATATATAATCAAGTATTCAGGAAAAGTACAACATGAACTGTAAAGTGTTTTAAGTTAGCAGAGCTCGATAGCAGAGCTTGTTTCATTTAATTCCATGGCATGAATAATTAAAAATATTAATGCTTGTGACCTACAGGAATGAGGTCCCATGGTAGATATAATGATCCTTTCTAAGGAAGTGAGTTTGGAGTAATTGGCCAGAGGCTATCTCAGGGGAATCTTTCAAGGGCTTTACTAATCCCAGATTGTCATCAATTCATTGTCAGAATTGACTATCTATTACTTTTAAGGATTCATATGGTCTAAAGCTGGCAGGCCTGGCCTTAGAGTACGAAACCAAGATGTAAGTGGTAATATTAGAGGTTTCAAAAGTGGTTTGGAGAGTGTACCTAGGAATGAGACTAACCTTGGTTCCAATTCCCACTAAGCCTCTGACAAATTGTGTGACTCTATGCAAGTGAACAGAATATAAATGGCTTCTTCATCGAGCTGCCAAAAAAGGAAAGAAGACATCAGAACAAGGTGACTGTGGTTCCACTACATAGCCAGGAATCCAACCAATGTGGAGGCCTGCTAATATCTTTTTCTGAGTCCCAATTAAATGTCAAAATTGCTTCCTTAGAATCATAAAAAGCCAGATGTCAAGAAGGCTTTTGTGGATATCTGGGGACCTTTACTGTCATAAGATATGACTTTAAACCCTTTCACTTGTATTTACTATCTGTTTTTGTTCTTATTAGTGTTGTCTTGAGACAGAGTTTCACTGTGTAGCCCAGAGGGCTGGTTAGTTTATTTTTTATTTTTTATTTTTATTAACTTGGTACAAGTTAGGTCATCTGGAAAGAGGGAACCTCAATTAAGAAGATGTCTGTCCTGTTGGCCTGTAGGCAAATCTACAGGGGCATTTTCTTGATTATTGATTGAGGCGGGAAGGCCCAGAGCCTGCTTGGGTGGTACCACCCCTGAGCAGACAGTCCTGGCTTATATAGAGGAAACTGAGCAGGCAGTGGTCCTCCATGGTCACTGCTTCAGTTCCTGCTCAAACCCCTACCTTGGCTTCACTGGCTGATGCTTTGTTACCTGGAAGTATAAACTAAACCAACCTTTTCCCTCCCAAGGAGCTTTTGGGCATGGTTTTTATCACAGTAGAAAAGCCAACTGGAACACCTCGTCTAGCTGGAACTCATTATATAGACGATGCTAGTCTAAACCTTGCACAGTCCTCCTGCCTCTGCCTCCTGTGTGTGCGGAGATGACAGGTGCGAGACACTGAGCCCAGCGATTCCACTAACATTCACAAACAGGGAATTATACTTGTCTTAAGTAGGGTTTCATCACTTGCTGTGATAAAACACCATGACCAAAGCAAACTGGGAAGGAAAGGGTTTATTTGACTTCCACTTCCGTATCGATGTTCATCATTGAAGGAAATCAGGACGGAAACTCAAACAGGGCAGGAACCTGGAGGAAGGAGTTGATGCAGAAGCCACGGAGGATTGCTGCTTACTGGTTTGCTCCTCATGGCTTGCCCAGCCTGCTTTTTAATAGAACCCAGGACCACCAGCCCCGAGATGGCACCACCCACAAAGGGCAGGGCCCTCCCCCATCAATCACTGATTAAGAAAATACCTTACAGGCTTGCCTACAGCCTGATCTTATGAAGGCATTTTCTGTCTTTTATTTATTTATTTACTTACTTATTTTTGGTTTTTCGAGACAGGGTTTCTCTGTGTAGCTTTGGAGCCTGTCCTGGAACTCACTTTGTAGACCAGGCTGGCCTCGAACTCACTGAGATCTGCCTGCCTCTGTCTCCCGAGTGCTGGGGTTAAAGGCATGCGCCACCACTGCCCAGCTGGCATTTTCTTAATCGAGGTTTCTTCCTCTCAAATTACTTTAGCTTGTGTTAAGTTGACATAAAACTAACCAGTGCGATACTAGACTGTGCTAGTTCCTGGAAGTAAGAGAAACGAGAAGGAAGGAAGCCCAAGAGAATACATGAAGGAAGAGGGAAACTAGTGAGAAAGGCATTGGGAGAGTGAGAATCACAGAGGAACTCAAAAGAATAAAGTGAAGATAAATAAAGAAAAAAAAAAGACAAAAGACAGCTTCCAACATGTGTACGAAAACAGAGAAAAATGAAACTGGGTAAATAAAGAGGAAGCACAATTCTTGAGTGGGCACTGACAAGGCATCTGGATGCTGATCCTGTTTGCTCAGCCCACCTTTCCTTGGAGTTTGTGTAAGCATTACAGCTCAAATCAAAAGGGATCCTGGCAGTCAGGAACCAAGGAATACCACAAAGTACCACAAGCCATAAGCCTTGCAGCCCTGCTCCAGGGAAAGGTTTCCCCAGTGTAACGACTCTGCCACAGCAGGGGAGGGTTTCCCCAGCCAAGTTGTTACAGGTCTGCTCAGGTCCCCAGAGAGTAACAACTCTGCTCTGCCTGAAGGAAGGTTTTCCCAGTCTGCTCTGCTCTTCTCCGCTCAGGCTCTAAAGCAAAAGTTGTTACTTCTCTGCTCTGCTCCACTCTGGCAAAAGGTCTCACCCAAACCTCATTCAAGAGATTTATTGGAAGGGAAGAATCCAGGAGAATGGCTGCCTCTGCTAGGGTGGAAAAAGGCAGCTACAAACTGAACAGCCCAGAGATTATAGGAGGCTTTTTAGCGGTGTAGTTTTTCCAGGGTGAAGATTTTTCAGGGTGGGAATTGGTCTGATTTCAATCCCCGAGCTTGGACGAACTCAGAGATTGGCTGGATTTCGTCCTAGGGGATTTTCGTCCTGAGCTGGTTAGGGGCAGAGTGTGTTTATTTGGCTCTGGTTTCAGGGCCAAAGTGTGTTTCTTTGGCTGGCCCCTTTACCCTACAGTTTGTAGTGTGGGTTGAATTAGAGGATGGATGCTCTGTTAATGAGAAAAACCATTCAAATAAGGGATAAAGAAGGGGAGAAAACGCCGAGGGAGGAGACGATAGTCTTCAAGTGAGAACTGAATGAAACCTTGTAAGGAGGGGCGATGTAAATCGCTGTGACTACTGCAGAACCTGCGCCTACTTGCTGAGTGCTGGCAACTTGAAGGGTACAGCGTTCCTCCTGGATAACTTCATGCTATCCTAGCAGCATCTGAGGCTGGACTAATATTATCCTCCCTTTATAGTAGAGGTTTCTGAAGTATAGAGAAGTTTTGTAGTTTTCCTAAAGTCATACAACTGGGAAATGTCCGCACAGGAATTCAAAAACACTTTGTTGACTTGAAAAACCGAGGCGATTAAAATAATTTCTAAACCTCTCCATAGGCCCTTAAGTGAGTCTAAAGTGAATTCGTGTTCCTGTTAGTCCGCACATTTCCTGGTTAGATTTCCAGTTCTTCCAAAAATTCCCTGAGTTGAAGTCCAACTAGTCTGGCTCCAGGGCCTCTTTTCGCTTTCTAGTCAGTTTGAAAACTCCGCCTAGCCAGAGAAAGCGTCCCCGTCTCCAAGGAGATTGGCGCGGGACGGGACTTCCGGCCCTCACGCGCACCCACTTCCGCCTCTGGCCGGAAGCGCCGAGGCAAACGGCGTGGGTCTGGTGCTTGGGGACCCGGAGCGTGCGGAGCGGGCCCGTGGTGGCTCCAGGCTTGCGCGGCGATGCTGACCCCCGCGTTCGAGCTGAGCCAGGACCGCGACTTCCTCACGGTCGCCATCCGCGTGCCGCACGCGCGCGTCTCCGAGTTCGACGTGTACTTCGAGGGGGTGGACTTCAAGTTCTACGCCAAGCCGTACTTTCTGAGGCGAGTCCCCGCCGCCCGCGCACTGCGTTTATTCAGAAGCCCGCGCTCGCGATTGAATTTGCGCCCCGCCGACGCGCTCGCGGCTCTCTCGCTGCTGCCTCGGCCGGCGGCTTCCCCCTGGCGCGCGGTCGGTCGGTCGACCTGCAGCGGAATCGCCTGCTTCCGCACCTGCGGATCTCGGCACAGAGCGCGGGGCCGCCCACCCAGCGTCTGTCCCGTCACCCTCGATCCTCCCTGACCTGTGCTGTTCTTGCGCTGCACGCCCGCGCCTCTCCCCGCGTGGTGACTTCCCCGCGTGGGTCGGTGTTTTGACACACGCCGGCAAGCTTGCCGGGTCCGCCTCCTGGCGGACTGCCCCCTGCCTCCTCCAGTTTTCAGGTCCCCTTCACATCAGTTTAGCCAATTTCTGCCTGGCTGCCCTGAGAGGCGAGCTGTACTGTGCACTGATTTTTCTCCGCGTTGAACCGAAACAGTAGTGGCAGCTGACACTGGGGGCACCTTCGGTGTGTAGGCAGGAGGCATCGTCTTAAGGGCTCGTGTGTGCGTCATCTTGATTTTGATAGCCGTCCTTTGAGTTAGGCAGTACTGTTGGCCCCCTCAGTGCAGTGGACGCTGCGAGAGTCTTCTTCCTAAACTCGCTAAACGTCAGCTGCCTGCCCTCCGCTTTTCAACTGAGCCCTCCAGTGCATTCAAGCTGGTTTCTTCACTGCTCATGCGGGTACCACAGTAGATATTAACTAGCATGCCAGCTTGAAAAATCCAGTGGGATCACACCCCGTGGAAGGTCCAAGACTCCTCAATGGGTATCTGACACCGTGAATAGTAATGAACCCTGGGTAAACTATTTTCGCTATACCTACAAACCTTAGATGTCAATTTATTTACAAATTAAGTTAAAGCAGTACAAACATAACTGCATTTGATAACTTAGGTTTATTGTTACCCCCCCCCCAATCTGGTTATTGGTAGCTATTCAAATGGAAAGCTATTCCAATGCGGAATCTTTGATTTTTACTCTCTTAGTTGAAGAAGGAATCTAAGTTATTTAGCTTGTAAAATGTGAAGGAAGTGCTGAAAAATTGCCATTCAAATGGTTGATAGATTTTGATGGCTACAGATATACTGTGATTGGTGATCACTGACCTTGTGTTAAATCTTCAGATTAACACTTCCCGGAAGGATTGTAGAAAATGGAGGTGAGCAGGGGTCCTATGATGCAGATAAAGGTATGGCATTTATTATTGGGGTTTGGATTTATTTTTCTGTATTTTTTTTTAATGTGTGTGTATGCTCTTGTTGCTAAAATTCCTTCCCTGAGAGAGACATTCTACCTCTGCTAAGGTCTCATTGACAAATAGGTGTGATGCCACCCAAGTTCCCTGGGGGAAGCATTGAGTTTATTAGGTTTACGGAGTAGTGGGTCAGGGGTTATGGCAGGAGCAGATTAGCCACAGTAGAAGGTCTGCATTGCTTCTCCAGGGGTGCATAGATGGAACTCCCTGCCTTCATCCTGTTACTCTAGCCCCTCCTCCAAGACCACATGTACTTGGGATAATTGTATCTATCATACACTGGTTGTGGGTGTGTGTGTGGTGGTGGCTGGATACTCAGGTGAGGGTCCCATGACCCCCTCTCGCCCCTCCTCCCGTGAGGGAAGGTAAAATAGTCCACAGGCTCAGCTGTGATGACCTTTTGTGAGCAGGCCCTCCAGAGCTGAAGTTTGACTCGAGAATAGAACTTTACTGATAGCATATGTAGATGTAAGTGGGTGTGTTGGGAGGGGCTTGTATATGTGTGGGGGTTCATGTGTGTGGATGTGCAAATGGAAGCCAAAGGACAACCTCTGATGTCATCCCGAGGCGTGCTTTTGAGACAGGCTTTCTCACTTGCTGCTTATCTGTTAGGCTAGACAGGCTGGGCAGTGAGCCCATGAATACTCCTGTCTCTGTCTCCCCAACTCTAGGGTTACAGACATGCTCCATTGCACCTTATATTTTTATTTGGCTTCTGGGGATCAGACTCAGCTCCTCCTGCTTTTATGGCAAGTCATTCCTGACTGAGCCACAGGCCCAGTCTTGGTTAGGGTTTTGTGGGTTCCTTATGTTACAGTAGCCACAGAGTAGTAGTCCTTAAAGATACCAAGGGGCCTTTTAGATGTCTAGCTACATACACTACATAATTCTTTCTTCAATGTTTAGTGCCTGTTATCTGGATTTGGGGCAGTTAGCAGTTTCCTGTCTTTTAAACTATTTTTCGGTATTCTTTAAATTTGAATCAAATGTTCTAGTTTCATTTTTCTGGAACTGTTTCTACGTTTAGCACACGCATGAAAGTAAACACCAACATGAAATGATTGATTTTAAAATAGGGATGATTTAGGAGTTTTTGAATGGAATTTTTCTTTTACAGTTTTCAAACTTGAATTTTAATAACAGGTAGATGGGAAATTATCCATGGAAGAATTTAAAGAGTAATTGAGTTTTCTTTCATGATGGATAAGTCCCCATTTTAGCTAGCCACAAACTCATTTATTTTACTCTTCAACTAGCTATTGTCTTTTCCTTTGTCACTGGGTTTGGAGAAAGAGTAGCTTATGGGGCCAGCAAGGTTGCTCAGTGGGTAAAGGCACTAACCTACCATGGTGAGTTTGGTTCCCAGAACCCATGTAAAGGTAAAGGAGAAAACTGACTTCACAAAGCTGTGCTCTGACTGACACACATACACCATAGCACACCCCCATACACACACATGCATGTACAATAATAATGACTTTTTTTAATTTGAGAAGGGTAGCTTCTGTACAGTTGTATACTTCAGTAATTATTGACCAATGAACTGGGGTGAAGGAGGGGAAATGAGACTAAAGAAACTTATGATCAAATTCTCACTCACAATGCAGTATATCTGATGTGATCAGTGTAAGGAAGCTGCCATCCTAGCTTGTGGATGTACATTTAATAAGTTACATATAACAATGGAGTTATTAAACTTTATTGCTGGAGAGAGAGCTCAGCTGTTAAGTGCATATACTTATGCTTTTGCAGAGGACCCGAGTTTCTGGTTTTACAGAAGCTTATAATTACCTGGAACTCCAGCTCTAGGAAATCTGACACCCTCTTGTGGCTTTCATAGGCCCTTGTACTCACATGTATATATTTAAAAAACAAACTTTAAAACATAAAACAAAACTGTAAAATTCAGGGCTGGAGAGATTGCTCAGCGCTTAAGAGCACTGACTGCTCTTCCATAGGACCCGGGTTCAATCCCCAGCACCCACATGGCAGCTCCGAACTGTCTGTAACTCCAATTCCAGGGGATCCTCAGACAGACATACATGCAGGCAAAACACCAATGCACATAAAAATAAATAATTAAAAAAACTGTAAAGTTCTTAGAGTTGAGGAGTTGTATATGTGTGGGTATTTGGGTTGAGTTGCATGTGATATATTAGATTGCATGTCAGTATGCTGAAAGAGGTAAAATGTTTAAAACAGTAGGCTGCACATACTTGTAATCCTGGTGCCTAGGTAGGAACATAATTTCATGTGTGTTTGATGCTAGCCAGGACTACATAGCAAGGCTTTCTCAAGAAAAAAAAATCTCTTTTGTTAATAAATTATTAAACTAATTGCTTTAGTGTATGTAGTCTGAAAGCTACTGCTATTCTTTGGATTAGCTAATCTAATTTGCCTCCTAGTCCAAAAATATATTCTATAAGTAACAGTTAGTGCTGTTGCCTCCTTGGGCCACTGATTTTAGAAACTCTTTGAGTTGTGGTATTTTGACTGGGTTAAGATGGTATGGTAATGCTAAAGCATTCTGTAGTTTGGACACATTGACTTCTGATTGCAATGACAGCTTTGGAAAAGCCCTTAATAATCTCACCAATACCTTTTTAAGACTATTTTTTTAACCTTGACTTATAATCACTAAATCTATAATAAGGGCCAACTTTTGGGACCCCATGAGGAAATATGTTTTTTAAATAGCTCAGTTAAAAATGCTTTATTGGTGTATATTCATTGCAGAAGGTGTTAAGCTTCATGAAAATAATTTCTTCCAACTATATCATATATTTAGAACATATTCACTACCCCAAACTTTTCCTTTCTCCCTTCTCCCACTTTTCCTCTCCTCTGAGTGTCCTTGCCCCTAGTTCCCTATGCTTTCATGTCTCATATACAGGACATACCCATACACACACACACACACACACACACACACACACACACACACACACACACACAGAGAGAGAGAGAGAGAGAGATATATCATATATTGTATATCATATCAGTCTATCTATCTGTCTATCTATCTGTCTATCTATCTGTCTATCTATCTATCTATCTATCTATCTATCTATCTATCTATCTATCTGTTCATGCATCCATAAAAAGACACAAAGGAGGAAAAGCCTATTTGTCCTTCTGAGTCTGGCTTATGTCCCTTAATAAGATTTCCAGTTACACCCATTTTCTTGTAAATGGCATCATTTCATTCTTTTTTATGACTGAGTAAAAAGTCCATTGTGTAGATACACATTTTCTTTATTATCTGTTGATGGGCACCTAGACTGAGTCTATAACTGGGCTGTTGTAAATGTGCTGCAGCAAATTTAGATGTGCAGGTGTCTCTGTGGTGTGATGACTTGGACTCCTCAGGGAGTGGTAGCTGGATCGTATGGTAATCCTCCTTGTAGTATTCTGGGGGACATCCTTACTGATTTCTAATGGTAAGATCAGTCTCTGTTTCCACTGGCAGTGTATAAGGGATCACTTATCTCTGCATCTTTGCCATCCTTTGTTGTTGGGTTTCTTTGTGAGAGCCATTCTGACTGAGCTGAGATGGAATCTCAGTGTACTTTGATTTCCATTTCCTTGTTAGCTAAGGATGCAGTTTTATGTGTTTATTTGCCATTTGGTTTGGTGGGTTTCTTTTCTTTTTTGTCTGTTTCTTTGTGTGAATATGTATGTTAAGTGTGGTTTGTGCTGTGGAGTATTACTTATAACTATGTAAAGATGTGTTACATTTGCTTATGTGTGGAATATTTAACTATGCAAAGATATTACATTTGTTTATGCTGCATTTGTTTAATTATGGAAAGATATGTTGCTGTTTTATATTGCCTGCCTAAGGCACCTACCTGATTGTTCTAATAAAAAGCAGAATGGCCAATAGCTAGGCAGTAGAGGAATAGGCAGGGCTGGCCAGCAGAGAGAATAACTAGGAGGAGGAATCTAGGCTGGAGAGAACGCCTGCTACAGGCTTGTATCTGTATGTGTTTGTGCATGTATATGCATGTGAGTATAGACCAGAGGTTGACTTAGGGTGTCTTCCTCCATTACAGTCCACCTAATTTTTGAGACAAGGTCTTTCACTGAGCCTGGAGCTTACTGTTTCAGCTTGGCCAGCAAACTCCAGGGTTCCTTCTGTGTCCACTTCTCTAGCACTGGGATTATAGGTATTTGATGTGTTCGGTTTTTTGTATGTGTGCCAGAGATTCAAACTTAGATCCTTATGATTGTGTGAGAATCACTACCAACTGGGCCATTTTTCCAGCCTGAGTTCTTTATATGTTCTGGATATTAATTCTCTTCAGATATATAGTTAACAAAGGTTTTTTTCTCATAGAATTATATATTAACCATACTTGCATTTCTCTTATATATACTTATGAAGTCTTTGAGTATTCTTATCTGTCTAAATATAAAACAATTTCTTTTAAAGGAATTTTTACCATTCGATTGCCCAAGGAAACTCCTGGCCAGCATTTTGAGGGGCTGAACATGTTAACTGCTCTTCTGGCCCCAAGAAAATCCAGGTCTGCCAAACCACTTGTGGAAGAAATAGGTATGTTTACCATAGTTGGGAGCAAATGAAGATAAGTAGGAATGTTTGTAATATTTTGTGTTTCTAGGGGAAGAGGCTTGGGCCTAGAAAATTGGATGAAAAAAAAGTTCAAGAAAAGAAAAAGGGAAGGTTCAGGTTAATGTGAAAATAGCTTACCTGGTATCGCAATTAGAAGTCATAACTGGTAGTGGACCAGTAGACAACTCACATTTTTTTTTTTGGTCAATTAAAACTTTGAAACGTTGTCTTATCAGAAGTGTATAGTTGAAAACATTACACAATACAAATACCTGCTAGGTCACAAACTGTAGTGTTTATTTATTTCCAATATCCCAGGAATCTCACCCATGCTCTTCCCAGGTACTGTGTCCTGTTCTTTCCCAGACCACCAGTACCCTCCCCTTTGCCTGATTATGATTTGCGTACATAATTGTTCCATAGAGTGTGTTCATTTTCATCTGGCTTCTTTTTTTTTTTTTTTTTTGGTTTTTGGAGACAGGGTTTCTCTGTGTAGCTTTGTGCCTTTCCTGGAACTCACTTGGTAGCCTAGGCTGGCCTTGAACTCACAGAGATCCGCCTGGCTCTGCCTCCCAAGTACTGGGATTAAAGGCGTGCGCCACCACTGCCCGGCCTTTCATCTGGCTTCTTACACTCAATATTCTTTATGAGGTGTATCTATGTTACAGCAGAGGTCTGTATATATATCTTCATCACTGTATGATAGATGGTTTTGTGAGTTTATACCTCCTACTGTTGGTGAACCTTTGGGCTGGTTCTACTTTTTGGCCATCATGAGCAGTGGAGCTGTGAATATTCTTCTCTATGCCTTTGGTGCACAATGGTAGGCCTTTCCCCTGTAGCAACTTCTTCCTCTCATTGTACCCAGAGCCCTCTGTATTTTAAGGAAAAAATTTATGTTTAATACATTTAGGTGCTTCTGGTGTTTCTGAAGAAGGAGCTGACGACGAGGATTCAGATTTTGACTGGGAAATTGAGCAGACTCCCTATGAAGAGGTCTCAGAAAGTGCTCTGCAATCACAGTGTCACTATGGATTTGGAAACCTGCGGGCCGGTGTGGTTCAGCGGTTACAGGTATGCTGTCCTTCTGGAAGACTGTGGCACACAGGGTGTTTCAACTTCATTTCTGCTTACCTGGGGCGTTTTTAAGGTAACATAGTGTCTGTAGCAAGCAGGGTCATACAGCTGCCCATTCTTCCCTGTCCAGCTTGCTGCTGTCCTTAGGGTTCTAGATGGGAACAATCTAGATCAAATACAAACAACCTCTCTCTCCTGGTGCTTCTGGACAACCTCAAGGAAGCAGGATACATCTAAGGGATGTGTTAAGTACTAGGGTGACAGAATTTTCTGATGAGGATGAGCCTGGGAGCTTTTGGTTTAGTTTCGCTTGTTCTGATTTTAAACTTAATGGACAGACAGACAGACAGATGAGATATAGCTCAGGTTGTCTTTGAGCTTGTGATACCTCTGCTTCAGCCTCTCCTGGGATTGCAGGTATGTGCCTCCTCTAGATTGTGTTTGGGTAAAATTGTTCAGTTCTTGTTGCACAGTAGATAGTGTATTCTGCTTATTCTTGGTGGAGGTCAAATGTAAACTCTCATTTGAGTGCTGCTTAGGAAGTTTTGGATTTTGCAAAACTATGAGATGTTTTGAATCTCAGATTTTCCCATGAGTCGTGCTCAGATAGTAAAGGTGTATCTGAGTCTCTCAAGAAAAAGCCAAGAGTATTCATTCTGGTTGTACTTCTGTCTCCATTTATATTGGGGATACTGTGATGATCACTGACCACATGTAAATTGTTCTCTCTTGGTAAAATGGGAATGATTTTGCTAACCTATTCTGTAAATTTATTGTGAAAATGTCGTGAGATACTATAAACATACGAGAAAATTCTGCAAAGTGTTGGACACTATAAAAACTCCTCTTAAAACACTGAAGTTACTCTCAAGATTCCCACAAAAGAACAAAATTGGCATTTGCTCAGCAGCAAATAACCTGAAGGACCATGTCCATGTGAACAGTTGGGCACTTTTCTGCAGCGTATGGTGAGCCCTCTGCCGCTCCTGTCTCTTGTTTCTCTGGTGATCTCTGAGGTACTTAGAATACAGTCAGCTTCACTCAGCTGTGGCGAAAACCAAAGTGAGTAGGCCTCAGTTTTTTGGCCAACAGTTAATTTGTGATCATTTTATTTGGGGTTAGCCTGTCCAGAGTTATGAATGAAGGCTAGTAAATGTCATACAGGCTAAGTCCAGAATCTTCATTCAGGTTGAAAGTGCCCTTGTCCAGATTGCTAGTAGGGAAGATCCCTTTGAGGGCTTTGCTTACTTGTTTTGGTGTTTGGAGACAGTCTCACTATGTAGCTGGCCTTGAACTCAGTATCTTCCTGCCTCAGCTTCCCAAATGTACTAAGTGTGACCACTTTGAAGGGTTTCTTTTTACTTAGAGAATACTAGAAGACCATAGTTTGGGTGAGGCCAAGTCCCTTTTAGGTCACAAGTTTTTGTATTTCTTGAAAAGCTTCCCAAAGTTATTTAGGTTGCTTTTAAGTAAGCATTGTTATGAAATACTCTTTGTCTTTTTGATATAAGGTCTTATGTATCCTAGGCTGTCCTGGAACTCAGTAAGTAGCTAAGACTGGCCTTGAACTCCTGATTCTCCTGCCTCCCCTTTTCAAGTCTTGGGAACACAAATATATACTAGGACACCTAGATTTTATTGTGAAAAGTGGTGCTTTGAAACATAAAAGTTATACATACTCTTGGGAATAACATGGTATTTCAGGACATGTATGTATGTAGGTACTTTTTCTGTCTGCATGGTGTAACTAAAGCATGAGATACCTATATACTTGCCACCCAGCTTAGGAAAGGAAGTATTAGTGTAGTTAGGATGACCTGTCCATCCCTTTATGATTACATCATCTCTTTCCCAGTCAGGAATGCTGAGTTTGTTTATTTAGTTTTACTATCTAAATTGCTAAACTCTTTTTCAAACTTTAATAGCGTGAACATTGTTTTCCTGAAAACTTGTGCTCCCATTCCCTCATTTTCGAAGGAGCACGGTACTGGAGCAAGTGGACTCCAAGTGTTTTATCATGTAAGTAGTACACTACTAGCAAGAGAGGCTGGCCACCCCATGCACAGAACACTGGAATCCCAGACACTCTCAGAACTTCCAGTCTCCACATATGTTTAATTTGGCACCAAAACCTTATCTGAAACAATATAGTTTTTGTTCTAGTTTTTCTTTCCTTTTTTTTTTTTTTTTTTTTGTTTCTGAGACAAGTTCTCACTTTATAAAGCCCAGGCTGGCCTGGAGTCAGTATGTAAATCAGGCTGGCCTTGAACTTTTGGTGATCCTTCTGTCTCGGCGTCTTCAGTGGTGAGATGACAGGAGTAATTGACCAGACCCGGCTGGTTCTCCCAATATGTTTTAAATTATTTAATTAAAAGTCTTTTTATTTTTGTGTTTGTGTATATGTGTATGACTCATGCATGTGACTGCAGGTGCATTTGTATTCTAGCATGCACATGGAGCTCAGAGAATAATTTTTGGGATTCATTTTTCTCCTTGTACCATGGGTTCTGAGGATCAAACTCACGTTATCAGGGTAGCACAGTTCCTGTCGCTATGATAAAATATCTCGACCAAAGGCAACTTAGGAAAGAAAGAGTTTATTTGGACTTAGGGTTCTAGAGGGAGGGTCCCTTATGGTCTAGGGGAGGGCATGGCATGGTGGCAAGAGCAGGAAGCAGGTTATTCCATTTTCTTCCTTCCACACAGGAAGCAGAGAGAGGGAACTAGGAGTGGGAAGAAGCTATACACTTTCTCACTGTTTCCTCTTATACGGCTCCACATCCTTAAAGACCCATCACCCATCCAAACAGAGCTCCAGCGGTTGACCAAGTGTTCACATGTCTGAGTCAGTGGGGGACCTTTGCCATTCAAACCACCACACATGGCAGGTGCTCTCACCAACTGAGCATCTCTCCAGCCCCCAGATGTTTGTAAAGGTGTTCTAAACTACATCCTTAGTGTGTGTCTGAATTATTACTGTAGAAGTAGTCATGTGCTTGGACAGAGAGTGCTCCCGCAGCCTTCTAACACACACTGTTAAACACCGTGAATGTTTCTGAATACTCTTGCAATCCAGAGAGAGTCTGAAACCTGAAGCCACCAAGTTGGGATTTATATGGATCTCTTCTGAGCACTGTTCTTGCGTCAGCCCAACAATACTGGTTCCTCAAGGCGTCTTTACTGTTGTGTCTACACTTTTTACCAGGAGACAAATCCAGTAAAAAGCTTTAAAGAAATGGGATTTCTTACACAAATTAAATTTGAGGGCTATGGTGTTCTTTATAACATTAGGAATTAATCAGACTTTCGGGAATCCTAGTAAGGTTGGTATGTTTTATCGAGTGTGTTTACAACCGCTCTGTTTGTGATGGTCACATCAAGTGGCTAAAAATGACCAAGTAACATAAACAGTATTGCCCTTTGTCTTTAGTGAGGAGGCTAGAGATGCTCCTAGAAAAGGTTGTCACACAGTGAGAGGATTCAGAACATTTATCTCATAATACGATTTAAAAAATTACTTCTAATCCTGTTTTCTCACAATTTTAGTTTCTCTAATTTCTGCCTTTGAATCAAGACACACCCAAAACATTTGTTCACTACTGGTATATTGCCAGTATTTCCCTATTCTTTTAAATGAAAGTAGTTGTGTTTTCTCTGATAATAAAAGCAATGTGCTAATTTAAAAAATGTAATACAAAGAAGAAATAACGTCTTCAGTGAATAATTTAACCCTTTACAAGAATAATCCTGTCTCCTTTTAAATGAGTTTGCAAACTTCTGTATTTTATCTGATAATGAAAATATTATTGCTGAAGCAAATTCCCTTTCACCAACCCTTCCCACCCCTGTTTCCCATGTACACACACACACACACACACACACACACACACACACACACACACACACACGATTTCTTGCCTTTTTTTGAAATCTCTGCCAGCCACCAGGGCGCCTTTGGAAAACTGCCCTGGCTGCTCAGAGTCAGGGCAGCACAACAAGCTGTTGGCACTGGTGGCTGCCAGCAGCCGCAGTCCTGGAGTCTCTGGGCACCATCCCAGCCAGCCGTCTCCTGAGACAGCCTTCATTGCAGGATGCCAGGCCTTCTGGCCCTTGCTTTCCTTTGGCTGCTTCAGGGACTTGAGGCCTTTGTCTCCAGGAGACGCACTGGCCAGATGCATACACAGTTCATTTTCTTTCCGGCTTGGGTCCTGTTTGATCTGTGATTTAAGTGTACACAAGCCTGGCTTAAGTCTTCCATGACCTTTTCCTGGCAGTGTTCATCTTCAGATCACTTGGGACTAGTGACCACAGCAATTCTAAAACAGAGAAAAAGGAATTCTTTCCTTCCTGCTGAAGTTAATTCTCTATTCTTCCTTTCCTTGGGTTGATTGGTGCCTCCGACTTTTTCTTCTTTTGTAGTGCTGAGAATTGAATCCAGGACCACATGCATGCTAAGCAAGTACTCTACCACCAAGCAGCCCTCCAGCCATGCCTTCCTTTAGATTCCAGTCTGATTTTGTGTATTAGCTTTCCATTGTTCTTACTACAGTAGCTTATAGGAGCAATCTAAGTGAGGAAAGATTTTGCTTCATGTTTTCTGTCCATCATGATAGGGGAGGCATGCCAGATGAGCATATTCATGGTGATGATAACATGTGGCAGAGGCTGCTCACATCTCAGAGGACCAGGAGGCCGAGTAAGACAGGAAGTAGATGGGGATAATAACCCGGAAGGACTTGCCTCCAGTGACCTACTTCTTCCAGCTACGCCACACCTCCTAAAGGTTGTACAGCCCCCAACAACCTTTGGGGGTAGTATCATGCTACTCTATGGGAACAAATACTGTGCAGAGCATGTGAAGGACCTTTCACATTCAAAAATTTACCTCTGCTTCTTAGTTTGCTTTAGTTTCTTTCTTACTTTTTTTTTTCCTTTTTGAGAGGGTTTCTTTGTATAGCACTGGTTGTTCTGAAACTCGCTTTGTAAATGAGGCTGGCCTCAAACTCACAGACATCCACCTGCCTCTGCCTCCCAAGTGCTGGGATTAAAGGCATGCACCACCATAACCAGCTGCTTTAGTTTCTTATTAGGGTCCAGTTTGAACAAGGCCCTGCTATGTATGTACATAGAACAATGCAGGTGGGGTTTGCCCGGCTGGGAGTAGTCACGTGGTGTGATCTCTCTGCTGCATTGCTTTGGTGGCCTTGAATCAGTGTACTAGAGGGGAGCGGCAGCGGGGCTGGAAAGTGTTACTCTCTTATTCTCCAGTTCAGCCCGTGAGGTTGGGGACTGTCTGTGTGCTCATTATTGGATCTCTGTTCCAGCAACCAGACCAGTCTACAGCCTCTGCACTGTGTACTCGGTAGTGATCTCTTTCTGACTGCTAGGTATACTGTTCTAGTTAGGGTGACTGTTGCTGTGATGAAACACTATCACCAAAAGTAAGTTGGGGAGGAAAGGGTTTATTTGGCTTATACTTCCACATCTTAGTCCATTGTTGAAGGAAGTTGAGACGGAAACTCAAATAGGGTAGGAACCTAGAAGCAGGAGCTGATGCAGAGGCCATGGAGGGGTAGGGTGCTGCTTACTGGCTTGCTCCTCATGGCTTCTCAGCCTGCTTTCTTATAGAATCCAGGACCACCAGCCCAGAGATGGCACCACCCACAAAGAGCTGGGCCCTTCCCCATCAATGACTAAGAAAATGTCCCACAGACTTATCTACAGCCTGATCTTATGGAGGCATTTTCTCAACTGAGGCTCCATTTTTTCTGATAACTATAGTTTATGTTAGCTGGGCGGTAATGGTGCATGCCTTTAATCCCAGCACTCAGGCAGCAGAGGCGGGCAGATCTCTGAGTTCGAGATCTACAGAGTGAGTTCCAGGGCAGCCAAGGCTACACAGAGAAACCCTGTCTTGAAAACAAAACAAAACAACAACAAAAAACAAAACAAAACAAAACAAAAAAAAACAACCCAAAAACATCCAAACCAAACCAAACCAAAACTATTGTGTTAAGCTGACATACAATTAGTCACACTACACACTGAGAATGCTGTGAAAACAAAAGTAGACTAGACCCCTCCCCGCATTGAAACATTCTATGGAGAAGACAGATAGTCATCATGTAGACAACTAATAAGCTAATGGCGATAGTAGCAGGTGGAGGAAAACTGTGGTATGTGAGATAGGGAACTGTTGTGACTAGGGTGCCCAGAGGTGGCCCCTTCAAGGATAGGACATGCATGGGGTTATGATGAGAAGGACACTGTAGATGCAGAGGGTTGGAGTGGAGACAGATGTGTATGCTCCAGAAATGACAAGAAGTCTAGTCTGTAACTCTAGGAAAGGCTGGCATTGGTTTGAAAGGCAAGATGGGCTTGATGATGTAGAGCTAGGAGTCGAGGTTCCAGGATTCCATTTATCTGCTGAAACACCGTTTTCTGTCAGTCCTCACAGATCATAGCCCATTCGTGACCTTAAGTCTGTCCAGGTGCAATAATTAATTGTTCCTCTGCCCTCTCCCCCACTTTAATTGCTGTTATCAAGTAAGGAACCTGAAGTGGAAGGAGGATTTGTGTTTTCAGTAGGAAGCCAGTGAGTAACAGGGAACAGCCGTGGAATGGAGACAGAGAAAAGTGAATCTGACATTAGTGAGTGTATTTAGGCCTGTATTATATTAATACAACAGCATGTGGCTCCGAATGCCACCCCTTTCCCCAAGAAGAACAAAAAGGCATCCTGTGACTACCTGTCCTGTGAAGATTTTACATTACATGGCAGAAGAACTTTGCAACTGTGATTAAGGACGATACCAACAAGGATTTTGTATGTGGCCGACTCTACTCACAGAGGGAGGAGATAAGGCCACGTGATGCATGAGAGGAGCTGAGGGAGGGATGGCATCATGCTGTGGATTTGCAGTCCAAGGGAAAGCAGTGGTGCCCACAGTAGTATCCGACCCAGGCAAGGCCTGTGGGTCCATTATACTGCCTGCCCTCCCAAGGCCCTTGTCCACATGTGCCCTGTAGACCTGAGGCTGGAGTTAGGAATTCCAGTGAGGAAATTGAGGGGAGGAGGAAGAACCGATGCTGTATTTCTGGGGAGGAGATGTTCTGGTGGATTCAACTCCAGAGGCTGCACGTTTTTCCCATGGAAACTCTGCTGCGTGCTTGTTAAGTTCTTTGCATCATGAATGTTCTGTTTCAATTTATAATGAATTGCATAAACTTGAGGACTGCCCTGAGACTCTTAACTACTATTTATAATAGGATTCCTGTAGGAAAATGCATTCCAAGTCTCCAAAAAGTAAATTGCAAAGGAACTTTGGAATGTAAATTTTATGTTTGTGGACAGCCATTGGTCTGGTTGTTGCCTCAAATGTTTGTATTTGAAAGTATTAAGATATTCTAGTTGATCCAGTGGCTTCCAAAAAGGTCACTGGATCCCTTCGTTATATTTGAATGTACTTAGGTTAAGAGCTCCACGCCGTATGGTAAGAAAGAAAGAATTTATTTTCCTTTTAAACTTCAGAATCTTATTTATTTTGTGTGAGTGTGTGTGCCTTTTTACATGCCATTGTTTACAGGCGGAGGTCAGAGATGAGCTTTTGGGGCAGTTCTCTCCTCCACCGTAAGGGGCTTGGGGGTTTGAACTCAGTCAAATTACCCACTCAGCCATTTCTCTGGCCCAAGAGGTTTTTTGGAAATTATGGTTATGTAGGGAGATTGGGTCCTTATGACTCCCCATAAGTTAGTATAGCTTACTTTAATAATCTTGCATTCTGACCATCAGCTTTAAAGTGCTCTCATATGAGTACTTCATTTTCTTTTTTTAATGACATAAGAAGTGAAGGGACTTGCTCAAGATCCTAGGGCTCCTGACTTCAAAAGCAACTCTCCTTTGTCACTCTGTTTTCTTTTTGTGTATGTGTTCCTCTTACAAATCTTCCGGAACAGTTCACGTGCACAGCTCTCCAGGTTACTGCCTGATTTCTTTCCCATTACATCCTTCCTGTTTCTTCCAGTTCTGTGCTCGCACCTGGAGTTGATAGTAGATGTGGGAGGAGACAGAAGAAAGCCACAGTTGGGGGAATGTTTTGGATTGTAAGAGGTTTCTTCACTTCACAATTTCTGTGTTTATCTGTTCTGTAGAATTCTGCTTGGGAAACATGCTACATGTTCATATATGCACATCTTGCTTAAGATAGGTGGTGATTCTTAGGATTAGATTTTTAAAGTTCCAAGTGGAAAATCAAAGACATCGGAATTACTCATAAACATTCTTTAATTAATTAATTAATTTTTTTATGAATGTGTGCCTGTGGGAATGGAGGTCAGAGGAAAGCTTCATGGAGTCAGTCTTCTTTATCTATCTCTGTGTAGCTTCCAGGAATTGAACTCAAGTCATCAAGTCTGCACAGCAAGTGTATTTACAAAGTAGACTGTATAGGATTTCGTTTTTTGAGCTAGACAGTAGGAAGAAAGCCACGTCTCTCTGTAGATGTTGGATACTCAGACCTTCCTGTCTTCAGGAACTTTCAGATCTCCAGGGCTAAAAAGGAAAATGAATGGAGAATTAAATGTTCCTGTATGTTTGTAAGGGTTTATTCAATTCTGCTTTTTGTGTTAAACATTTTAAATAAATAAATATATGTGTGTGTGTGTATGAGCACATGCACACATGTGCACACATGCACCTGCCACAGCATGGTGGGAGCTGTATGCTACAGGATGTGTATGGAGTCATGATGACAACTTCTTGGAGTTTTCTCCCCTTCTACTTTATAGGTTCTAGGGATGAGGTGATCAGGCTAGGTGGTAAGCCCCATGATCCTTTGTGCTGGTTAGTTTCTTTTATGGATTAAAATGGGTTGATTTATATGGAAGTTTCTGGCAGAGTCTATAGAATAGTAGATTCAAACAATTATAGCTTTTTGTTTGTTTGATTTTGCTTTTTGTATTTTGAGACAAGGTCTCATTGTGTAGCTCTGGCTGGTGGGACTTGGCTATGTAGACCGGACTAGCCTTGAACTCAGAGAGATCTGCCCACCTCTGTCTCCCAAGTGCTGAGAGCAAAGGCTTGCACCATACCTGTTTGTTAGATCTGAATTTAAATATTACAAGCTGTTTCATACTCTAGTGATCAGGCAGATTTCTCCATGTTTTGGTGTTCCTCCTCCCTTCCCCCAATTTGGTATATATATATATATATATATATATATATATATATATATATACACACACACACACACACACACACACACACACACACACACACACACACACACTTGGTTTTGTGAAGCAGAATTTCTCTGTAACAGCCCTGGCAGTTCTAGAACTCTCTTTGTAAACCAGCTGGCCTTGAACTCATAGAGATCCACTTGCCTCTACCTCCCAAGTGCTAGAATTACAGGTGTGCTCCACCATGCCCAGCTTATTTTATTTATTTTTATGTGTATTGGTGTTTTGCCTGTGTGTGTATCAGTGTAAGGGTACCAGATTCCTTGGAACTGGAGATAGACAGTTGTGAGGTGCTATGTGGGTGCTGGGAATTGAACCTGGGTCCTTTAGAAGAGTAGCCACTGCTCTTAACCACTGAGCCATCTCTCCAAACCCCCTCCCCCCATTTGATTTTTAATTGCTAAAGATTGGAGATGGTGTTCATTCTTGTTATGGTGTTTTTAGGATGAACTGAGTGAGGTTATTGATATTAAGGATCCAGATTTCACTCCTCTGACTGAACGAAGGCAGAAACGCCTGGCTGCTGAGCTGGCCAAATTTGACCCGGATCATTATCTGTGAGTATTATTAACTTTTGTGGCAGTTTAATAGCTATTTAACACTTCCTTAATTTTTTTTCAGAATCTTTGAGTATATACATGTGTTTGTGTAGTTGTGCGTACATGTGTACATAGAGGCCAAACCTTGACAATGGGTGACTTCTTCAATCACTCTGCTTTATTTCCAGAGACAAGGTCTCTCGCTGAATACAGAGCTCACCCATTCAGCTAGGCTGGCTCATCAGGCCTGGCCAGTGAGCTCCAAGAATCCACCTATCTCTGTCTTCCCTGCTTTGGACTGTAGTGCTGGGAGGGTGCTGGGGACCCGAACCTGGGTCCTTGTGTTTGCATAGCAAGCACTCTCCTGAGTGAGCCATCTCTCAGCCCCTCAGTGTCCTAGACATAGGCGCTTTAGATCCTGGAGTTAGTGAAGGCACTAACCCTCATTCACATTCCCCTAACCTGTGATGGCTGTACTTGGGTGCCTTTGTAAACTTGCTACTTAGTTTACACCAGCAGTGGAGAACTCTTAATACTCTTTAGCAGTTTCCTCACCAGACTTCAAAACATCAAAGTCGGAGAGTATTTGTTTGTACTTCTTTCAGTAGAATTTGTGTCATGGTTATTTGTGCATGTAAATGAATACGTCTTGATTTCCATAAGAATCCAGGTCTACACGTGCTATATTTCTTGCTAGTCTGGGATCCTCCTAGAACATTTATCTGCAGTGAATAGATGGTTGCTCTCTGTGCTGTATGTTCCACTTGCATCTGTTGCAACCTTTGCTGTAATCAGAACTATATCTGCAGAAGGAACTTACCAAAGCAGGGATGTGCTGTCTCTTACTGGCCAAGATAGCAGCACTTTTTTCGCACTTCCACTGGGCATCTGAATACCTCTTCGAGGGTATGTGGAGAATGAGTGTAATTTATATATTGATGTAGCTCTCATTTATTATTTTTCCCAGGCCCTGGGCCAGTGATTTCAAAACTGTTACCCATATAACTATAATCACTGCTTCCCCATATATTTATACAATGTTTTCAGCTTATCAGGGTTATTTCATTTCGTTTTCACAAGGAGGAAGAGGTGAAGGGACTTGCCCAAGGTCACACTACTACTAAGTGGGTTGGGTAAAACTTGAAAAGAGGCTCCGTTTATCACTCTGTATTTCCGCTTTATGTACACTATTCCACTTTAACTGCCAATGCTCTTGTGATTAACATTCTCTCTCCTGTGACCCAGTGGGATACTAATTGGAATGGCAGAAGTGAATCTTGTGATGTGCAAATGGAATGAGTGATGTGTGGTGATGAGTGGCTGAACTTCCAAAGGGAAGCTGGGAGAGAGAGGGTGGTGGTATACTGTGGAGGACATCTGAGAGACTCAGCTCTATTTAGACTGCCATTTCTAATTACTTTTATCTCTTCAATGGTGGTTTTAAAGGTCCACTGAAGAGTAATTTGAAGGAACCCATTTAGAATCCTGCTGAATATTTAAAGTAGAAATTTCATTGTCAGCAAATTTCTCAGCCAGTATGAAAACAGAATGAGCTTTCCAAGGCTGAAATTTCATGTGGGAGGGAGTTTAATTAGAAGAACTGCCTAGAAGACTGTGCCTGCGACCTGAGAGGATTAGGATATTGGGATTTATAGTTGGCAGCAGGATAGTCTAAGCAGGCCCTGTTTTCCTCCATTTCCTGTGCAGCGTTATCCGGAAGCTTATTTTCTTTAAAAAAAAATTTAAACTATATTTAAGAGAGAGAGAGAAGTGTGTGAGGTGTGTGTGTGTGTGTGTGTGTGTGTGTGTGTGTGTGTGTGTGTGTGTGTGTACGTACACGTCATAACACATGTAGAGATCATAGAACAACTTGCAGGACTTGCACGTCCCACCGTGTGGGTTCCCAGGGATTGAACTCGGGTCGCCAGGCTTGACAGGTGCCTCTGCCCACTGGGCCGTCTCACTGGCCCCAGAGGCTCATTTCCTTTAGTCGTTTTCATGGACTGTTCTTTCTGTTTCTTAAGGAGTGGTTCTCAGTGGAGTGGTGATGTCAGGTTGTGAAGGGACTTCAAGAAAACGAATGTGATTTTTACCCTAAGCAGGACAGAGTGAGGCTGAACTGCCTGTAAGGAGGAATTTATACATTTCAAAGTGAAGTCTAGCTACTTTTGGGTTGTGACTGTTCTGAAATCTGTTGTAAAATCAGGGTCTAATGCAGTTTGATTATTCTTTTAGGATGTTCTGCAGCCTGAGCAAGTGCTGTTCGTGGTGATTTATAAATCTCATTGTTCCTGATTCTTCTTTTTTTAATCATTTCTTTTGGATATTATGTTAGAGTTTTTTATTTTATTTATTTATTTCCTCATGTGTGTGAGTGCAGGTGTGTACATGTCATCACGTGTCTGTTGGGACATTTTCAGGGTCTGGTGCTTTCTTCTTCCACCATGGCTCCCAGAGCTGCTGCTCTCAAGTGAAATCTGCCTCCTCCCACGCTCGGTTGCCTTTGGCTTCAGACAGAGCTTCTCTCTCTTAGCGTGCTATCCAGTGTTCTCTGACCTGGACCCTGCTCCTCTGTCAGTCACTTTCACTCTTCCTCGCCCATGCTTTATCCCCAGGCAACAGCTGATGTCTGCATGTCCACTGCTTCTCATGTACTTCTTCCACGCATGCTTGCCCTTTGCTCACCTTTTCTCTCCCCTGGCTCAGTCCGTGAATAACTGACCTTCAAGGCGGTGCTCAGATGTCACTTTCATAGATAGACCTTCCACCTGTGGCTGGGGGAGGAGGATGCCCTCCTCAGTGCTCCCCTGTGTAGCACACTTTTTTCTTTTAATAAAAACATATTGTGTTCTAAATGCCTGTGTTAAGTAGTGGAGCCCTCGTGGCGGGTCGTTGCTCATACTGTGGCTGTTGGTGTGTGGAGGACATTCAGTGAGTGAAGTGGCATTTTCAAATGTGAGATAATTGATTGTGGAAGTAGATGGTTAGTCAGTCACAAACCATGTTCACGCAACTCTTAATTCATAGACAGTGTAAAGATAAACCATTAGCTGGGTCTGATGGTGCAGGCCCACAATCCTAGGTACTCTCGAGGCTAGGGCAGTAGTGAGGACTATGAAGAAGCAAGTGTAAGGTTTAAAGATCACAAGTTCAAGGCCTGATTGAGCTATTATCTGAGTCCAAAGCTATCTAGGCAACTTAGTGAGACTGTCTCAAAATGAAAAAAGCATTGTAGGGGTGTAGGGCTGTAGTTTAGTGGTAGAGCACTTGCCCAGCATGCATGAAACATGAGTTGATCTGCAGTACAGTGTAAAAATGGAAAACAGAATAACCATCACAGTTTGGATTCTTGGAATGGTATCTGAGAATTTTTATTCAGAATAATCAGTTTATCATTTTGGAGGGTTGTATTGGGGTGGTAAGATGAGGTGGAGGTGGTTGGGATGCTGTTCTAACAAGCCAGTTTACATTGCTCTCATGAGCGCCCTCTTGAGGTGGGCTCCTCTCCTGTGTCCTCAGTGCTTCCTGTCCTACTCTCTCCCGGGCTGGTTCTTCTGCATGATTCTTCCCTCTTCCTTAGTCACAATACTTATGACTTTGCCTCCCGCCAGAGTATCAGACTTGTGTCCAGCTGCCTGTTGGATAGCTGTATATTTATATGCCCTAGATGGACACATCAAACTTAACCTGCCTCAGGCAGAAGCTATTATCTCTCTCATGCCTTTCAGCTTCCTGTGGCTCTGTCTCCCAGAGGGGCACTGGTGTCCCCTGCATTGTGGAGCCGTAGTCCTGGTCATTGCTTTGACTCAGAGTTCCTCAGCTTCTACTTCTTGAGGACCCTGCCTTCTGCCTATATGTCAGATCCACCTACTTTGCTCCCTGTCCCCTGCCACCATCCTGTTCTGGCACAGTTTCTGCTTCTTTAGAATTGCCCCTCTAGGATGTGTGTGTGCCCTGTGTTCAGTGACCTTAGGGGTAATTCCTGTGTAGCTTTCAGGTGTGTCCATCCTTTATCTTGATCTTGATATCTACCCATTACATTATTGTGTTGGGTCTGATTGATAGCTACTACTCTGGGGTGTCTGCAGCCTGTAGGCCATGGATCAGACATATCTGGAAGGTTATTGTTATCAGTATCTTATTTTCAACTTATCTTGGCAGTTCTTCAATATGATCCTTGTTTTCTAAGTATTTCTATTCTTTGAGCTCAGGTTACTCTCTCGTAAGCCTGTTATTTTTTTAGATTTTATTTTCTAGTTTAAATTATGCATCCATGTATGATCTGTGTGTGGGTCTGTGCACAGGGATGCAGGCCTGTAGAGGGAGGGGGATGCTTGGAGCCGGAGTTCAGGTGTATGTGAGCTGCCTTGAATTCTTAATCGTCTTTCAGCCGTTGGTTGAAATAGTGTGTCCCCCAAGGCCCGAGAATGTCATGTCACCTTTGTTTTGCTGTGTCACAGCATTCTGCCATACTTGAGTCTCTGGTAGGACTATCAATTGTATGGGGCCAGGGCAGTCTGTATCTAGAGCCCGGAGGAAACCTAGTGACCAACATGGAGCTTGGAATATGGTGCAATGTCATTCCTTTTTTCTTCTTGATAATTTTTAAATTTTTTTTTTTTTTTTTTTTTTTTTGGTTTTTCGAGACAGGGTTTCTCTGTGTAGCTTTGCGCCTTTTTTTGATTAGGATATAATATATCATTTTCCCCTTTCCTTTTCTTCCTCCAACCCTTCCCTGTCCTTTCCCTCTTGACCTCTCTGATACCGTCCTCCTACTCTCTAATTTCTTCGATTGTTATTGTCCGTCCCCCCCCTCCAACCTGTTGAGTTCTGTTTAGTGTTGCTTCTGTATGTGATTTTAGGGCTGATCGTTTTATATTGGATAGCCACTCGGGGGCTCATCCCTGAGGCAGACTAATTTTCCCCTCCTCAGTCGTCGTTAGTTGCCTGTAGTTCCTTGTCTGGGGTGGGGCCCTGGAGATGATGTCTTCCACTTTAGCATGTCTCTTAGTGTCACCATTGTCTGGGTCTTGTTTAGGCAGCCATATTGTTACAGTATCATGAGTGTGGCGTCCCTCTCATCTCTAGGAGACGCAGTGTCACAGCAGACTCTCTGGTCTTGTGGCTCTTAGTCTTTCCACCCTCTCTTCAGCATGTTCCTGAGTCTTGGGTGTAATTGTGTCCCTTGGGGATAGGCACCCCACTATCAGTTGTTCGTATTTTGGCAGTTGTGATTTTCTGTGATGCTTCCCACCTGCTGCAGAGAAAAGTGTCTTTGATGAGGGCCAAGGGCCACACCGACCAGGAGAGAGGGTTTGTGAACCCCGTACTTGCATGAATGAGTCAGGCAGTTAGTAGGTTAGCACATTTCCCCTTGCGCTTGCTTTTCCACACTCAGTTCTTAGAAGCAGCTCACATTCTGTTCGGTGGATGGATTTGTAGTAGAGCCTACATTCCGAACAGGTGGGCCTGCTCCCTAAGGAGGAGGGGCACTTCATAAGAAAACAGAGTTGCAGGGCTGGTTTATTGGACTGCTGCTTTATCCTAGTCTTGTGTGCCTTGTGCACCTGACAGAAATGGATAGTAAATATTTTTACTTTAAGATAATAGCTATTCAGTTTCATCCAGTATGTATTTTATTTCCTTGTACGTAAAAATAAACTGATTTTAATTTTTTAAAGATTTATTTAATTTAATCCTTATGACTGTTTTGCCTGCATGTATGTATGTATACCACATATGTTTCTGGTGCTTACAGAGGTCAGAAGATGTTTGTTGGATCTCCTAGGTTTACAGGTACTTGTGAGCCACAATGTGGGTGTTGGCAATCAAACCAAGGTCCTCTCCAAAAGCAATGAGTATTTTTAACCACTGAGCCAATTCTCTTGCCCCCAAATGCTTGTGTTTGTTAAGAACTTTGATTCTGGAGTAGGACTTGAGTGGTTCCACATTTAACTGAATTTACTGAGGTTTTTTTTTATATTTATTTATTAGTTTTTTTGAGACAGGGTCTGTCTACATAGCTTTCACTGTCTGATAATTCACTGTGTAGATCAGGCCAAGCTTGAACTCACAAAGATCTACCTGCCTCTGGCTCCCAAGTGCTGGCATGGTGTTCACTGCCGTGGCAGGATTTGTATCTTTAAGTAAACTTCTTATTAATTTTTGTGTGGGTAGTTGTGTAGGGACGATTTGTACTTGTCACAGCGTGCATGTGGAAGCCAGGACAACTGTGGGAGTCGGTTCTTTACTGCCACCATGGTTCTGCAGTCAGACTCAGGCAGTCTAGCTTAGGGGCAGGCGTCCCTATCTGCTGAGCCATCTGACCAGCCTCTTACTGCTGTTTTAGTCTTAGCTAAGATATGTCACTTTTCTGGGCCTCAGTTTCCACCCAGGTAAATGAGAGCTTCAGTAGTATTCTTCTCAGATGGTAATGCTGGGAGGGTGGAGGGAGTCATGAGTGCTGTGTCTGCAGCACACCTCGGTGGAGGGAGTCATGGGTGCGGTGCCTGCAGCACACCTCGGTGGAGGGAGTCATGGGTGCGGTGTCTGCAGCACACCGGCCGCTCGGTGGGGTCTGCAGTCTTTCTGATTTTGAAAAGACTGCACTTTCTTCATTGAAAAAATGAAGTGTGTGAGGTCATAAAACCATGAGTGCTTATGACAGCAGTGGACTCGGTGAATTTCTAGTCAACAGAAGTACACATGGGAACTTCAGAAAGGCTTAGACTTGCTGTTCTTCCCCAGGAATACTAGTTTTCAGCTTTGAAGGCAAGATCATGAGATTTCTGAATGTGTCCTTTAAGAGGAGCTAGAGTTGTATTTTGAATGTAATTTTCTAGTTAAAACTGAGAAAGTACAGGAAACTCCCAAAGACTAGGGTACTCTGATTTCTACAAAGGTTGTTTTCATCTTTTTTCATAATTTTAAATCAAGGAGCAGCTAAGATTAGCATAGCTAAATAAAGTAGCTAGCATTTTAGTAAAAAGTTTTCATGCTGAATAGTGTGTTTCAGTGTGTGTGTGTGTGTGTGTGTGTGTGTGTGTGTGTGTGTGTGTGTGTGAGAGAGAGAGAGAGAGAGAGAGAGAGAGAGAGAGAGAGAGGTAACACAAATATTAAAAGATATTATTAATTAAAAAAACAAACCCAGAGCCAGATATTGGGGTAAATTCTGAAAGATCAGAGAGACAGAACAAGCCACAGCCAACCTCACCTTACCATCTTCTCAGTTGATCCTGTTTCCTCAGACTGAAAGCTTCTGTGTCCTCATCCAAATGGATCTCAGCTGAACTGCTGCTAAAAGCCTAAAGCTTAAGAATACTCTAGTTCCTGGTCCTCATGCCTTGTATACCTTTTTGCTTCCTACCATCACTTCCTGGGATTAAAGGTGTGAGTCACCATGCCTGGCTGTTTCCAGTGTGGACTTGAACTCACCACGATCCAGATGGATCTTTGCCTCCCAAGTGATAGAATAAAAGGTGTGTGTGCCACCATTTACTGGCCTCTATGTCTATCTAGTGGCTGTTCTGTTCTCTGACCCCAGATAAGTTTATTAGGGTGCACAATATATTGGGAGACACAATATTGAGAGAGAGAGTGTGTGAGTGAGTATGTGTGAGAGAGTGTGTAGTTGGAATTTTCTCCAGTCCCACTTGGGCCCGCAGCCACTCAGACCCAAGTAAACACACAGAGACTTATATTACTTATAAACTGTATGGCCGTGGCAGGCTTCTTGTTATCCAGTTCTTATATCTTAAATTAACCTATTTCTATTAATCTATAAGTAGCCATGTGGCTTGTGGCTTACCTGTACTTCACATCTTGCTTCTCATGGCGGCATCGGCAGCTGGCAGCGTCTCCTGACTCAGCCTTCCACTCCCAGAATTCTCCTCTCTGCTTGTCCCACCTATACTATACTTCCTGCCTGGCTACTGGCTAATCAGTGTTTTATTTATTTATCAATCAATCAATCAATCAATCAATCAGAGCAACACATTTACCGCATACAGAAAGACAT
This sequence comes from Peromyscus leucopus, assembly GCF_004664715.2. Taxonomy (NCBI): domain Eukaryota; kingdom Metazoa; phylum Chordata; class Mammalia; order Rodentia; family Cricetidae; genus Peromyscus; species Peromyscus leucopus. The sequence goes on along the minus strand of NC_051065.1, from coordinate 116,865,180 downwards.
CTCCAGCAAGAGTGTGTGTGTGAGAGAGTGTGTGTATGAGAGAGAGTGTGTGTGTGTGTGTGTGTGTCCCCGTCCATCCATCCTCAGCCTCTTTGTGGCAATGCAGTGTCCTGAATCATCTGCTCATTTGTTTGCTTTTTTGCTGCTGGGTCTGGAAGGTCATTCCTTTATCCTAGCATTACTGAGATCTGTGCTGCTCACACACCCAGCATTGGCTCTAGGCTGCAGTGCAGTCAGTGTTCAGATTCACTCAGCTCTACTGCAGTAGTAGGAGACCGCAGGGTAGGACAGCTCTTCTACGTGCTTTCTGTGGAAAAGATCAGACATGACCACTGTTCCTTTAGTCAGGTCTCCCTTTGCTGTATGGGATTAGTAACCATAAAGTCAGCACAGCACTTGCTCTTCTCTCAGATTGTGTGTTGAGTTGATGTAATCTCTACTTCTGGGCAATTGTGATAAATTAAGATTATAAAAAAGAAGGAAAGAAAGCCAGTGTAATCTTATGTAACAAACCCATTGGTTTTTGAGCAGAGCTGACTTCTTTGAAGATGAGGCAGTTGAGCAGATTTTGAAGTATAATCCCTGGTGGAATGATGCACATGCAGAGATGATGGCCTCGTTGGGAAAGAGCCAAGAGCATGGAGACAATGCTGCATTAGGTAAGAAACTCAAATCATGTTTTCATTGTGATCATTTGTGATTTCTAAAACTCTCATCGCGTGCCCAGCCACTGCCTTCCATGTTGTGTGGCATCTGATTTTACTTTACTTTCTTTGTGAAAATGGGATTTTGGTAGCTAATTCCGCCTGTGTGTTTGCCTTTCTTTGCTGGTAGATTTGAACTGTGAGGTGTCATAGCCTATGCTGCTTGTACAGGTCCCAGGTCTTCATCTGTGCTTGAAATTCCACACTAAATCATTCAGCTTTTGTTTGTTAGAAAGTTCTTTTTTTTTTTTTTTTTTTTTCGAGACAGGGTTTCTCTGTGTAGCTTTGCGCCTTTTCTGGAGCTCACTTGGTAGCCCAGGCTGGCCTCGAACTCACAGAGATCCGCCTGCCTCTGCCTCCCGAGTGCTGGGATTAAAGGCGTGCGCCACCACTGCCCGGCTGTTAGAAAGTTCTTATGAAATACATTTTACTTTAGACTCACTGGAGTCCTTTCAGGTTTTGAATTGATTTATTTTTGGAAAATTAAGGATATACATATGACACACATAACATTCATAGTTGAAGAATCTGCTTGAGAGATATGACCATGCGCCTGTGCTGAGGATATGTGAGTATAAGTAAGGGAGACCCAGACTCATTCCCTCGCTCTAGTGAATGAATTAGATGTAGCCTGTTTATTTTCAGGCAGTGGTATGAGGAAGCCAGAATAGCTGTCTTTCCATCATAGTTTCCAGAGCATGGTGAAAGCGTTTGTACATGGAGAATGCTGAGGTGGGAATATGGCAAGCTACAAGAGGTGACTGTCCCATGTGAAGACAAGCATTACCAGAGTCCTTTCTTGGATGCATATGTTCTCATCATTGGTCCAGCACAAGCTGGTTGTTCTAGGTCTGTCTAGTAGAGTCCTAATGGTGTCATTTAGATAAGAGCAGGAGTCCCATGTTGTCTGATAGGCTAATTGGGCTTTTCTTTATATACTAAAACTAAATTTCAGCATTTAATGAAATGAGTACATACATAAGAATATATATTCTAAAGAATCATAAATGGAATATAAACTCTCCTTTCATGGAATATAAGTTTAAGGCATGTTACATTTGTTTATGCTATGGAACATTTAATAATGCAAAGATGTGTTGCATTCTTTTATGTTGTATTTGTTTAACTCTGCGAAATTGTGTTACTTTGCCTGTCTAAATCACCTGATTGTTTAATAAAGAGCTGAACAGCCAATATGAGGCAGGAGAGATAGGCAGGGCTGCTAGGCAGAGAGAATAAATAGGAGGAGAAATAGAAATCTAGGCTTGAGAAAAGGAAAGAGGAAGGAGCAAGAAAAAGAGGAGAGGAGGATGCCAGGAGCCAGCCACCCAGCCACACGGCCATCCACAGAGTAAGAAGGAAAGAAAGATATAATAAAGAAATAGAATAAAGAAAGGTAAAAAAACCCAGAGGCAAAACATAGTTAAAGAGAAACAGGATAATTTAAGTTAGAAAAGCTGGCTAGAAACACTTGGCCAAGCTCCTGGAGTTCAGTTGAACAGAGGGAGGAGGGATTATAGGAACAAGGGTGGTATAGATCATGATGGGAAAAACCACAGAGACAGCTGACCCAACCTAGTGGGAGCTCACAGACTCTGGACTGACAGCTGGGGAGCCTGCAAGGGACCATACCATGCCCTCTGAATGAGGGTGACAGTTATGTGGCTTGATCTGTTTGTGGGTCCCCTGGCAATAGGACCAGGACTCATCCCGGGTATATGAACTGGCTTTTTAAAGTCCATTCCCTATGGTGCCATGACATACTCGGTCTTGATGCAGTGGGGGGGAGGCGCAGCAGGGGCTTGGTCCTGGCCCAGCGTGGTAAGCCAGCCTGTGTTAAATACCCAAGGGAGGCCTTACCCCTTGTGAGGAGTGGGTGGGGGTAGGAGGGGGGGAAGTGGAGGGGGAATAGTGGTTGGTATGTAAAATGAAAAGAAAATTTTAATTAAAAAGAAAGAAAGGAAGAAAATCTGGCTAGAAACAAGCCAAGCTAAGGCCAGGCCTTCATAACTAAGAATAAGTCTCTGTGTATTTATTTGGGAGCTGGGTGGCGGGCCCCCAAAGAGTTTTAAAAAAAAAAAATCCAACCACACTTTCCCTCTTCCCCAAGTTTCTCCTCGTAAAAGCAATTATTGTTAACAGTTTTGCGTGTATTTCAAATTAATTTATTTTTGTGTTGACCATCAAACCCAGAGCCTTATATATACTAAACAGATACTTTACTGCCAAGCTGTGTCCCTTCCCCCAGCTGTATTCCTAGCCTGGGGTGTTTTTAAAGTACAGACACCACATCTAAATATTTGTTTTAAGATGCTGTACACAGAAGGCGCTGTGCCTGTGATCTTACCGTCTTCGTTCTGGGTTGTCCTGTAGGATGAAAATCTTCCACATGAGCATACACAGACCATTCATCTGTTCTTGTACATGAAATCGCTGGCTGCTGTCTTGTGTTATATTCCCCACGATTGGGGAGCATTCGGGCTGTGTTGCTGGCAGTCGTTTGGGGTTTAGTTACTGCCCTCACTGCTAGTACAGGAGCTGTTTCTACCTCAGTCTGACTGAAGTAGTTATGGTCTCTTCTGGATCAATAACTAAAAATTACCATCAAGCAGTCCAGGAGCCGCTGGCCACCTCGTTTTGTTTTGTTTTTTTTTTTTTTTTTTCATCACAGGCAATTTATTTTGTTCTATTCATTCACAGTTAATACAGAAAATACTTGGAAACATTTCCATATAATGTTTGACACAGAAATCATCAAATAGAAGTATACAATGTTTACAGGAGGCAGTACATTTATAATTTATAACCCCAAATGTATTCATAAATTAGAAATGGAAAGATCTACAAATGAAATTATGAAGGTTCACCAAAGTCATTTAATCTGTCAGTTTCTCATTCATTTTTATGTCTTAATAATATTCTATTGTATGAATAAGCCACATTTTATTTCTCTCCAGTATTTGATAGCTATTTGAGTTGTTTTAACTTTTTTACTATTAGCAACACAGTGCTGTAAACCTTCATGTACATGTTTCATAGGTGCACATTTTCAGTAGTTTGAGGATATATTCCTAAGGGTAGAATTGTTGAGGAACAGAGTAACAATGTTTTGCATTTTGACCAACCACCAAACTGTTTTGCCAAAGTGGCACACCATTTTACAATCTCACCAAATCCTTGTTTTTAAGGCTCTGATTTTTGTACAAAAGCATTCAATCATTCTGTCAGACCAAACCAGGAAAAGTAAGCTATAGTTCAGAACTGTTCTATTCCATTTACTATGCAAAGCCATTCTTGGTGTTTGCAACTCTCAGCCCTTTTGAGTATTCTTGCAGTGTTCACCTTTTCCTCCACCACTTTTTTTTTTCTTCTTTTTTTTTCTGGTTTATTTCTATCTATTACAAATGTATAAAAAATCCTCCATCAACGCTGCTGATAGCAGCAGAACCTTGAGAAATATACCTTTGGTTTGCCTCAGAAAAGGAACACATATTGCACTGTAAAGTTTATAAAATTGGCGCAAAACATTGTGATAATGTTACAATACCAGTTTTTAGAGTTCAGTGACTAATGGGGAGCCGATGGGATACATGCAGAACTGTGAAAGCGATCTCACTTAGCCAGCTGTACACGTAGACTGTAAATCTACATTCAGATCATTTCTGAACTAAGACTATCATCTCAGTTTATCTGTTGAGGTCAACCAGGAAACCCTAGAATATACCTTGATTTTTGCAAAAAAACAAAATAGGGGAGGGGTTTCTTCAGCATTTCAGTCCACGAGTAACAGTATCCTAACAGGCAAAGTGTTCTCTCACTGTCAACATAGAATGAACTGCTGCTGGAGGTCAACTTGGGCTTTAATTTGCATTAGCACTTACATGCATAGTAGTCCAAGTTGTTGACCTCATGACTTTTAAAAGTAACTCTAAAAAAGTAAAATGGCTCTTCTTGGAAGACTAAAGAAAGACATCCAGCCACAGTTGTAAAAAGTCTCATCAAAACAATATACCCTTTTATGAATTACGCCTCAATTAAAAAAAAAAAAAGTAGCCCCAAATAAGAAGCAGCTCTGAAAAAGAAAATATAACAAGATATTTGAAAAAAACAAGGTGAATACAGGTTCAAAAGTAATTAAGATACATTTTCTTAAGGCTATCTAGAATTAGGCTTTAAAGAATTCTACCATTTCAAGTTTACCACTAGTTACTAGATACCTATTTACAAACAAGATGTTCACCTTTTTTGTTCCTTTATCAAGAGAAAAATCTACCTTCAGTCTATGAGGGTGGTGATGGGGAGGGACTAGAAAACAAGATTCAAACAATCCCATGCAAATATCACATTTTTCAAATGGAAGAACTCCAAACTGCACTAGAAGTTCCAATCACTAAGACACTTTCCATTGAAATGATTTAAGTACAACTACATGGCACCAAGGTTTAGGCCTAATATAGGCCTGACAACCAAGTCCTTGTTTTCTGGAAGAAAGGCCTCAAAAGTCCTACTCAATTCCACATAACAATACTTCAAAGATCAATTAGGTTTTCCTTTCCTTAATATTTTTGTTTTTGACTTCTAATCTTAAAGACTAGATTAAAACTTAGCTCATTTCCCAAAAGGCATGCTTCCCTTTGCTCTATGAAAGAGTCCACCAAGACCTCTTCCTCAAAACCATCTAGCCCCCAGCCTCCAGCCTGTGCTTGTGATGCATCTTTCTCAACATCCTGAAAAGGTAATGTAGGTAAAATATGCTCATAAACATTAAAAATAGTTGTTAGAAAGACGTAACTAGCTTTATAATTTAAGTTTTAAAGCATAAATACTTGCAGCTTAATCTGCACTGACAATGATTGTCGAAGCCTAGAATTCAACATTTACAAATTCTCATTCACACACACAAAACACACTATTATCACACAACTTGTGTCTTGAGAGAATCTTCTGCTTTTTAAATTTTTGGCCTCCCAGTCAATCCCAAGTTCAACCAACTTTTCCGAGTTCTGGTAGTTACCTGGACCACTGAGGCATTGCCACAAGACTTCTTCTCTTTTGAAACATCCTTTTTCTCTAGATATTAGGATAGCTACACCAGCTTGTTTCTTCTGTGGTGTATGTTGGTGTGGGATTATCTATTGCTTGATTTTTCATGGATGTGTTTAGCTTCTTTGGGTTGAATTTTCCCTTCTAGTGCTTTCTGTAGGGCTGGGTTTGTAGACAGGTATTGATTAAATCTGGTTTTATCCTGGAATATTTTGTTTACTCCGCCTATGGTGATTAAGAGTTTTGCTGGGTATAGTAGTCTGGGTTGGCATCCGTGGTCTCTTAGTGTCTGCATGAGATTTGTCCATGATCTTCTAGCTTTCATAGTCTCTATTGAGTAGTCTGGTGTTATTCTGATGGGTTTACCTTTATATGTTACTTGGTCTTTTTCCTTTGCGGCTCTTAATATTTTTTCTTTGTTCTGTGTGTTTAGTGTTTTGATTATTATGTGGCGAGGGGACTTTTTTTTTTTGGATCCAGCCTATTCGGTGTTCTGTAAGCTTCTTGTATCTTCATAGGTATTTCTTTCTTTAGGTTAGGAAAGTTTTCTTCTATGATTTTGTTGAATATATTTTCTGTGCCTTTGAGTTGGTATTCTTCTCCTTCTTCTATCCCTATTATTCTTAGGTTTGGTCTTTTCATGGTGTCCCAAATTTCCTGGACGTTTTGTGTTACGACTTTTTTGTCTTTAGTGTTTTCTTTGACTGACGAATCTATTTTCTCTATCGTGTCTTCAGTGTCAGAGATTCTCTGTTCCATCTCTTGCAATCAGTTGGTTATGTTTGTTTCTGTAGTTCCTGTTCGTTTTGTCAGGATTTCTATTTCCAGCATTCCCTCAGCATGTGTTTTCTTTATTGTCTCAAATTCATTTTTCAGATCTTGGAATGTTTCTTTCATCTGTTTAATTGCTTATTCTTGGCTTGATTTGATTTCTTCCCATTTTTTGTTCGTTTTTTCTTCCATTTCTTTAAGGGAGTTTTTTATTTCCTCTTTAATGGAGTTTTTCATTTCCTCTTTAAGGGAAGTTTTTATTTCCTCTTTAAGAGAGTTTTTCATTTCCTCTTTAAGGAAAGTTTTTATTTCCTCTTTAAGGTAGTTTTTCATTTCCTCTTTAAGGAAAGTTTTTATTTCCTCATTGAGGGAATGTTTTATTTCTTCTTTAAGGGCCTCTATCATCTTCTTAAAGTCATTTTTAGGGTTGATCTCTTCTGTTTCTTCTGTCATGGTATGTTTAGGTCTTGCAGGTGTAGAATCACTAGGTTCTGATGTTGCCATATAGGTCTTTATGTTGTTGCCTGTATTTTTGCACTGGCGTCTACTCATCTTTTCCTCTGTGCGGTGCAGGTGGTGTCTGTGTCTGAGAGTGCCTCTCTTGTTCTAATTTTTAGTCTTGGTTTAGTAGGGGTTCTTGGTTAAATTGGTGCTATTGGGCTGTTTCTTCAGGGACAGCTGATTTCAGTCGGTGAATTATATACTTATGATTCTGGTGATCTGGTTTGGTGACTGGGTAACGCCTTCTTCTGTGTTCCCAGGTCACGTTTTGTTCATTTGTCAACTCCTCAGCTGATCTTGTTTCTTCAGACTTCAAACTGTAGGCATCTGAATCCTCTCCCAGATGGGTTTCAGCTGAGCAGGGTAGTCTCACCAACACCTCCAAGTTGTTGGGTTTCACGGGATCAGCAGTTGGGCCCTGGGTTGTCCCCAGACGGAGTGTCCAGACTCGCCCTGGTTCCGACCCACGGAGATAGCCTCTTCTCCAGGTGTTGGGGCTAGGGGCGTCCCGTTCCAAGCTGCGTCCGCCTCTCTCCGTCCCCAGGCCTGTCCACCCCTGTGGCCCGCCGCCACAGGCCCACCTGCGTCCACTTGTCTCCGCCAACGGGCCTGTATATCTCTGCCGGCTGCCGCCGCGGGCCTACCTACCTCTGCTTGTCACTGCTGCCGGGCCCATCCTCCTCTGCGAACTGCCACGGGGCCTGTATGTCTCTGCCGGTTGCCGCTGGGCCTGTATGTCCGTGTCGGCTGCTGCCACCGGGCCCTTCCACCTCCGCGAGTCGCCGACCTGCGTCCGCCTGTCTCCGCAGCGTGGCTTGTCTGCTTCTGTGGGCTGCCGGCAGGCCTGAATGTCTCTGTCGGCGGCCGCCGCCGGCCCCGTCCACCTCCGTCTGCTTATCTTCGCCGCAGGATCTGTCCACCTCTGTGGGCCGCCGCTGGGCCTGAATGTCTCCACCAGCTGCCGCCGGGCCTAAATGTCCCTGTCGGCCACTGCCGCCGGACCCGTCTACCTCCGCGGGCCGCTGCCACAGGCCTACCTGCGTCTGCTTGTCTCCACCATCTTGAATCCTTTTTTTTTTTTTTTTTAGCATGTGGGATAGTGATTATGATATAATAGGCATTAAGAATAGTTTATTAAGTACTTTTGTGGTGAAGCTTTGTTCGAGTGAAAAATGGCCACTGTAACTTTCGAAACTAGACTATTGGTTCTGAGGAGGGGTGTGTGTGCGCCATTGTTTTCAGTGTGTTCTGTGGTTGTGTTTGATGTGTGCCCTTAAGATGCCGTCAGACTCCCTCCCCAGCCAACAGACCTGCAGATGTGGCATTGCGGACGCAATTGGGGTCATAAATGCTAAGCTAAGTGGTCTCGAAGTTTGCTCATATAGCAGGTCAGCCTGTCTTCCTAGTGTCAGCAGTGTTGTGTGAGGTGGTGTGAGAGGAAGCCTGTGGCTGTGTAGTTGAGTTTTCTCTCCACCAGAGTGAGCTAGTTGCCCTAAAAATCAGGAGAAGGCATTCCTTCCCTTTGATTTCAGCTCTGGTTCGCTCTCCTTTCATAATGGCCGTGTGTGCTGAGGCCAGTTCTTCGTGTCCGCAGTGCTGTGAGTTAGGTCTTCTGTAACATTAGCAGATGGAGCCAGTGCTCTTCCTCTTAACTGCTGGCTGCTGACCCTTCCTCTGACTCCTGGCTTGTAGCCAGGCTGGTGGTTCAGGCAGTCAGTCTGCTCAACCATTATGGTGATTCATTCAGAAAGTCACCTTTCAAAACAGCAAGGGTGTACGCTCTAAGGTGGACGAACTTGAGCTGGAGTGGACAGAAAGGGGTCTTCATTATGTCAGGTGTGAGGTTAAGTATAGGCGGGGCATGACTGAATATGAGGCTTGCGTTTCACTCCCCCAGGCGCTGCCAGCCGAGTGACCGTGCAGCCTTGCGTTGCTGTGGAAATCTTGTGCCTCCCTCCGAGCTGCCATCAGGATTGAATGAGGCTGCATGTGCGAAAGCCTCAGTGCTTGTGAGTGTTTGAGATTATTGTTAGAGTCAGCCGAATGGCAGGAGAGCCAGGGATTGAATGACTTCTCTGTCACACTGCCATTTTTGTGCGTTTTACAAATCTTTAATGGAAAGTTCCTGTTAATGAGATTTTTCTTTCACTTTATTCTGATTTAAATATTTGAGACACCCAGAATGGGAGGAATGAACTGGTGTGTTGAAGTAGGATAAAATATGGGAGAAAAGACATAAAGCAAGGAACTAGCTTTGCAGTTTTGTTTACCAGGATACATGTTGCTGCCATGTCTGTCGCCTCCTCCACATTGTCTCTGCCCTTCTCTGCTGCCTGTCACACAGTGAGATGTTGTCCTTCAGCTAGGACAGTACAGATGGTGTGGGTGCACCTTGGAGTCCTTCTTCATTGTACTATAGTGACCTGCTTTGTTTTGGGTTCTAGAGATGCTGGAGGTGGTAAACTTAGCTGCTGTCTTTGCTGGGGTGCTGACTCTGGTCATATTTATTGGAGTCCAGAGTTACAGAAGGGAGTCTGTGATTAACATCTTCAGCTTTATAAAGATCCAGATTTTCCTCCCCAAAGGCTTCTGAGTGGCAGTGTTAAATGCTGTGCTCCCTGGGAGCTCCGGTTTCACGAGGATGGACTCACCACATTTCCCAAGTTGTCTTTCAGTGGTTAATGTCAGCCCAGGAGTCTTGGCACATAATTGCTTGTTATGACACCACATAACATTTACAGTCCATGAACTTCCTCGCAGGGCCATCCTGTTTGGCACCAGCGAGCCCTTGAGTGTTTGTGGAGATAACTGGCAGTGTCAGCTTTGAAAGTGCTGGAACGACAGGGCTGCCCACGGAGCTGAGGCTTGACTGGAGCGCAGTTTCTTGATCTGTTTCCAGTGCACGGACAGTGTAATAGACAGATACGTGTTACTCAGAGGAGCCAGATTCTGGATGACTGAATCGCTGATCCAGACAAGACAGCGGTGTTTGGGAGGGGGATTTAAAAAGGAAGAGAAGGTTTAAAGTAACAAAACCAGAAGGAATTTGGGAGAAAGAGCAAGTACCTCCCCAGCATCTTTCCCTCTTCCTGGGGCTCCTTCGCAGGTTCAGACCTATCAGGGAGGCTGCTAACATTGGGAGGTGGCCCTGGGCCATCTGCTTTAATGTTTTGGCTCCAGTGTCTGCTCCAGCCCCATTGAGCTGCCTTTTGTTTTACTAAGGATTATTTTTAGGAGTGTAATTCTCTAAAATATGAACTCTGCAGATAAGTCACACAAATGCTTGACAGATGTTGCTTGAGGTGGTGACCACTCAGGTGTTGTTAGCCCTGCATCTGTAGGTATTTCCTATACTGCTGCTGGGTTAGACCTGATTGTGTGCCAACTACCCCAAGTTCCCCTTTGGGATATGATTTACAGCTCTGATAAATTGGAGTTTAGGAAGCTCAGACTTTTTGATTTCTATAATGATATCCTTATTGTTGTATATCCTCTGATTCTTTTGATTGGATCAAATATAAAATACATTTGAGCTAAGAAGATGAAAATAGACCCTAGAAATGCTCAGAAAAGGTTGCTATTTTAAGAAAAGGCTAGTGCTAAAGGCTAGTGGCCACTAGCATCTATAAATTCAAGAGTACAGTCAGGTAGGCTTTTCCCATGCTGTACAGTCATTGAAAGTGATATATGATGTGTGGATATCCTTCCATATGGAATGTAACGTCGGAGCTGACAGTGCTGAGGTTAACCTTGTCAGATTGTCAAACAGGTATGGCTATAGTTGCTTAAGAATGGAGACATGAACATGTAGAAGAGCTGATGTGTTTAAAGACAGTTCTGGGCATGCTAACTCTGTGATTCAGGAGTTATGTGGAAGCAGAGGTCTTTATTAGTCAACCAGGGTATCAAGGCTTTTCTCCAGTGAGATAATATTACTGTGAACACCTGGCACTTTCCTATTAGCTAAATTAATGACTGTCGGAAAAACTGTGCTTAAGGGAATCCTGTCTCAGATCTTCTTGCTAAGTACAAGGATTTTAAAGACTCTGTCAGGGGTGCTTTCTTCATGTATTGAGTGTGTTTCTTTATGTGGCTTCTTTAAACTGAGTCATTCAACGTGAACTGAGTACTTCTGTTTCAATAAGGGCAGCTTTAGATGAGTCCTTTAGTTAGGCAAACAACATTCAAGTTATCTGTCTTATTTTATTTTTAAACATTGTTCTCTAAAGAATGCTTTACCTGTCATATACCTATGTTTCATTTTTAAAAATACATATTCCTTAACTATGATGGCCAACAAATTAAATAAGTTATTGAAATCAGTTGTCATTTGTGGAAACCATGCCTATAGAAATGCATTTCTTCCCTTCCTTTTTGCATAGATTTTCTAACATGGTTGAAAAAAAATAATTCCAAAAAAAAAAAAAAAAAAAAAGGCCGGGCATTGGTGGCGCACGCCTTTAATCCCAGCACTCGGGAGGCAGAGGCAGGCGGATCTCTGTGAGTTCGAGGCCAGCCTGGGCTACCAAAGTGAGTTCCAGGAAAAGCGCAAAGCTACACAAGAGAAACCCTGTCTCAAACCCCCCCCCCAAAAAAATTATCTAAATATATTTCAAAATCTGTTTTTGTGCACTAAGTGCATTTTAATAAGTAAAAGGGGTATTGTTTCTACTAATTTCAGTGTGTTTGAGAATTTTTTTTTCTCTTAGGCTGGAAAAGTTTTAAACAAATAAAGTCATGTTAAACTCATACAAGAAGGCAAAAGTGAGTTTGGAAAAGTCTGTATGGAATCAGCTCTCTGTTACTATAGCAAAATACCTGAGCCAAGCAACTGCAGAAGAGGAAAGTCTGTTCGGGTTCTTGACTTTCTTCCATAATGGTTTGGCCCCAAGCATTGGGGCTATGGTGGGTCAGAAAATCACAGCTGAAGCTCATGGTGAAGCCGTTCACCTATGGCCAGAATGTGAAAGGGATTGGAAGAGGTGGGATCCTTCCTATCCTCTTCAGGGTTGCTCCCTATGGTCTGTGCCCTCCCATTTGGCTCCACCTTCAAGATTCTACTGTATCACAGTCCCACCATAAGCTAGATAACAGGGTCTTTACTAATGCAAGGGCTTATATCATTTTATATGACCTTTGTCAAATTGTGAATGGAGGACAGTCTTGTTGAGCTGTGACAGTAAGAGAATGGGCAGCTATCTGTCTGTCAGGAGAATGATTAAGAGTATTAAAAGGCAGCCTAATAATTTTTGGTCTCTGGGCAGGGTAGCAGAGAGCCATGTGTCTTTTCATGACTCTTCTTTTAGTATGAGGCCTTCTTGAGTTACAGCTGGGCACATCTTACTCTGCTAGTGACTGGGTTTCCTTTCTTTACTTGAAGCTGGCCGTGACCATGCGCTCCAGTACTGCCTGGAGGGACATGATGGGTAGTGATATGTGTACTTTCTGGATCCCTTCTTTAGGAAGAAGGTGCTTGCCATCCTCCTCCTTTCTTCTTTCTCACCATTTAGAACATGATACAAACCCAGAGCAGCCATCTTGGATGTGTATAGAAAGAAGTCATATACCAGGGAAGCCGATGTCCACCGGGCCCTAGTCACTTACTCAGGGCAGTGGAGTGCGGGAAACATGTTTTCCATAAGCTATTGTTCTTCGGCCATTGGTGGCTCTTCATCACAGCAGGTTAGCCTGTCTTGTATGATGCAAGTCATTCTGATATCATTTTTATATGAAGCACCAGAAGTGGAAGCAGAGCTCCTCTGCTCGTGGGATGAGACACTTTGGAGTGAATTTAAAAGTGACTGATAGGAGATGGGACAAAAGCTCTGCTCTGTAGGATGAGAGATCAGATGCACTTTCATTTGGAGATAGCCACACTTGGCAGTGTCATCCATGCCGTGCTGGCTTTGATGGCATGGAGGATGGAAGAAGGGTAAGGGGATCATGGATTCTGCTTATGTGGTTTTAGAGAACCATTGAGGCCAGGCAACGTGTGACAGGGGAGTCCCCACAGAACTGTGAGAGGACATTGTGTGAAGCTGGGAAATGGGGCGCCTGGGTTGTTGTAGAGCCCCCAGGATGTCGAGAGGTGCCAGCCTGGTCTCTCTGCCATGGAGAGCATCATGCTGGGAGTGAAAGCAGCCTGTGGAGGTTTGAGTGGGAGCAGCCCGCATAGGCTCCTAGGTTTGAAGGCTTGGTCCCCAGTTGATGCAGTTGTTTGGGAAGGTTTAGGAGGCGTGAGGAAGGAGGTGTGTCACTAGGAGTGGGCTCTGGGACTCCAAAGATTGGCACCCTTCCCAGTTGGCTCTCACTGCCTCCTGCTCACAGATCAAGTGGGGAGCTCTCAGCTGTCCTGCCGCCATGCCCTTGCTTCACCGTCTCTGACTCCAACCCTCTGAAAATCAGTTCAAGTAAATGCTTTCTTTGGTATTCTGTCTTCGTCATGGTGTTTTGTCACAGCAATAGAAAAGGAAAAGACATAGCCCAAGGGAGAGAGAGAGATATTGCAGGCAGCAGATCTGCAGGAACAGAGTCATCTCAGCCCTTTAACACTAGACACGGACCTACAGGATTTGGAGTTTGTCCTGCTGGGTTTCAACCTTGCTTTGGTCTGATATTTCTCACTGCCTTTATTCCTCTCTTTTGGGATGGTAATGCATGTTCTGTGCCATTGTATGTTGGAAGTATGTAATTTGCTTTTTGATTTTACAGGGGTTACAAGTAAGAGATCGCCTTGAGTCTCAAATGAGCCCTTGGACTTTTTTTTTCTGAGACAGGGTTTCTCTGTGTAGCCTTGGCTGTCCTGGAACTCACTCTGTAGCCCGGGCTGGCCTTGAACTCATAGAGATCTGCCTGCCTCTGCCTCCCAAATGCTGGGATTATAGGCATGCGCTGCTGCTGCCACCGCCGCCGCTGCCACCACCGCCGCTGCCACCACCACCACCACCACCCGGCTGCCCTTGGACTTTTGAACAGTGTTAAGACTGTGAAAGACTATGGGGACTTTTGAAGTTGAACTAAACGTATTTTGTACTTAGTTATGGCCATTAGTGTATGCTGGGGATTTGAATGAGAAATACCCCTGTAGGATTGGGTGTATGAACACTTGGTTCCTACTTGGTGGAGTTGTTTGGGGAGACTGAGGAGGTGTGACCTTGCTGAAGGAGTACCTAGGGGTAGGCTTTTGAGTTTTAGAACCTCACCCCACTTCTAGTTGTTTCTCTTTGCTTGGTACTTGTGGTTGAAATATGAGCTCTCATTGTCCTGTTCTGTTACCATGCTTCCCCCCACTTGCTGCCATACCTCCCCACCCCTCTGCCATGATTGACTCTCACCCTCTAGAACCATAAGCCAAATAAACTCTTCCTTCTATAAGTTGTTTCATGATAGTAACAGAAAAGTAGCTAATGCAGCCATGTTTTGCTTACAAGAACTGGAAACTGAACTGTTTGTGGTTTTGGCAGTTACTCTTTCTGATCATTCTGGGGATGGGTTTATTTTACTTTGTATAGTATTGAGAACTGATAGTGTTAGTGTGATATTGAGTAGAAAACATGTTACATGATCTTTCTGTAACTGTAGACTGACTTCATGATGGGGCTGGAGAGAGAACCCAGTAGGTAAAGTGCTTGCCATGTATGTGGAAGGTACTGAATTTGGATCCCCAGCATCCACATACAATGCTAGGTGGGTGTGGTAACCTACCTACAATCCTAGAAATAGAGACAGGGAATCCCCAGAGCAAGCTGGCTAGCTAGACAAGCGGAATTGGTGAGCTCCAGGCTCACCAAGAGGAAAGCATGGAGGAAAATGCCTGATGCCAACCATCTGACCTCCACACGCATGCACACACAAATACACCCACACACATACACATATCTCCACACACCATAAAATACACACATGCACACATAGATTTCTTTAAAGACTTGACATTAAGAGATGCATGATAGATGGCCTAAATTGTAGGCATCAAAGGAACTTAGAAACTGAAGTCTCTTATTTGCTTGTCTTCATGTAAATAAAGCATTTGGTTGTAAGAATTTCAATGTGTTGTTTTGGAATATGTAGTCAATATTTGGTAAAGTGGCTGATATAAAAAAAGAAATATATTTTTCTCTTTTATCATGAAGTATTTAATGATGGAAGTGGGGGAAATACTGTGTTTGCAACAGTTGACAAAAAACAAAAATACTTTGAAGTAATTTTAGTAACAAAAGCAGCAAATTTGTCTGACAGAGTTGGTGATTCAGTGTGGTGGTATTCACTGTTCATCCGGAATAAAGCGAGGTCTTGAAACCTGAAAAGCTGGCTTCCAGATAGGTTTGTTGTTTTGCTATTACTATGTTACAGTTACTATTTTTTAAAAATGTGTGTTATGCTTTGCCTGCATGTATGTCTGTGTACCACATTTATGACAGGTGGCTGCAGAGTTCAGAAGAGAGCATCAGATCCCCTGGAATGGGAGTTACAGATGGTTTTGAACCACCATGTGGGTGCTGGGACTCAACCAAACCTGGGTCCTCTGGGAGAGCAGTTAGTGCTTTTAACCACTGACCCATCTCTCCAGCCCCAAGTGAAACAACCTTAAAGAGACTTCATGTATGATTTAGGAGTTGGAAAAAAACAGTAACCAAGGCTGTAAATCCAGGATCTGTTTTGTTGTTGTTGTTGTTTTTTAGGACTATTTGGGATTATATTGAAAACAGTTTCTGTGGCAAAAGATATCCCAAACCAAGTCAGCAGATTTGGAATTTGGTTGGGATTTATGTTTAATATATTCAGTTTATTACTTGTGTGTGGGTTTATGTATTCCGTAGCTCATGTGTGGAGGTCAGAGAACAACTTTGTGGAGTTGGTTTTCTCCTTCCCCCTTTATTGAGTTCTTAGGAACAAACTCAGGTTGTCCTCGGCCATGATCAGCATGTGTTTTTACCTGCTGAGCGATCTTGCTGACCCAAGGATTTATATTTATAATTCACAAAAAGGTTTTAAAAATTTGATAGGCCAAGCTGTTCAATAGGAAAAACTGGACAGAACACAGTTTGATGGTCAGTTCACAAAGCAAACCCAGTTTGCCTACACAACTAGGCAATAATTCTATTCGTTTAGCAGAGTGGCACTAACTGAAAGAAGAGCTCATCCCATGCTTGTGTTCTCTCAGTCTCCATATAACCTGATGGGTTCTCTGCTTGGGGCCCTGAATGACTGTGGTAGCTCAGATGTGTCCAGCCTGTGGCCTGTGGGATGAGAGCTATGAATGCAGCCCAAACACAAAAATATAAACTTACACAAAACATGATGAGACCTTTGAATGATCTTTTTTGTAACTAGATTGTGTGGTCCTTGGACGTGGTGATCATCATGACATGGCAGCATCATTTTGCAATGTTAAAAGATTGGACATGCTTAGTAGCCAAATATGCCCATCTCTTAAAAAGTGGGTATTGGTTGCTACATTCTTTTCTCCAGGCTCATATTATTGTTGACAGAATTCTCTTCCCCACTTTCTTGCCAGCTTTTAAATGGAGCAATGTTCAGATTGTGGAGGTCCCAGAAGTACCTGCCACATCGCCTTTTCACAGGCCACCTCACCCCAGGAGTACCCTGGCTCTACTCTGACAGTAACTGAATGTAAGCATGGCGTGACTGTCCTGTCATCTTTGTCACATTCTGGTGGACAGAATCAGTGACAAGATCTGTTCCACAGAGGGAGCGATGCCACTCTTTGGGGGTCATCTCAGAATTCTCCTTACCGCAGTCACTTAACTCCATTAAACTGGAAAGAAATGGGGAAAGGGCTGCTGAAATTATTGCCAGGCAGGGTGGCTAGTATGTGTAGGAGCGTGTGCCGGCTAATTTTGTTTCAGCTTGACCCAAGCTGGAGTCATTTTGAGAGAGGGAACCTCACTTGACAAAAAGCCCCCTCCCCAGATTGGTCAGTATCTGTGTCAGGTGGTTCCTAATTGTCTTTAGTGACTGTTCCTGGAGGTACCTCTCGGCTCCTGCACTCACATACATGTACATACCGACATTCACACACACGCAATACTCATAATTTAAGATAATAAGAATAAACATTAGGAAAAAGATTTGTGAAGTTGGAAACTGCTATTGTAATGTAGGAGGGAAAGGTCTGGAAGGTTTGAACAAAGGCATGGCTCTTAATAAAGCTTGAAAAGCCTCCTTTAAGAAATTGCCTTATATGTAGAATTAAGGATAAATAACTTTGATTTTGCTTTCTATATTCATAATTCCAATTTTGGCAAATATTCTGCACTGGTGGTTTGATGAACCTGAATGACACATTTAATTTTCAAAACTGTTTTCTCCTAGTGTCTTTTTCAGAAGAGGAGAAATATCAGCTACGAAAATTTGTGAATAAGTCTTACCTGCTGGACAAGACAGCTCACCGTCAAGTGTACTACAGTTTAGTTGACATCCTTCTGGCCTATTGCTATGAAATACGTGTCACTGAAGGAGAGCACAATGTAAGTCGGTGTGTGTCGGTGTAGACCACCGTGTTAGCTACCTGTTCAGAGCAGACCCAGCCTGTCGTGATAGATTACTTAGGGGCTGTCCCAGCACACGTGCCTATGGTGGTCATAGGAGATGGTAGTGGGCACTAACATGAAGGCTAATGCTAATCGTGGTCTTGTCTCTTCTCTCTTGGCAGTAGATCTACTAGATAGATAGCAGAGCAGGGAGGTGTCAGCAAAGAAGCCAAGGGTAGAGAGGAAGGCTGTTTCACTTGACACTCAAGAGTGGCAAAGGACCACCTACAGCACTCACGGTTTTTCTCCAAGCTTTCATTTATCACATGCAGAGTAAAGCCCTTTTGCAGAAGAGGATCTTAGCACACAGAATGTGTACTTACAAAGATGTGTATGTAAGTTGCGTTGTTTTCAGAACTTGAATCGTTTTTCTTTTTGTTGTTTAAAAGACTCACCTCAGGTTGAGGCAAGAGGATGGAGAGATGAAAGCCAGCCTGAGCTGTAAATGGAGACCCTGCTTTCATCTTTAGTAAAGAAACCATGTGTCATGTCATGTATTTTAAAAACCGTGTGTTCAATCACCAATGCCTCAATCAATCCATTCAATCTTTAAATCAATAAAGAAGCAAATGCTGGAAAACCAAAGGCTTTCTAGATAATGTGGCCCCACTATTTATAATTACCTGTGATCAGAGTTTTAGTCTTGTTATATACTTTCCTTTTTCTTTTTGATTATACAGTTAATTTATATCATTGGGATGTCCCATAATTCCAGTAGTTAGTAATAACCACAGTTACAAGATCGTTTATCTGGTTTTCTTTCACTGTGCATACGTGTGTGCCTGTGTGTGTGTGCATGTGTGTGTGTGCATTTACTTTGGGTTGCAGGGTATACACTGTGATTTAATTGACTTACCTCACACAGCATCATAGCATCAGTAGTTGCCATTTTGTTGTCAAGATTCTGAAATTTTCTAAAGTGACTATTGCAGTCTGCATATGATCTAAGTGAACAACCTTGGGGTTATCAAGAATATAGTTATCTGAAAATACTTTGTTTTCAAATTGTTTTTTATTTATTTATTCATTTTTATTTTATGTGCATTGGTGTTTTGCCATGGGTGTTGGGCCACCCGGAACTGGAATTATAGATGGTTTTGAGCTGCCATGTGGGTGCTGGGAATTGAACCTGGGTCCTCTGGAAGGGCAGTCAATTCTCTTAACCATTGAGCCATCTCTCTAGCCCCTCAAGTCATATTTTTTTTAAAGATATCCTAAGTGGATAAAATGTTTACTTAGACAAAAAAGGCTCTTCATTTCATATTATTGAGTCTTTTAAATTTTTTGAAAGATGTTAAATATTATATATATGAGGTTTTGCCTGCACATATGTATGTGAACCATGTTTGTGCCTGGGGAGGTCAGAAGAGGGCATCAGATACCCTGGAACTGGAGTTGTGGATGATTGTAAGCCACCATGTGGGAGCTAGGAAATGAACCCAGGTCCTGTACAAGAGCAACTAGTACTCTGGACAACTGAGCCATATCTCCAGCCCCACATATTAAATCTTGATGAGTGAAAGTGTTACACTTGATAAAATTGACCAATGTTTCTTCTACTTGTATGTTTAAAATCATCAAGTCTTGCATCTTTGCACGCCTCTGGACCACTGGTAATCTCACATGCATTCTCTGAAGGGCAGTTTCTACAGGGTTTTCTGGTACCCAGCCGTGGTTCAATAGTGAGTGACTTCGTA
This sequence comes from Peromyscus leucopus, assembly GCF_004664715.2. Lineage (NCBI taxonomy): Eukaryota > Metazoa > Chordata > Mammalia > Rodentia > Cricetidae > Peromyscus > Peromyscus leucopus. Next base: position 116,845,911 of record NC_051065.1, on the reverse strand, counting down.
GAGGAGGAAGCAGCAAGCACTTTGCTTCAGTTTTGTTTGAGTGCCCCTGCTTATTTGTTTGTGTATGCTGGTACTTCATTAGTGAGGTGTTTAATTCCATAAAACTCCAAGCACGGTGAACAGAGACATCCTCTATTAGTCTCTGCATCAATACAAGTATTTTTCTACATTCATCAATGCATCGTTTTGCATGGGTTAGTATAATTCATGTACTAATTCCAGTGGATATATCTGCTTCATTTCCAAATGACTTTTGACGGTGACACTCCTTTCTCCACAACCAAGGTGGAGTCTGCATGGACGGTCAGAAAGCTGAGCCCCACCCTCTGCTGGTTTGAGGTATGATTTCTACTTGAAATTATTTAGCTTTTGGTTATTTTTTCTGTTGTTCTTCATTTTGGTTGGTTCACGCTATTTTTTGTTGTTTAAAATTTTTCTTAATATTTTTAAATTGGGAGCTTTATTATACTTTTTAAAGAGTAAACTTGTTGGGATAGTCAGCCAGGTTAAGCATTTTAGACATTGTGGAGGGAAATACTATATGGAAGAACACTGAGGACACTGTGGTTCATTTGAGAAAATGTGGGTAGAGCTGCAGGTTTGTTAATGAGTTGGGGCTCAGAGTTCAAAAATGGAAAACAAACCTAGATGATAATGGACCACCAGAATCACACAGAGTGTCTTATATCTTTTATTTATCTTGTTCCTCAATAACCTTATTGAGCAATACTTAGTAAGGTAAATATTGCTGAATTTACAGGTAAGGAAATTTTGATCATATAGCTTAAAATGAATTGTTTTGCATCCTATCATTTTATGGTTAGAGCTGGTAACCTCTTTAAAAAACATTAATTTTATTTGTCATCATTATGATTTTGCAGGGCACTTATCATAGCATATATGTGAAGGTCAGAGAACAATTTTGTGGAATCAGTTCTTACCTTCCACTTTTATGTGGCTTCCGGGAATTGAACATAGGTTTACAAGTTGGCAAGCCCCTCTACCCTGGAGCCTTCCCACTGGTGTGCTGACCTCTTTTAGTATAACGATAATTGGTTTTGTTTCTATTTTCTAAAACTTTTTCTGCAGTTCTCATAACATTTATTAAAGAACAGTATCTTTTATGTTTCTGAGTTTGGAACAAATTGTCCAATATCAAAGTCATACCATCAGTTCAGATTATGCATAGCATACTTTAAATTGTAAAGTGGAGATTGCTTCATATATTACTTCCTTCTATGAGGAGGTAAGATTCAGTCCATCACTGAGACAGGTACCACAAGAGCAATAGTAAGAGTGGGCCAGCAGCATTGCCAGCCACCTCAGCTGGGAGCTACATACAAGGTCAGGAAGCCTGTCCCCATCCCCTCTCTGCCATCAAATACAAGTCTGTAGTCTGAATGCCTGTCCCCATTAAGACTCCAACATGTTCCTGTTACATATGTGGGTTTTAATCCACATTTGTGGTTTGTTGATGCTGCATGAGGAATTATAAGTCTGTAATAAAGTGAGGTGTACAAGAAGAATCTCGCTTGTGCCAGTGATCCAGGTTTACAGGGTTTAATTGGGATTGTTCCTTTTTCAGTGTGTGCTTTTGTTGTGTAATGAATTGTATGGAAATTACTTAATGAGATGACTCTTCACAGACTTGGACAGATGTTCATGAGATCCTGGTGTCTTTTGGAAGGAGAGTTTTGTGCTATCCACTTTATCGTCATTTCAAGCTGGTGATGAAAGCCTACAGAGACACTATAAAGATACTGCAACTAGGTAAGGTAGGCTGGCATATCTGGGCATGAGAAGTTGTAGATTTTCAGTATGTGAAGATATAATCGTGAGTTTTGCTCTTTTTTATATATACATAAGTAATGAAAATAATCAAGTCTACTTCCCAGGATATAAAAAGTAATGTTTCCTCTACAGAGATGCGCAGTAATGCTTACTTTTTCTTTCTTTTTCTCTTTCTTTTTCTCTTTCTTTTTCTCTTTCTTTCTTTCTTTCTTTCTTTCTCTCTCTCTCTCTCTCTCTCTCTCTCTCTCTCTCTCTCTCTCTCTCTCTCTTTCTTTTTTGGTTTTTCAAGACAGGGTTTCTCTGTATAGCTTTGCTCCTTTCCTGGATCTCACTCTGTAGACCAGGCTGGCCTCGAACTCACAGAGATCCGCCTGGCTCTGCCTCCCGAGTGCTGGGATTAAAGGCGTGCACCACCACCACCACCACCACCACCACCACCACCACCACCACCCGCCTATGCTTACCTTTTCTAAGAGAGAGGGAGTAAATGGAAACATACATTAGCATCCCAGATCACATCACACTGAAGATAGATTGTATGGTTTGGTGTTTCTTGGATTCCTGTAACTTTGTAGCCATTGAGGTGGGACTGTGGGTCCAGTAATGAAGTTTAATAAATCCTCTCCTTTAATGAGCGTTGCAGCTTTGTCTGAGACATGATGAATAAACCAGCGGTTCCAGTATAGAGCCACAGGTGCTCTGACTGAGAAGTATGGTGATTGGTTAGGGGACATATACCTCAAGTTGGGCAAGCAGCGGGACGTTACAAGGAAAAGCATCAATACTCTTAGGACTCTTGACTGCTGCTAAATTTAGCATGAAAAGTCAAGTAATGTCTGGCTCTAAGAATGTGGGAAATTCCTGGCTTCAAAACAAATTCCCAAGTGCCCCCATACCAACATCATTAGAAAGAATTAATTTCTCAGGTAATGATTTTGAAAGGGGGCACCATCCATTTGTGTAGATAGTTCTGGCATTGATTTAAAAGTCATTTTTAAAAAAAAAAAGTCACTTTTTTTTTGTCCTGTCCCTGTGGGGGGGTCTTGTCTTTCCTATGTTAGTGGGACTTATTTTTCAGGCTCAGCATCAGAAGGGAAGTCCATCCCCATATCCATAAGAAGGAAAGTCCATCTCCATGTCCATAAGAAGGGAAGTCCATCCCCATGTCCATGAGAAGGGAAGTCCATCTCCATGTCCATAAGAAGGGAAGTCCATCTCCATGTCCATAAGAAGGGAAGTCCATCCCCATGTCCATGAGAAGGGAAGTCCATCTCCATGTCCATAAGAAGGGAAGTCCATCTCCATGTCCATAAGAAGGGAAGTCCATCTCCTTATCCATAAGAAGGGAAGTCCATCTCCATGTCCATAAGAAGGGAAGTCCATCTCCATGTCCATAAGAAGGGAAGTCCATCTCCATGTCCATGAGAAGGGAAGTCCATCCTCATATCCATAAGAAGGGAAGTTCATCTCCTTATCCATAAGAAGGGAAGTCCATCCCCATGTCCATGAGAAGGGAAGCTCATCTCTGTATCTATAAAAGGGAAGCTCATCCTTCATGCCCAGGTGATTTCATTGGATTGTTAGGGAACATCCCATCTCCAGTGTTTTGTCCCAAGGGACACCTAGCTTTTTGTCTTCAGTGTGACCTCTATTATCTAGGGGAGGCATGCTTGAAGTAGATTATAATTGTGAAAATGAATCACAGTTAAAAATGCCTTTTCATTCACTGATAGGTTTAGAGTAGCAGTATTTCACTTAGAAGGATTGTTGTTTAGGATAAATGAGTGAATATCATTGAGAAATCTATCTCCTTTAACTGTGGGAAATAAACTGCCTTTTTTTGGTATGTTACTTTTTTTCTTGCTTTCCATCCAAGGTACTTGAATCTCTAAAATACCTTGAGGAATCAATCTCCTCTAAATGACTAATTGTTGATCTGGAGCTATATATCACAATTACTTGCTTTTTGTTGTCTTACAGAATTTTCTGAGCATTGTTCATAGATTTAAGCCTGGAGGCTCTTGTGTTAGGGCTTCTGGGGGAAGCCAGCAAAACCAGAGCAAGCACGTTCCCGTACACATCCACTCTCACTTTCATTCATATAAACTATTACTTGTTTCTTTTTATTCTGGGAAGTAATCTGGCGCTCTGGATTTTTATTTGAAAAGTAATCAGTTCTGTGATTGCATAACCCAAAATAAATTTGATTGCCTTGACTTACAGTCTAATCAATTATTCAAACAGTTTTAGTAGGTTAGAGCTGAAATTGAGACTTAACTTTTCATCGTTATCACTCACAAAAAATAAGTCTTATCAGCTGTATTTTGTTAGCGGCAGACTTGAAATAACACACTAGAGCCTCTGTTGAAATGAATGGGAGCCGTCTAAGCCCCAGTGCTGGTTCTGCAACTGGCTTAGGCTGTGTTTAGAGTGGAGGCAGAGACTGGACTGTCCTGCACCTCTGCCATTGGATGTGAGGGTGACATGCTCTGAATGAGGGTTGTGACCTGTGCTTGTCCAGGCGGCTGGCACAGGAATGCCGTTATTATCACCGAGGAATCTCATTTGTTTGGACACTCCATAAGTTAAGTGGATAGCACCAGCTTGGCATTTGGTGTTTTCCAAGAATGAATTTGTATCTACTTAAAATTCAGAACACAGCCCTAGCAGCCACACTTTGACTGTAAAGGTCAGATAGCGCTTGCACAGTTGAAAGTAATGAATGACTCTCTCCCCAAAGAAATGCTGGTCTCAGACGGATGAGTTTCCAGAACCAGCATGGGAATGCGTCAGAAGTTCATGATAACTGACTGAGATGAGAGGCTTCAGAGAGCCATGGGTTTGCTTTATCTGACTTCACAACAGCCTTTGCAAGGGTGCTTTACTGGGCCTTGGGCACCTTTAAGCTTTCCTGCATCCTTACCTCTTCCCATCTTGCAAAAGGCCGTGCTCATCTGTCTCTTTTGTTGTATATTAAATCCAAACTACCTCAGGATGGGAACCTATCCTCACCCTGGCAAGTACTGTTTCGCCACTTCAAAGGGTTTGCCCATATGGTTGTTCTCCCTCTTCAGTCCTCTTGGGGCACAAAACTCCCCTTGTATCCTCTGTTCCTGACTCTTCAGGAAGTGCCACTGCCTCCTGCTGGCTGAATTTTTTTTTTTTTTCCCGAGACAGGGTTTTTCTGTGTAGCTTTGTGCCTTCCCTGGATCTCACTCTGTAGACCAGGCTGGCCTTGAAATCACAAAGATCCGCCTGCCTCTGCCTCCCAAGTGCTGGAATTAAAGACGTGCGCCACCACTGCCTGGCTTTTTTTTTTTTTTTTTTTTTTTTTTTTTTTTAAGAGTAAACAGAACCCCTTCTGGAGGTCATCCCTTAGCAGTTTTCAGTCAGTTGGGAATGAGAAAAGTGTACCTTAGTTTTGTCTACTGGAAGCTACAAGCCACATCATCCAGGACTTGATGGTACATGTGCACTTCATTGAGTATCTGGATTTGTGTCTCTGTCTTATAAACACTCTAAGGTTTTTCTCACTCTGCTTCTGCTAGAAGGCTGAACATGACGGGGTGGGAGGGCACCAACCCAGTTTCTCCTTTGAGCTCGTTCTGGGTCCCCACTGCCTTGGAGGGTAAGCACACATGCCTTCTATTATATATATATAACATATATACCCTGTAGGTTTTCTGACACTTTACATTCTATACATGATTTCTCGCTAGTCCTAGTTACAAGAGGAGTCTGATTTCAGGACTTGAAAGTTTTACTTTGCACTTGTAAAGAGGAAGCCTTGGCTTGTCTGGCTTGCGTCTGCCTCAGGTTTTGGAGCCAGGGGTGAGTAGGACAGCTGTTGCAGGAAGGGGCCTCTTCATCTTTTAATAGGCAAACCACGTCTCTAATGTAAGTTTTCACATTGACTTTGCTGTCATGGAAAGTTCCATTTGCCTCCAGAATTGCCCTCGCTGCTCAGCTACCACAAGTTGCTCTTTCCTGCTTTCTGATGGGATCAGGTACGAGTTCTTAGTCTGTTCCAATTCCCAGGGCAAGGAGGTTGAACTCTGGAGGCTTCTTTCAAGTAGTTTTTGGCCCATTTTGTCTTGTGTGAGCCTTAGTGGAAATGGTAATCACACCCCAGCCACCATGCAGTTGCCACTTTCTATGTGTTAGCTCCAGGGTCTGTCTTCTGATGCCTTCTTATCTCAGTTCACGTCTAGTACCATCTGGAAAAGCAGAAATTACTGCCACATGTTTGTTGAGGAAAGGCAGTCTCTAAAAAGCTAAGTGAACCGCCAGGGTGCATGACTCCAGGTCTGTCCAGCCCAGAGTCTGGCTTCTCTCGCCTATTGAGATCACTGTAAGTGGAGTCTGGCAGTAGCCTCAAAATGACCTGCGTTGAGTGTGAGGAAGCCAGTGGTGTTGCAGTGAGGGGCTAGGTATTGGGGTGCTACTGAAACACATTGGCTGCGAGCGAGCGATGCTTGCTGCCTGGGCAATGCGTGTGTGGAATTCTTGGTGTGGCCCACTTTTGTGTGTTAGAATTTCTTTTATAAGAAGTTTGTTCTTTCTAAGTCTGGACTCTTAACCACTTTGTTGTGTTTCCTATTTCAATTTAGTCACTATTTTATTTGGGCAACTGTATGAAAGATTTTGGCTATTAACACATATAAAATTAGAGTTTAGAGGATCTGGGGTGTGGCTCAGTAGGGAGGCTTGCTTGCCTTACCTTATCTGTTTCCAGAACCCAGAAACGAGATAAGAAAAATCTGTCTATCTCATTTCTAAGGCTAGCCTTCTATAACTACTTGTTGAATGCCAGACAGTGTGCAGCTTAAGAAACCTCCTTCATGGGCCACAGGCCAGTCTTACTGGAGATGAGTGGCAGCCCTGGCATAGCATTACTAACAGCTCAAGAATAGCAGACTTTTCAGGAATTACTGCTCTCCAGTCTTCTGTAGATACAATCACATGACCAATGGGAAGGAAACAGTTGCCAGGGTACCAGGCACAGGCCTCTGGGCTGACATGCTTTTCAGTTTTAAGAGAAGTAGGTGATTATAAATGGAGGCAGCCGGGTGGCGGTGGCGGCGCACGCCTTTAATCCCAGCACTCGGGAGGCAGAGGCAGGTGGATCTCTGTGAGTTCAAGGCCAGCCTGGGCTACCAAGTGAGCTCCAGGAAAGGCGCAAAGCTACGCAGAGAAACCCTGTCTCGAAAAACCAAAAATAAATAAATAAATAAATGGAGGCGTCTGTGGCATATATGAACTCTGCATTCTAATGAAAGTTTACAAATGGGTTTCCCTTTTTAATTGATTTATTTTTATTTTATGTGCATTGGTGTTTTGCCTGCATGCATGTCTGAGTGTGTCAGATCTTGGAGTCATAGTTAGTTGTGAGCTGCCATGTGGGTGCTAGGAATTGAATCCGGCTCCTCTGCAAGAGCAGCCAGCACTCTTATCTGCCGAGCCACCTCTCCAGCCCCGTGAATTTCTCCTTAATATTAAATTTTATTTATTTCAGAGTCAGTTTAGGAAATATTATTTGTGTGTTTGTGTGTTATGCATGCAGGCGCATGTTTTCATATATGTGGACCCATGTATGTGCATGTGCATATATGTGTGTCTGAAGAGGCCTAAAGTTGATGTTGGTTGTCTTCCTTGGTCACACTTCACTTTATTGAGTCAGGTCTCTGACTGTTCCCACAGCTCACTGATTCTGGGAGTCTAGGTAGTAGCTTGCTCTAGGGAGCCCTGTCTCCAGATTGCTGGGATAGCAGCAGGTGCCTCCGTGCCTCTGACTTTATATGGGTTCTGGAGATCCAGACCTCAGTCCCTCACCCATGTGCTGCAGTGCCTTACCCATGGAGCCAGCGCCCCAGCTCTAGAGGGTACCTTCAAAAGTTCAGTGAGGAGATACAGCCCCAAATTAGAATATCACCAGATGGGCTGCTTTCATTTGACTAACGTGAGCACTTCTCCTTAGACCTTTTAATGTTTATTGCTCAAATACATTCTTGCAACTATTCTGCAGTGTGCTCAGCACGTGTTTGTCAAGAACCTGCTGAGCTGGGTCCTGAAAATGTAGTAGTTTGGGTAGGGGAATGATATGCATTACATATTCCAAAGGATGTTTAGAAATTTCATTTTTCATTGCTGAGGATTGAACCTAGAGCCTGAAGCATGCCAGGAATGTATGCTGTGGTTGAACCATAGCCCTAGTCTGCTCCAAGGATTTTGTTTGTTTATTTGTTTAGTTTTTTTTTTTTTTTGAATTGTGTGTTTAAGAAGAAGCTTAGAAGAGAAATGTAGAGAGTGAAATTGTAAAACCAGGGAAAGTGACTTAAGTCATTTAAGGCATGTCACCTCCTGTAGAGGGGAGTCACTGCTATATTTCACTTCCATGTCTCAGTTCCCACCATTTTCCTAGCACACTATCAAGTATCTGTTAATTTGTTGATGAGTTTATCTATTGGTTGGTTTATTCGACATTTTAAGTAAGTATTTCCTCAAAAGCTCTTCTGGGCAAAGGACCCGTAAAAATGAAGAGCAGGAGAAAGAGGAATCGGGGCTTTGCAGATGTTGCTGACCCCTGTAGTGGCTCGCTGCTAGCCATAGCCAGCACCACAGTGTTCTTTGACATAGTGGTTGAGTGAGTCCGCACTGTATCTCTTTCACTTGTTTGCAGAGAATTTCTTGAAACAGTGGAAAAGTTTCTTGCTCTGAGCACTGGAGAAAATAGGTCTTGTTAGAAGGGTTCGTTCTTTCACAAAGTTGCTCCAGGGGTCATGTGCCAGGGTAGTGACTTTACACACCATAATGGCACTGGTGACAACTTCACCTGTGGCAAGAAATTTTAGGGTGAGAACTTCATCCCAAAGCATATGGTCCTAGTATCTTGGCAATGGCCAATACTAGACCAAGCACCAATGTTTCCCATTGTTCATGTGTACTGATGAGACTGAATGGTTGGGTGGCTTTCATGTGGTCTTTAGGAAGGTGAGAGAAGGCATGAAGAAGATCCCTGTGGCCAGCTGAGGACTGTTTTAATGCTTTTGATTTGTATGCATCTTAACCACTGACCATTCCTTCTGCAGCTCAGGAGCGCATCCCACCCGTCTGTTCACAATATCCTGTAACCCTTGTGTTCTCCCTGAGGTTCTTTGCTGTCCTGCTTAGTTTTGTTTTTTGTTTGTTTCTGTTTTTTTGTCAGTTTGATACAAGTTAGAGTTATCTGGAAAGGGGAACCTCAGTTGAGAAAATGCCTCTATCAGATTGCCTATAAGCAAGTCTGTGGGGTATTGTCTTGACTGATGATTGACATAGAAGGGTCCAGCCCATTGTGGGTCCTGCCTTTCCTGTGCAGGTAGTCCTAAGGTGTATAAGAATGCAAATGGAGCCAGCCAGGAGGAGCAAGCTTGGCCTCTGCTTCAGTTCCTGCCTCCTGGCTCCTATCTTGAGTTTCTAGCCTGACTTCTCTGCGTGGTAGGCCACAAGCTGTAAAAAGAAAGAAACCCTTTACTCCCCAAGTTGCTATTGTTTGTGGTGATTTTTTACACTAGAAACCATAACTAAGACATTTGAGTTACATATTTTCCTTATTCCTCTTCGAGTCTAGCTTGATTGCAGAATTAAATGTATGATTATGAATAAAAACCATGGTAAGAGGGGACACAGGCCTTAGTGTCTGTGTCACTAAGTACTGAAGCAAGTACTGTGCACTAGCAGGTACTTAGCACAAAGTACCCTCCTTAAAAGAAACATTCAGCTCAACAAAGGGAGACAGGATGATTCACTTGAGGTAGACAAGTCCTCATGGAGGTCACATGGTAGTATACTGACAGGATGATTCACTTGAGGTAGACAAGTCCTCATGGAGGTTGTATGGTAGTATACTGACAGGATGATTCACTTGAGGTCAGACAAGTCCTCATGGAGGTTATATGGTAGTGTACTGACTTGCCATCATCTAGTTCTAGACACAGTTCACGTAAACCCTAATTAAAATCTTACAGGAGCAAGCTTTGGAGCAGGAGTCAACTCCCAGGTTGTGGTACTGAGCCAAGAATGCTGGAAAGTATAGGGACTGTGATCGAGCCAGCCTGAGCTACTCTTTCTCCTCCCTCAAGCATAGAAGCTTGAAATCTTCTCTCTTTGTTAGAATGTCGGTTTATGTTTCCATCTCTTCATTGGTTCTGTTTTCCCATTCATGTTCGCTAACCTCAGAACATTTGTAGGTTTCTATATGTGCCCATCTAGAAGGATGTTGATGTACAAATGACCATCAAAGGTAAGAAAACCATGTCCAATTGTTTCCACAGAATCCCTGCCTTTCTAATATTCCTGGTACTCACTAAGTATTGTTAGCTGTTAAAAGTGTGTAGCTTGTTCTCATGGTAATTTGGAAGTTAAAATTATAAGAAAAGTTCTTTGTTCTCTTCAAATACAGTATAGGAGGCAACATTTCCCACAGGATTTGCATGTTATAAATTGCCTTCTAGTTACTGTGAATTGCTAATAGGTTAAGGTTATCCTGGTACCAACAGATCACTTAAGATCTTTTTTAGTGTTCTGTTCCTTGAAGCTTGAGTTTTGTATGGTGCATACTGGTGGTTATGGCTCAAAATCAGCTAATTTTTTAAATACTTTCAGAGCATTTCTATTTCCTTCACTATTTAGTTAATAGGCTTTGCTAAGTTCTGCAGTTTCTTAGCTGAGTAATACAGAAAATGAAGAAGTTAGTTGTATTTTTTGAATGTATGATTTTAAAAAAGCTTCATAATTAGTTCTCTTTAAATATCTGTAAAGTCAGTTTTAAGCCTTTTTTGAAAATGGGAGTAACTTCCCTTCCATGTTCTGTAAGAAGATAAAAGCAGAAAATCATATTTCTTTAAAATGAAGTTGGGGTGGGGAGAGACAAAAGCTTTTATTTGACTTGACATCCTATTACCTGTTAATATTGGAACCTAGATGGAATCAGTTGAGTCATTTTATATGCCCTCCCCCCAGAGGACATGCAAGAATTCTATTTATGTAACTTAAGAGTTTCTTTAAAGTAGGAGCTGATCTTTCAGTACTAGCGAGTGACGGGCATGCCTGTATTCAGGAGACATGAATCAAGTCTGCTTTCTGTGTGGGGCAGTACAACAGAATCAATGAAGAATATAAGGTTATACACAACATGGTCTTAGTCTATGAAGAGTTTATTGTGTGACAGAAAGGAAGGAACAAAAGACAAGACATAAAATGTATGTATTTGTAGATAAAGGGGCCTGGTGATAGATGATAAAGGGTTCAGTTGGTAAAGTGCTTGCTCCACAAGTTTAAAGACCCGAGTTTGGATCTCTAGGACCCACAAAAATGCCAGGTGGGCATGGTGGCCTGCTTGTAATCCTAGCTCTTGAGAAGTGGAGCTAGAATACCCAGAGCAAGCTAGCTAGTTAGCCTAGCTGAATCAGAGCACTCTGGGTTCAAGTAAAAGACCTTGCTTCAGTATATAAGGTGGAAAGTAGTCGAGGAAGACACCTCTGTCCTCTGCGTGTATACACATGTGGAACATGTACACACACACACACCAAACATACATATGCACCAAGAAAGTACATATATGTAAGATAAAAAGTATGTATAAGATAAAAAAGTGGAAGCCCCTTAAGAAAATACCTTAACTGTTCCCAACAGACCGAATCTATCCTGTTTGATCCTTAAGTAAAAATGCTTTCGTATTTTAATTTTTTAAATCTCATTTATTTTTATAGGAGGGCTATTAAGATAGGGTCTGGTGTCATGTCATCCAGGCTGACCTTAAACTCTTCATGGATGACTGCCCTTGGACTATTGATTGTCCTGCTTCTACCTTCCTTAGTGCCAGCACTTTAGGTGTGTCTCACTATGCCTGGCTCTCCTTTTACATCTTTAAGTGGTTAAAAATATCAAAAGAGAAGTGGTACTTTGAGACAAGTATGGTGGCACACACCCTTAATCTTGGCACCTAGGAGACCATGCAGAAAGCCTGCGAGTTCCTGCACGTGGAAGACTCTGTCCCCAAAGAAAGACAAAATAGTGTTTGTGACATGAAAATTATACTCACTTCATATTTTAGTGCCCATAAATAACGTTTTATCAGAGCACAGTCATGCTCAGTCACTTCTGTATTTTCTACGGCTGCTCTTATAATTTAATGGTATAGTCCAGTAGTTGTGGCAGAGAGTATACAGCCTACAAAAGCTAAACTATCAAGTGTCTAGCTCTTGGCAGAATAGATTTACCACCTTTGCCTTGAGTGTATCATGACGGATTGGAGGCAGCCCTCTCCTGTGAGCTGAGGTCATGGCTGCCTCCATCCCTAACAGCAGCATGCTAACGTATATCACTTTCTTTGCTATCCTTCCCTGTAGGACAAGATGGAACCAATCTATTTGGTTTACAGTAGCATAGGAATCTCTACACTAGGAAGAGCAAACTGAAATGCATAGTTGTCCAAACAGTAAACAAATAAGGCAGGGTGTATGAAAACAGTGATGAGGCCTGGGTGAGCTGGGCAGATGCATGGCCCATCTGTCACCCGCTGTCACTGTGTTGTGTGTACTCTTGCCCCTCTGCAGGACTTTAAAAGAAGTAGAAAGTAAGAATACTGATTGTCAACATTAAAAAAAACCACACACCTTGGCACAGTATACACGTCATCAAAAGATGCATATGTCATGGGGCTGAGATGATTTTCTTCTAGGTGCCACTTGAAGTGGCTGCTGGCTCTTTCTTCCTGTGCACTCAGATTTCTTCTCTCTGGCTTCATATAGCTGCTTTCCCAATTTGAAGCTAAAACAGTTCCTAAAGATGTGTCAGAACTTTTGTTATTAAGCAGTATCTGATGGAAAAGTGAAGTCTAATAATATCAGTTCAAACAGCCAAATTTTAGTTGGACATAGAAATATGTGGCATATTCTTAGGATGAAATTGTTGAATCAAAATTGTGTTAAAATATTTTTGAAGTTTTCAGTATATGTTTTAAATGTGGGTTTACATAAGAAGCTGTGTATCTTTGGCTTCTGAACTTGTCCATATTTTACTTACTGTGTAAATGGGATTTTTTTGTTTTAAAGAGTTCTCCGTGGAATTTGAATGTCTCGTTCTTTACTGTCTAAATGAGTGAGAATCAGTTCTGCAACCATCGAGTAATTTTGGTGACATCTGACTGTGTGCTTAAGAGACTGAAACCCCTGACGCTTTGACAGACTCTGGTTAAGGGTTATAGGAACCGAAATGACTAAAAGCAGCCTTGGTTTGTACCGGTGCGGAGAGGAAAGAAAGTTGGTACAGCTGAGTTCAGGGGGTAGATGGAATAAGAGAAGAAGTTAGAAACAGGTTATATGTTATTGGGTGGCCTTTTCCAGGGAGACACTGACAACAGACAAAGAAACAATTCATCCAAGTTTAGTGTATCAGTGACCTTGTTGGAGTTCCTTAGAGGATCATGGGAGGGGCTACTTACATGTGCATGGGTGTATAAAGGTGGTGGGATCACCAAGAAGCCCAACCCAGCATGAGTAGCTTTCTTGGAGCTAGCTGTATAACTTTCAAGCAGGTTGGCTAGTCCTAGAGGCCCTTTTTCTAGCAATTATTACTGCTTTATAATTTTAAGGAGAGGTCTTGTGAACCTGGTAACATTCAGGAATTTCCTAAGCCTTATGAAACTTATTATTTCCTGAGTCTTGTAGGCCTCCACCTTCCCTCCAAGAGGGAATGAAAACCTTAGAGAAATTAGCTATATGAGCCACTCTTTCCCCCAGTATCTACATTTTTTTCTTGCCTGCTCTTTTATGTTCCCTGGAGGAGGTGACATAGATGTCCGGTTCTTTTCTTTTTTTTTTTTTATAACTGAGAGCTGAGTCACACTATGTGACAGTACCAGTCACTTCTTTGTGAGCGATTCACCAATTATAAGGCCCTACATACCACCGCCCACTGCAGAAGAGAAGTTGCCTTCGTAGTGGGGATGCAACAGTGGCTTTTGGGTGTGAACACAAATGTTTTAGAAGGCAGTTTGATGGGCACAGGATACCTCCTTAGTAATAAACAATCGCAGTTGCTGCCCCACTGGGTCTAGCCATGAGTCTTTGCTGTGGTTTACAACGTCAGACATGAGTTCCCTCCTCCAGAGAGGGCCTTCAGTCCAATCGGGAAGCCGTTAACGGCGCCTATAACAAGCATTCTACTATTGTTTCAGTGGACACATCTTACCGGGTATGTGGGGAGTATACTATGCAGTGTCCTGACCAAACAAGACTGCTGTGACAGTTCTGTCTACACAGCCTGCGAAGCATTTTCACGGACTGTGAAAACCAGCAAGGACAGAGCTTCCAGCTCACTCGCAGCCTGACTTCTACATGTCCCGCTGCCAAAGTATGTGGTTTCTTTTAACAGTGGGGACTGGACATCTAATTTTGGCATGCAGCTAATAGTAGTGGCAATAGCCTTGATGGTGGGGGGCCTCGGGACACTCCTTGGCAACCTCATAGAGTGGTAACCCATCACTAGCACCGGACCGTCATCCACCGTTACGGCTCCTGTGAGTGCCTTTTCCACCCCTGAGTGGTGCCTTTGCTCAAACTCTTTAACTCTTACTTTTATTGTTATTCCAGATCCTTTTCTAATCTGTACGACCCTCAAGGGATAATAGATTGATATAATTGAGCCCTTTTTTTTTAAAGGAGATAATTGTGGGTCATTTACCCACCAACCCCACAGCTCCCCAGAGTTTTCTTGAGTGTGATCAGCAGGAAATATTAGATAGAAGGATTTAGATTGTGGAAATAAACAGAACATAAAGGATAAACTCGAGAGGGCCTGGAACCTATTCCAACGGGCCCCGACTGTCTCTGCCTCAGGGTATTTATAGAGACACCAAGGGGTGGAGCAAAAGACCTCCTCCCCCAGCACAGCCAAGTGCAGGCCATCTCAGACACCTGCACTCAGGCCCGTGGTCCTCATCATCCTCTCTATGCAGACCTGCTGAGTAAAACCATGAGGAACCTGAAAATGGGCTCCCACAGATAATCAAGCCTTTTAACAGAGGTTGGTAAGGATCTTTGAAGTCTTATCTTATCCCCTATAAGCAAGTGCCAGTTTGTCTTAGAGGGTGTTAAAAAAGAAATCTTAGCAAGGTTTTGTATAGTTCAAAACCGGTCTCATCGTGTATGTATCATCATTTGTTTCATTATAGAACAATGTTGAGGGCTTCGTTAAAGGCTTGCTATTAAGTGCTACTCAGGGGTCTGAGTTCAGATCCCTAGCATGATAGAAAAATCTGGGCATGGCATTGTACACTTTAGTCCTGGTGCTGGGGAGTGGAACCAGGATTCCTGGGACATGCTCGCTAGCTGATCTAGCTGATGAGTGAACTCAAGTTTCAGTGGGTTGAGAAGTGATTGAGGACAATATCCAATGCTGACCTCTGGCCTACATGTACTCACAGATGTGTGTGTTCTAAAATGCATTTCTTTCGTTTGCATGCACACAGGATCAGTGTTGATTACAGTGGCATGTTGGAGACACTGCTCCAACTGGCCTTCTCTGATCTGTAGTTGCTCTCCATGAGGTATCTGGGTTTTGTCATCTTGGGAGGCTGCTGTACATTTCTACCCCAGTGGTCTCTGTGCTGCCAGCTTGTACTGCTCAGCCTAGCTCGAGGCTAAGGGGGAATAGGGCTTTGCTCTAGCCTGTGGTAGGCCCTAGAACCCGCTCTCTGACAGGCTCTGGGCTACCACTGTGGCACTTTTCTGTCCATCAGTCTCACCTGGCTGTGAAAAGGCTCTAGGTGTGGTGAACGGTCACCACGGGCAGTAAACTTTCTTGGTGGGGCTCCATCCTCACACAGATCAGCCTCAGTTGCATATCTCAGTACCTGTTGCAGGGAATGAGCAGCCACTTTTCTCTTACTCATCATCAGTTCTGTTGGTCATGTTTGGGTGTCAGTTTCGCTGTGTGATTCTTCCTGGGGAGACAGGAACAAGCTTCTGTTCACCCTAGATAGGACACTGACGATGGACCAAAGGAACACTTCCCTTCACGCCCATCTTGGTAAAACTGGCATTTACTGGGGTTACCTACAGAAGTACAAGTGAGGGCTTCCTCACAGGAATATGGTCGCTCAAAAGGCAGCTCCATCTCCAAGAAGCCCACCTTTGCATAAGTCTTGACTCATAAAGCTGCAACCCTACAGCTCCTGGAACAATTTGTAGGCAGCTTGACTGGTTCTTAAGTCCTCTCTACCTAGCAGCTGCTTATTGCCTTTTATAACCTTAGAGATCTTGTGAGTGTTGTAACTCAGAGCTTTCTGAGTCTTACATCTTCTCCTTCCCTCCTGGAGGGAATGTTTCATGATTGTCATGACTGGGTGGGATTTTTGTATGTTTGTTTCTAATTATTTGTTTGTTGTTGTTGTTTTGAGACAAGATTCTTTCTGTGAGTTGTCAGGTGGGTGCTGAGAATTGAACCCAGGTCCTCTGGGAAGAACAGCCTGTGCTCTTAACCACTGAGCCATCTCTCCAGCCCCCAGGGTTTCTTTCTGTATCCCAGATTGGCTCACTGTTGCCCAGGCTCAACTTAAACTGGAGGTTATCCTCCCATGCTGGAATTACAGGTCTGAGCACCATGCCTGTAATAATACAGTAGCTTGAAGTAAGTTCACAGGCCCCAGAGGTGTTTCCTGCTGTTGTACATGTTAACCAAGCAGTCTGAGCAAGGATATAAACTTCTGCTTCTGTCTGCTCTAGAGTGTAGCCTCTATTGAACAGGAACATAGAATTTTCCACATGTTGTTCCAGTCCTGAGAGTGAAAGATGCAAAGTATCCTCCTTTCTTGCCTAGTTCACCATGCAAGGTGATGAGTTTAGACATTGTTTACGGCGTAGTGGCTAAGAGTCAGACACACTTATTTTCAAATACCAGCTGTGACTGGGCCAGGTCATTTACTTCTTATCTGTGCCTAACTTGCCAGGTTAGTGATGTGATGTAGGTGCTGGCTCTAAGTTATGTAATAGAGAGGTGTGCCAGGCATTGTGAGGGTACCTGAAGTGGGCCTGGGGGAGAGCTGGGGCTCTGTTTCCAGAAAAAGGAATGCCTGAATTGATACTTGGATGGAGAATTAGACGCTGGATTGGACCCCGTTTGGACATGACCACCTACAAAGCATACTCTTGCTTCCTGTTAATTCTGTTTGTGAATGTATGGATACTATGTGCAACTGTAATAGCAAAGGATCGCTTGTTTTGTTGTTGTTGTTGTTGTTGCTGTTGTTTTAAGCTGGCCTTACTCTGCCTAATAGAGTAACTCATTGTTTTAAGTATGTGCTTCTTACAATGGAGACATGAAGACCTTAAGTGGAATTTGAGGATGTGAAAGACTTACCCAGACTGAGAAACATTTTGTTGTTAGGGACTTGAGTTTATTTTACATCTTAACAGGGCTTGATCTTAAAACAAATGACCCCATTTTGGTTCTCTTAATTTTGATTGATTTGACACAGTGTTTCTATCTTCTCCCTTTTTAGGCTCAAATGAACTATGAAAATTAATGTTAAAATAATTGCTAAAATATATCTTTTAATGATATTGTCTCATCAGACTCTAAGAAATATACCCAGGTATCTGCTAAATTATGTTTAAAGATGATAAATACTGTTGGCTTTTATTCTGATACATTTTCTAAATAATGACAAGGCAGCCTTTCTGTCAAGACTTTAAAGTCTTCTTTCCTTTTCTTGGCTTCTTGTTTTGCATAGCTTAAAACATTAAGGAGGTGGCTTAATCAGAGTGGACCCTTGCTGAGCAAGTATGAGGACCTGCATTTAAATGCCTGGCCCACATGTAAAAAGCCAGGGCTTACTGACAGGTTCAGTGAGAGACCTTGCCTTTAGAGATTAAAACAGTGACAGAGCAGGCCCTCCACTCACTGGCCAGCCTTGGCTACTCACTGAGCTCCAATCCAGGAGATACTGTTTAAAAAACCAAGGTTGACTCTTGGCGAACTGCAACAACCAAGGTTGACAACAGTGCAGGTTGACCCGCATGTGCATAGATCGGAGCTGGGGACCCAGAAAGCTGGAGCTGCCCACTGAAAAGAAACTGAGTTTTCTTAGGTATAGATAGATAGCAGCTTAAACGATTCTTCCTGTTCTGGCTTCTAACCAGCAAAAGCATCTCCTCCTCTGATCCTTCTAGGGATGGGACCAGTTTCTTAAATGCCTTCCGCCACAGGCTGGTCTGTCACTGAGAGATTATTGCCCAGCCTGGTCTGCTAATAGGAGGGAATGCTGGAGAACATGTTAAATCGTGTTTACTGACCACCTACTAATTACTGTCCTCCATGTTTTCTTTATGTTGTTCTGTTTCTGTGTGCCATCATTAGACAGTTGTTCCAGGGCAGTAAAACATCCATGGCTTTTGTCATTTATTATCTCGGGACACTAGTTTCTAGTGCCTTCATGAGTGAGTAGCAGACCCTAGATTCAGGGAGAACATTCTTACATGGATAGGGTTGGCTTTTCCAGCCAATCAGTCCTAGAGAATCTCTGAGTTTGGAGCCATTTGACATCCTGGGGACAACTGCTAGTTCCTTCCTGCGGTGAAAATAGTTACCGTGGTTACTGTGGAAAAGTACCTTTGTTTTTTATACTCTGGAGCAGGCAGCGAACTGCTTGAAAAATGGTCACTTTCCTGCAGTGCCTTTGAGCCAAAATAATTGTCTTAGCTTTAGACCTGCACAGCTTTTTTATGCTCATAGGATGTATGACAAGACCACAACTGGGTAAAAACCCCACAGGAGGCAGGGACTGTGCGTCCCTGTAAGCTTCTGGTCTCTGGTCATGTGACAGCCTAGAAGAGGACTAGTCTTTTCTTTTGTGGATAGCTGCTGAATAAGTAGCTGAGGACAGAACAGAAAGAGCATTCAGTACAAAAGAGATGTTAAACCCCAGCTAGCCACCTGCATGTGAACAGCCCAGCTGTGATGCTGAGCTTGCCCTGGGGAAGCTGGCTGCTAGCTTAAGAAACCAAACAGGGCCTCCAGTGACAATAGCAGGTCGGAGAGGGCATTTTCATGTGCTTCTTTAAGATTGTCAGCTGTCACCAGTCTGGTTGTCTTTTACCATGCTATGACATAGAATTCCATGAAACTAGTTTTGGTAAGGCTTGTGGAAACACAGCTTTTGAAGAGAACTTAGAACTCCCATTTTCCCAAGCTCTCTTGCATGGGGTTCTCCTGTGAAGTGAGCAGGGGAAGTTATAGGGAGGACCACCTGGCTTCCCCTTCTTTCCCTTTGCAGGGTTTAGTAATGGGACATGGGTTTGCTGAAGGCACCTAGGCCATGTCAAGTGGAAGAGAAAGGAACACGTTAGAGAACCTTGAAAGTACATGCAGCAGGGAGGGAGATAGACAGCACATCACAAAATGAGTGACCAATTGGAGAGTCTAGAACCAAAGATGGGGAAGAATTCTTGACCATACACATGAGGTGATGGGTGTGTGAAAGGATGTGGACCCTGGAGAGGGGGTGGGAGTAAGACATTTCCAAAGGGAAAGGATGGAGATTTTGTGTGGAGTTCAAGAAGCAACAGGGGAAGAAGCTGAGTGATCTCCACATTGTGCATCTGCTTCAGGTTGTTGAAAGTGGAACCTAGAAGAGAAGTCCACGTCTCTTCTAGGTATTGGGCACCACCACTTAAAAACACAAGTTCTTTCTTTTAAAATGTACTTCCAAACCAGGCGGCAATGCAGGCCTGTAATCCCAGCATCTCAGCGGAGAGGCAGGTGGATCGTAAGTGTGAAGACAGCCTAGGTAACTAGTAAGACTGTTTCAGAAATAAAAAGGAAGGGGCCAGAGAGATGGTTCATTAGTTGAAATATTTTTAAGAAACTATTAAAACTCCGAGCTGTTTAAAATACGTTACCTCTCAGGATCCTAATTTCTTAGTTAAGAAATCAGATTTTTTCCCCCTTAAGGTTGACTGAATGTTTTTAAATTTTTCTTCAGGTAAGAGTGCAGTTTTAAAGTGTCTCCTGGATGTTCACAAAATCTTTCAGGAAAATGACCCGGCGTACATTTTGAATGATCTCTACATCTCAGACTACTGTGTATGGATTCAGAAGGCCAAGTAAGTTTTGTGTCCCTGGGCAGTTTGTGCATGCTTGCGTTTGTAAAACACCACTTACCTGGGAGGAGGAAGATGAAATGCCTGGAGAGTAACTCTTAATGTTAGAGAAACCCATATAGCTACTAAACACTTTAGAAACAGCTGGATTTTAAGCAGGGGCATTTGGGACTCACCTGGGCTACACAGAAAGACTGTCTCAGGGAGGGAGGGAGGGAGGGAGGGAGGGGGAAGGGAGGGAGGGAGGGAGGGAGGAGGGTAGGCTTCATTAAGATAGACAGCTTGGTGAATCGTTTAGGGAGGTAGGTGTAGGTGAATAAAATTTGATTAGAAGAGATTGGTTTGACACACACACAAATATATGATTTTCGGTGTGTGTGTGTGTGTGTGTGTGTGTGTGTGTGTGTGTGTGTGTGTGTGTTACTATAGCAGACTATCTGACAGAAACAACTAAAAAGACGGATGATTCATTCTGTTCACAGTTTAGAGCAGTGGTTCTCAACCTCTGGGTCTCGACCCATATAGGGGTTAACGACCCTTTCACAGGGTTGCCTAAGACCATCGGAAAACACATATATTTACATTACAGTAACAGTAGCAAAATTCCAGTTATGAAGTAGCAGTGAAAATAGTTTCATGGTTGGGGTCACAGGTATTAAATGGTTGCAGCATTAGAAAGGTTGAGAACCACTGGTTTAGAGGTACATGGCAGGAAGGCTGGGGGCCTGGGGTCAGTGTGGTGTGGACTTGCCGCATGGCTTCTTCTCTTGTCTTATCAGATGAAGAGAAAGTGGGGCTAGGCTGTAGCTCTCAAAGGACAACTCCTAGTAGCTTGTGTTCAAAAGCTATGCAGTTTCAAAGGCTCCATAGTCTCCAGGTGCTCCATTAACCTTGACAAGTGCTCAGACAGACTGTGGGGCCCCCTGGATTCAAACTCTAACAGTGTGCACACAGAATTGCTACCCTCCTCTCCGAATGGAAATCTCAAGACCAGGTTCTTAGACCTATCCCTGTGGTGGGGCTGTGTGTGCATGCATATGCACTGACATACATGTGTAAAAGTCACAAGATTTAAATCTAATGCAGACAAGAGCTGGGCCTTTGTGTGTGTTTCAAAGTATAAGAAAATCAAACTTGCAGCATAGGTATTTAAGCGTCTGAACACTCACAGATAGGCTCCAGCACTTGCTCAGTGAAATTTTCTTGATTTGTAAAACCATATAGCATTGCTTCATTCATTCGGAAGCATAGTCGGTTGACTGTTGATGTTAAAAGGCGGTGCATTTGTGTATTGGGAAGGACTTGAGAGGTAGATCTACTCGTCAGGCACAGCCAGTGCTCCACTTGAGTAGCGAGGGGCTGTTTGTTGAGACTTAGAGAGCTCCTGATTGGAACGATTCTGGGTGCTGTAAAACAGTGTTGTGTCAGTGCTGACCTAGAAGAGAAAGAAGCAAGAGGCTTCTGTTACTGCTCTGATTGCCTTTTAATACCTCTTTGAATGGACCGTGATACGGAATTTATTTCTTATTTCTGTTCACGAGGAAACAATTATATTACAGTGCAGTGGGAAAGCTCCCTGACTACCTGTTGGCTGGAGGATGCTCAGGATTGCTCCAGACAACACCTGATACTATATAGCATGTGGAGTCAGCGTCTGTGTTGGGAATCTAGAGTTTGCCAGATGGAAAATTGACTCTTTAACCCCTGAGGTCATCATGGTAGGCCATCTCTTTATTGTGTTCTCATACTAATTGAGCTTATCAGATACTCCACAGCCATTTCCTGTTGTGACTTTTGTTTCCATAATATAATTAAATTGAAACAGTCTCTCTGTGTGGGTTGTTTAGTTTTCTGAGAGCAGGGATTTTATAAACATGTAATGAGTATCGAGGTTTGTGCCAGGATCCCATTTTCACGCAAGTTCTTCTCCCATCTTGTGACATTCCTTATTAAATACTAAGAAGACCGCATTGTGTTCCATAGACAGATGTAAGTGTGCAAGTTGCTGTGGGGTTACCAGGCTTATTCTTAAAGTTTTGTTTTTTGTTTTTTGTTTTTTGTTTGTTTGTTTGTTTTAACTTGTTTTAAATAATGGGAAACAGAGCAGAACTCCTAGGTTCTCAGTAATGAACTTTTCTGGTGGTGGTGATTTGTTTGTTTTTTTCTGTTTGTAAAAGCATAGTGTAGTAGGGTAGGAAAGGTGAGAGCTTGCAGAGACTCAAGTGTTTTGTAAACTACTTTGCTTCTTCGACTTCAGCAATTTGGGCCTAGCTGTTCTTCCCTCAATAGGCTGTGCTGTTTTACTGTGATAAATGATCGCCCAGCTACTTTCCTCCTTATTTCTTCACTCATTTGATTTTTATTAAACTTTTCTAATTTCATCCTTGGTTTTACAAGCACAGCTTAGATGGATTTTCTGATGGCTTACAACCTTCTCACCTCTAACTACGGCAGCCTCTTAACTATTTTTCTTCATCTTTTGCTGTCTTGGATTGTAAAGTTAAACCACCATGTTTTTATGTTTATAATAGTTTGTATTTTCTTCCATCTATAGTTGATGTTTTTGATAGGAATAATAAAATATAACGTTTTTTTGGAAGTACCAGACAGTATGAAACCTGCACAAAAACAGCATCCCATTTTTCCAGTCAGACATTTACTTTGGCAAAAATTTATTGAAATGCTGTTCTTCTGATATTGAATCAATGAAGCTATGGCAACAGTGTAAGGTTCGCCTCATGAGGGTGTTTTGCTTCTGTGCTATCTGCTTCTTGTGGATTGGAGCCTTGGACTCTTATTAGGAATTATGGGTCTGTGGGGAAAACAAACTAAGCTTCCTTGTTTCCTTCTGTGTACATGGCACTGGACTTTGCAGTGTGGTGCCTGCTGCATCGAACATCCCCTGGTGGCAGCTTGAGGACTGCTGAGGTTTGGCTTGCAGTCATGGTAACAGATAGGTCTGCTGCCACAGTATCCTGCCCTGTGGTTCAGTTCCTCTCCCAGATAAGCCACATGTTACGACCAGTTGTCTTTACTCATGGCTGTAGAAAAGAGCCCGAAGAAAAACTGCTCCCTCTGGGAACTGTTCCTGGAGGAAAGGGGTTTAATGAAGCATTTGGTTTTGTTCGTATGCTCCCGTAGAGCTTGAGAAATCGCTCTGCACATCTCCTGCCGTCCCCTAGTGGGATGATCTAAGCCCTCATCTCCACTAAAGCTTCCAGGACCCTGTGAGAGAACACTCATCTGGGTCTACATACTTTCTTATGTGCACAGCAAATTCAATTGAATTAAATGGGCCCTGTTAGTTGAAGGAGAAATTTTTCATTGTTAAAAAATGTAGCTCTGGGGCTGGTGAGATGGCTCAGCAGTTAAGAGCATTGGTTGCTCTTTCAGAAGACTGGGATTCAGTTCCCAGCACCCCCAAGGCAGATCACAACTGTCTATAACTTCAGGTCCAGGGGAATGCTACCCTTTTCTGGCCTCCACAGGCATTGCGCACATGCAGTACACAGACAAAACACCCATACACATAAACTAAAAAACCTTCTTCAATGTAGCACTTTTAAAAGCTGTGGGTTCAGGAGACGGCTCAGTAGGTAAAGGCACTTGCTGCCAAACCCAGCAGCCTGGGTTTGGTCCCTGGCACCATAGTGGAAGAGAGAAGCGACTCCTGTGTGTTGTCGTTTGACCTCCACATATGTCCATGCACAAACACTCACAATAAATAAATAAAACATAATTTAAAAAAGCTGTCCATCAGTTATAGCTTATTTTGTTGAAATGTCCAGTTATGTTCAGTATTGGATTTCTTTCTACCTCTGATTCTTTCATGGTGGTTCTGTCCGCTGAGAATTTATCAGTTTCTACCCTTTATGTAATGTAGGGTGGGTAAGAGTGAAGTCTAATGTATTCTGGCTCTAGTTTTCCTTGGCCATGTGACCTAAGAAAGTTGTTTCTTCTCTTCCTCTAGTGCAGTCGGTATTAGTATTTTAATACTTCCTCCAGCTATTTCCTGTCTGTCTGTCTGTTTTTCAAGGTAGGATTTCTCTGTGTAGCCCTGGCTGTCCTGGAACTCACTCTAAACCAGCTGGCCTAGAACTCAGAGACCCCCTGCCTCTGCTTTCCAAGTGCTTGGACTGAAGGCATGCACCACCACACCTGGCTCGCTATTCATTCTTAAACTAATGGAAATACATTGCACATACCATTTGCAACCCGTTTTACACTTCATAGTATTCAATAAACCCCTTCTCTTTATAATGAAGTTTTGTTTGTTTAAATAGAAACTCCTCGCTGTAAAAGGAGATATGTGTGCTCATGGAAAAAAAATTGACAGTAAACTGAATGGGTTTTGTTTTGTTTGGGTTTCACTGGTTTGAAACAGAATCTTATGTAGCCCCAGGATCCTTTTCTTCAACTTCCTGGATACAGGGATTGCAGCATGCTCCACACACCTGGCTTAAAACTATGTGGCTTTAATTCACAGTACATTTTGAAATGACAAGGGGACAGATAAGGCTATGGTAGTATTTTATTTGTACTGAAATGTGATTTTCAATGTATGTTAATAAATAAAGTTGCCCGGGGGTCAGAGCTATTAGAGCCATAGCAAGAGTGTGGTGGTGGCGGCGGCGGCAGCAGTGGCAGCACACGCCTTTAATCCCAGCACTTGGTAGAAGAGCTAGGTAGATCTCTGTGTGTTCAGGGATACAGCCAGCATTGGAGACATACGCCTTTAAGACCTGGAGGGCGGTACTTACAGGCAGTGACGAGGCAGTCATGTGTTTGGGTTTACAACCAATGAGAAGGCAGAACAGAAAGACTATTTAAAGACAGACATACAGGAATTAGCTTTCTTTCGGGAAGCTAGGAGCACTGCAGGAGGTAAGATTTTAGCTCTGAGCTCTGACCTCTCGGCTTTCTCTTTTACATTGGTTCTGTGCTTTTTGTTTTAATAAGATGGTTGGTTACATCTACATAAGGCATTATTTTTGTTATTCTGCATATAAAAAATATGGTACTTTTAAGTCTGAATAAAATCCTGACAGTCTTCAGTATAACTATGTGAGCCTGTAACTGAAGCATTGAATCAGGTCCTCTCTCTAATATAGTGGGGTTTGTTGGGTTTTGAGTGGTGCTGGGAATTATACCTTTGTCTCTGCACATGCAAAGCAATCCCCCTGACTCTCAGCTAACTCTCTAGCTCATCTAGTATAGCATTTTGTTTTCAAGGTAGGTAGTTGTGCAGAAAAAGAATTTAAAAATGTGTGCTTGAGGCCTGGAGAGAGATGGCTCAGTGTTAAGAGCACTGGCTGCTCTTCCAGAGGACCCAGGTTCAATTCCCAGCACCCACATGGCAGCTTATGTGTGCTTGAAATGCTGGACCTATTTACATTGAGCTGGTAGTTTACTAATACTCTTGGAACATTTTAATTCCTACTCCTTTTTAGTATACTTTTTCCTCAAAAGCAGTCTTATGACCCCAAAGATACTGAAGCCAGATGTCTACGGAAGGAAACAGTTTTTTCCTAAAGCCTTCTCTTGAGGATGAGATGCCCTCGAACTCTGCTTTAAGTGGACTTAAATCAAGGTGTGCCCCTGGTTGCTGCAGAGGAAGAGGCTTCCTTTGCCACTCTTATTGCTGGCATATCTGCAGCAGGAGGGGGTGGGTTGACTCATGCATTAGTTCTCACTATCTAATAGAATATTGTAGCCTTAACCTTGGTGAACCTTGAGATAGGGCAGACGCTATGACAGGTGCTGGGAATGCTCTGGTGAACAAGTAAGACACGTCTAGAGTGTTGAGAAGCTCTGGGGCCTTCAGAACTGATTAGCCGGAGAGTGAGCAACCCCTTCTGAGAGGCAGTATTGACTTTCACAGTACTGGATTGGTTCTCGGTAGAGCAGGTTGTTATAAAATGGGTTGGCTTCTTCATCTCTTCCCCTCCTCTACCCAGGCCCATTTTCTTCTGATATTCTGTCATCCAGTATATGGTTCTCTCTAGAAGATAAGCAGCTGTAGTGATTTTAGACTTCTTGAACTTGGAGCCAAAATAAAACTCAAATTATTCAGTCTGAGGTATTGTGAAATAGCAACAGAAAATGGATGAAAACACAAAAACACTTAGTTAAGATCCTAAGGATTGATAACAGTTAGTCAAAGGGCTGGGGATGTAATGCAGTGGTAGAGCTCCTGTCTCCTGTGTGTTTAGTTCCGGGGGGGGGGGGTGGTTTAAAATAATGGCACAGACCTCAGGCAGTAGCTAGCACTTGGAGGCCTGGGGCAGAAGGGTGGAGAGTTTGAGGCTAGCCTGGGCTATGTGGTAAGACCCTGTGTCAGAAAACCAGGTGGAAGTGAGGAAGAAAGCAGGGTGTCGGACAGTAGAAAAGGCACATGGTCTACCTGAAGTCTCACAAACTTGTGGCTACATCACAGTATGGGCATAGGACCGAGGGAGATGTGGCTGGAGGCCCCATGAAAGCTGTGACCATTTCATCCTGAAAGTGGGAAACAGCCAAAGAGCCTGAAACTAAGGGTACCTGTGTGAGTGACATCTGCAGATCACACTGTAGGAACTTACTGGGGTGGAGGTGGGCTCAGAGCTGGAAGACTTGCTAGGGGATGTCATGATCCAGGCTAATAGTGACAGTGAGAAGGGAAGCAGGCCAGCGCTCAGAGTCAGGGGTGGGGAGGCTAGAGTAACGACTTGGACAGGGTCAGGAGAAGGGAAGCAGTGAAGCTGAGAGCCAGGTTCTGACTTGATCAGTGAACCTGACCATTGAAGGTACCTTTGACAAGACTTAATAATACTGGAGAGGTTAGGTCGGGAGAGATGAAGAGGGCAGTCTTGGAAATGCTGTCTTGGCTTCTAAGGAACATCCAGAAAAACACCAGAACATTTGGATCGCAGCTGGGCAAGATGTCTCAGGAACTTAGAGAAGGGATATGAATTAAACAGCAATGTAAAAATGCTGTCTGCTTGCCTGGGACTGTGGTACTCATGTGACTATAATAGTAATCATTCTTGGCTGAGAAAATAACTGTGCAGGGAGACAAGGAAAATGTGGGAGCAACATGCTGCACACATTGCCTGCTTGTTACTGTGGTTAGTGGAAGAGCAAAAAAGAGACTGAAACTGCTTATATTTGGGCCAGTTTATCCTTGTAGTATAGCTTTATTACTGTGTGAGAGCCTTAACCACTGGCCTCCGTTTTAGTTATTTATTGGGCCATATGAGAAACTCTCACCCCTCTAGTGTGTTCTGAAGTCGCTATTATCTTGGTTTGAGTCAGGTTATGGGGCAGAAACTCACTTGGGCTTTGGCAGTAGAAATCAGTTTCTTAGTAGATGGCAGATTGTCCTCTGAGCCTAGGTGCTGTAAGAGACTGGGCCTGAGGGACTCAAGCTGTGCAGAAATGAGGCAGCAGCCTGCTCTAGCAGTGACCCTGAGGCTGTTGATTTCCATATTCACCCTTGCTGTTCCAGAAGCTCTCAGAGGACCCAGATAGCCATTGCACAGCACCAAGTTTACATACCCTTTCCTTTAATGCAGATGGTGTAGAACCATTGGTGTGTAATTCTGGGAGAGGAAGAGTGGGATTGACCCAGTGGCCATTCTCAGAAGAGAGTAACCTTGATCATAGGAGGCTGGAGAGGTGCTCGTGGAATGCTTTCTACTACCCAGGGTCCAGAGTGTACCAGACACATGCATACCTCACAAGGGCAGAGCTGTAGCCAGGGAGAGACAGGGTCTCTGTGTCACTGATGTTTATAGTGAGCCTACAACACTAAGGGTATCTGGCTAAATGAAGGCCTGCAAAGTGACAGGCAGATAGATACTCTGGGTAGTTTGCATGGCGTGGGAAGTTACTTCTCTAATACATGGTTAACGATGAGGTTTGCATTGTCTTCTAATGACAAATGTGTAGAAATTTCAAAAGGCAATTGTGAACAATTCAAGCACGTTAAACCTCCTTGAATTGAAGTCATTCCCGGTGAGATGCTTATTCTGCCATGTCAGGTTGCTCTTTAGTTTTACTATTTATTTTTAATTAAGCCCACAAGTTCATCCTGAATGGAAGCAGGATTTATCTCCATACGGAAGGATTTCTACAGTGCCAATATCTTCTCCCTTGTGTCCGTCCGGTGAAGTGTCATAGAGAGAAGGGATCTACTTAATAGGCCTTATCACCAGTAGTTCAGTAGTGAACACTGGGGACTGCTGCTCTTCCTTAGACTTCTTTCACTAGCAAAGTGCCAAGAAATCACAGGATTACAGATGTTCCTACAATTCCAGACTCCTGTAACCCTTTGTGAAGAGACCAGTGCTCCTGGAACTGTGTATTCTGAACAATCACATATCAGGATGTCGGGAGTTTATGAGAGGGTTTTTGTTGCCATTCTTTCTTCCTTTGTAATTCTACCCTACTTCAGATAATCGGGTGCGTGCGTGCGTGCGTGCATACGTGCGTGTCGGCGTGCTCAGGGATTTTGCATGTGGGTATATATGCATATGAAGGACTGAGATCAGGGTCTGGTGTATTACTCAATCATTCTCTACCTTATTTCATTTTATTTTTTATTTTTCAAACATGAGGTCTCTCGGTATAAACCTTGCTGTCTGGAACTTGCTGGGTAGAGTAAGCTAGCCTCAAACTCACAGAAATCTACCTGCCTCGGCCTCTAAAGTACTGGGATTACCATCATATCCGCTTACCACCTTATTTTTTAAGACAAGGTCTCCTGCTGAACCTGCTGCTCCTCAGTTGAGCTATGCTGGCTGGGGATCTGACCATCTCCATATGCTCCTCAATCCCCAGCATTGGGGTTTCGGATACAGCGCCTGCTGCCTGACTTTTTATATGGGTGCAGCAGACACTTTTCCACCAGAGCCATCTCAGCTCCTAAATGGATGTTTTATTTTAATATAGTTTTAGACTTAAAAAAATTGCAAATATAGTGCAGCATTCCCAAATACCCCATCACTTCCCGATATTCTCATAATACATTGCATGCTGTGGTGTCAATTAATGAGTTAACATTGACACATTATTATTGACTGAAGATTCTTTAAGTTTTTTAACTTAATGTCTACCTTTGGTTGTCTAGTCTGAAGTGAACCCAAGTCAATTCCTTATGCATTTGACTATCCAGGAGCTTAAATGCCTTTGAAAGGTACTGAAATACTGTGGAAGTACCACTTATCTGAGGATCGGAATCATCACAGAATTTTCAGAAACTTCAAAGGATAACTCACCTATCACTTGTGTGTACACATGTAGTGTGCTGGTGCAGTGATAAAATAAGACTGTGAGAATAAATTGGGCAAGACTGTGTGCCTTCCTACTTTCTTAAGATGGTGGAGATTAGGGCAGAAAGTGAGGCTAGGAAGCTTTTAGGAAAATAATGGCTTTTAGCAGTGCCTGGGCATGGGGATGCTGTGCCTGTGTCTAAGGAGTGTTGTGTGGACCCAGCCCATCTTGTAGGTTTGACTGGGTTCCGTGCGCTTCTGGTTCTTCTCATGCTCCTCACTGCTGGTGGCTCTGGCCTCCCCAGACTCTTGGAGCCATGATTTGCAGGGGGAGCAAATGGTGTTTCCATACACCTCCTTGGTCTTTTCATTTTTATGCCTTAAAACTCAGGTCAAGTGAGTGTGGGTGGTGATGGATCCAGTGGGTTTGGTAAACCACATTCTGTACCTTGTGGAGAGTTTCTCCTGTGCTTGAATGTCTTAATATCTCACTCGGGGAAGAGGCTTACATTGATTAATGTGGCACGTGTGCGGTTATCATGCTCAGAAAGCTCTCTGTTTAAGGAGAGCTTTGTCAAGAGCAGTCTCTGAATGGAGTCACAAAAAAGGCTTTTAAAAAACTGACAACTTCAAGTACAATTTCCTTTTCTTCTGCCTATTATGATTGAAACCCAATCCTTGTTATAACATAATTATCTTAACCGAAGCCAGCAGGGAGTTGCTGCCTTATTGTAAGGGGTGTGAAGTCCCCTAAATAAATAGAGGATTAATTACATTCACAGCATGTTGTGAAGGTGATGAGATTGATTGTGGTCGTTTGACTTGTCCCATTTCCTGCTCTGACTACTTCTTGAATAAATAGAAGCTGGGAAAATGAGAAGGAGAGCTCCCAAGCATGTTGCTGGCCTGGGGTATTGGAAAAGGACCTTTTCAGGGCTGGTTTCCAGATTTTAAGTTGTTTATGTGATGCTTATTTTGGATAATTCTATTGTTGATTTTTCTGTTTTCAATTTAAAAACTTCTTTTAGAGATAATTTTTACTTTAAGAATATAGATAATAACAGAATATTTAAAGAATTTGACCATATTGTTTGTTTTGAGAAGGGGTTTCACTGTGTAGCCTAGGCTAGCCTTGAACCCATGCTCTTATTTTAGCCTCCTGAGAGCTGAGATTACAGCTCTGCACCAGCAAACCCAGGCCACAGTGCTGTTTCAATGTATCGAGCTCTCTCCTTTCCCTGTCCCCTCTCCCCTTGTCCCTTCTGTGGTGGTATTGTGTTCCCCAAAATATTGTGTACCTTAATAAACTTATCTGGGGTCAGAGAACAGAAAAGCCACTAGATACTTAAGATAGGCAGTGATAGCACTTTAATCCTGGCATTCCAGAACCAGAAATCCATGTGTTCAAGGATACAGCCAAGCGTGGTGACTCACGACTTTAATCTCAGAAAGCGAGCCTTTACTCCCAGGGAGTGGTGGTAGAAAGCAGAAAGGTATATAAGGCGTGAGGACCAGGAACTAGAAGCATTTGGTCTGGTTAAGCATTTGGCTGGTTAAGCATTTGACCTGGTTAAGCTTTCAGGCTTTGGAGCAGCAGTTCAGCTGAGATTCATGCTGGATGAGTACTTAGAGGCCTCCAGTCTGGGGAAACAGGACCAACTGAGGAATTGGCAAGGTGAGGTAGCTGTGGCTTGTTCTGTCTCGCTGATCTACCAGCATTGGCCCCAATAACTGGCCTCAGGTTTGATTTTATTAATAAGACTCTTTAAGATTTCTGCTACACCCTTCCCTTTTCTTTCCTCACAGTTGTGGGGATCAAGCCAGGGCCTTACACATGCTCTCAAGCACTCTACCACTGGATGGCATCCCCGGCCCCAAATACGGACATTTCTGTTCTGTGTTTGGATATTTTCATTTAGCTGGCCTATTAGAAAGCATAAAGAAAATATTGGCTGTTAGGTTTTGTCCATTTTACATAGGAGCTTATGCATTTGTTAAACTTTAAATAATGAATTTGTTTCTTTGTGAAATGGGTCACATTCTTCTGCTTTGAGAAAGTTTTTATAATGTTCTAAATTGATTCATATATTTATTCTCTCAGTTTTCTACCTTCTGACTTCCTGGATGAGGTGTGCTTACCACAGGGGGCTCATAAACACAGCTGTGTAGGATGGAGGACAACTGTAACAGACCTTTTCCCACCTCTGGAAATTTATTAGGAATGAGATAAAGCTTCACTGTCATTGTGTCTGTAGTAGGAAGTCTGTAATGGGTGGTACACCATTCGTTTTTTGGGTCTAGTGTCCTTTATCAGAAAAGGTTATCACTTCCTGGAACAGTTCTTCCTTCCTTTCTTTTTTTCTGGTTTTTTGAGGCAGGGTTTCTCTGTGTAGTTTTGGTGCCTGTCCTGGATCTCGCTCTGTAGACCAGGCTGGCCTCAAACTCACAGAGATCCACCTGCCTCTGCCTCCTGAGTGCTGGGATTAAAGGTGTCCACCACCACCACCCAACTCTCCTTATTTCTAAGGAGAAGCATAGCCATTATTTCATTTTTCTGAGAGTCTGAACTATGGCCAGGTCAAAAGGTTGCCTTTCCTACAAAATGAAGAGTTGGGGTGAGGGGGTTCTTGCATTTTGTTTCACTTGAGTTACAGGCGTGAAAGCTGGGGTGCTGCAGCTGGAGCCCTTCCAGCAGATGTTCAGGAGCACCAGCTGTTACGCACCCGTGGGCAGAATGGATTTCCAGGGTACTACAGCCTGGCTTTACTTAACTTTTGCTGTGGGGATTCTTCCTTGTTTTTCACATTTGTTTATTCGTGTTGTGGAGGAAGAGGGGGGCTCATATGGAGGTGAGAACACAGTCAGTGAAGTCAGTCCTCTCAGGGTCGAACTCAGGCTGTCAGGCCTGCTCTTGCTGCCCCGTTTGGGGATTTTTATATATTCATTCAGGAAGGAAAGAGCAAGAGCCAAGTGTCATTTTGAGAAAAGCAGAATAGAATTTGAAATAGACAATTGTATTTTATTCGGAAGTGCTAATTTAAAACATTAAAGAGCAAAGGCTGAGACTAGGGAGAGAGCTCAGCTGGTAAAAGACTTTCTGTGCCAGCACAAGGCCCTGAGTTTGACAGCAGAGCTCATGTAAAAAAGCCGTGTATGTCTGTAACCCTGAGGCTCCCTGGCTGGCCAGTTTACCCAAATAAACAGTGTATGAATGAAGTGTCCCCTCTAAGTCTCTGGTATTTGAATACCTGGTCCCCACTTAGTGGCTGTTTGGGAAGGATTAGGAGGTGTGACCTTGTTGGAGGTGTGTCACTAGGGGAGGGCTTAAGGTCTCAAAAGCCTCCTGCCTTCCCTGGTGTGTTGTGTAGTTCCTGTTTGTGAATTGGGGATGTGAATTCCCAGTGACTGCTCAAGCTCCATGCCTGCCTGCCTGATGCCATGCTCCTGGTCATGATGGTAAGGGAACTACCTCTCTGGATCTGTAAGTCCTCACCAAACCCTTCCTTCTATAAGTCGCCTTGGTCGTGGTGTTTTATCACAGCAGTAGAAAAGTAACTAAGACAGGCAAGCTCTAGGTTCAGTGAGAGATGCTGTCTCAAAAATCAGACAAGTGGAAACCGATCTAGGGAGACACCTGGTATGAACTTCTGGCCTTCCCATGCATGTACACATACATGCATGCACAAAATAAATTGTAAAAGGAGCAAAAGCTAGGTAGTATTCTGAGGGGAAAGGGGAATGTAATTTGAAATGGACGGCCTATGTGAAGTGAGACATGGGCTTAAACTCAAGGTGTGTGATTCCATGAGATGTGATTTTGTGATTTCATTGTTCATGGCCCTAGTTTGCTTTGCACTATGAGGGAGACTCTTAGGGGATGAGAGTTTTACTGAATTTGGTACTCTAGCATAACCTTTATTAATAATGCTCAGTAAATGCTCAATGCATTGAAAATCTCTAATTCAATAAAATGCTTCAGTGAATACAACAAGTTTTACCATTTCCGTACAAAACACAAACCTGTGTCTTATAATTCCTGTTTATAACTAGACACAAGGACATTTGCATAGATAGATAGATAGATAGATAGATTATATATTAGGTAAATGCCATATACACACCCCAAAAAAGAATAACTTTGCAGCAGTGCCTGGGTGTGAGAAAGTGAGAAGTGTGTAGGTCATGTTTCTTGCTCTTTCCAGCAGTAGCAGCTCTGATGTTGGGGCTGCCAGGCAACTTCCCAGAGGAGTCAGACTCAGTAATTAACCACCTCAGGGCTTGCAGCCATGTACTGCTACCTTGTCCAGAAACAGTGGAAGGCATTTGCAGAAGAAAAGAGTGTTCCTCTTCAATTCTAGAATGTTCTCCACATCTTATCCTCTAAATTATGTGCCTCAAAAGAAGATGAAGTGATTTGCTTGTAACTGAAGGGCATTATGTGTAATTATAACCATTGTTTTTATCCTGCGAATGATAGTTTTCTAGATCAAACTCACACTGTTTGTCAGAAATACTGAACTTGTGAATGTTTCTGTTCTTAGACCTTCATTTGTGTAAATGAATTCAGATTATAATTGAACCCAAAAGGTACTGAGCACCTGCTGTGGCAGGCACACTGCATGCTGGATAGAGTATGAGAGTCATGGTTTTTGCATCATAATATCCACTGTCAAGGAGTGTTCGTTGGAAGTTTGTGTTTAGAGAGCAATGATATTATACTGTCATGAAAAGTCATAACTAGAAAATACATAGAGAAAGCAGCATACATAAAGCTGTACATGCCAAACATGCTGAGCCTTGTTAGAGAACATTCACAGAAAACACAGTCTTATAAGAAAGCATGTGAATGATATAGAAAGAGTGTCCCTGGTTTGTACGCTCATGGAAAACTTCTATTTTATACATAGATTTTGCTGCAGAATTTATGTACTAACTATATAGATATACATGGATTATATATCTCTATATATCTCTGTGCCCTTATATTTTCTTAAATAAGCATTTTAAGAACTTCGGTGGGTGCTCCACCATTGCAGAATAGCATAGAAGTGAAGAAAGTGTGGTGGTTTGTATTTAAGCCCAAACAAACAAATCTAGGACCTTCTGGAGCTCACGAAGGGACTGGTCCTGTGGGACAATACCCGCAGGACCTCCATGACCCGGGGCAGCTCTGGGATATCCAGAGGAGTTTCAGTGAGGATCCAGTGATGACGGTGTATCAGAAACCGGAGGCCTTGAACCAGACCAGTGACTCACTGCAATGACCATTTGCTAGGAAAGCTGGTGGACCAAAGGGTCCTAATGCCACCAGGGACCAATGAAGAGGTGTAGGAGAGGTGGGAAGGAGAAGTGAAGAGGGTTTTTTGGTTTGTTTTGTTCTTGTTCTTGTTTGTTTGATTGATTGATTTGTTTTGGTTTGATTTTTTTTTCTTTTGGGGGGGCACTGCAGAGGGGAGGGGAGGATATGGGGGGACTGGGAGGTGAGCAGAATTAGGGTACGTAATATGAAATTCCAAAAGAATCAATAAAGAAATTATCTTTTTAAAAAAAAAAAAAAAGAATGAAAAGAGAAAGCTCTTATGTCCCAAAGGAAATACAGTAGATACAGCAATTAGATAGTTTGTCAGTGCTTGTTTGGGTTTTTCTAGCTCAAATAAAACATTTAAGCCACTGGTCCTTTGGAGCACAGATTCAGAGTTTCTCTCATTGTTTTGATGCACCAGTTTTATGACTTAAACAAAATTAAATAGCAAAAAAGAGGACCACGCCATTTGACATGTCTAGTTGTGTATTTTGTGCCTATGTTACCAGGCGATGGAATGTCCCCTGTAAAACCTGTAGTGTTACCTGCCCTGACTGAGCCTTGTACTGGATGAAGTGCCCTGTCACAGGCTTGTGATTCTGTAGTGTGCTTTACGTGACATAGAGACCCAGAGAAGTGATACCTCTTCTAGTCTTCATCCTTCTAACTCCATTTGCTCTATAGGCCTGGGGCACATACCCTGTCTTTTTTCTTTCTTTCCAGAACCCAAAGATATATTTTGTGAGTGAGGAATGCAGCAACTTCCCACTTGTCGTTTTATGTTCCCATGTGCCACTCCAAGGAAGCGTGCCAACCAATTTAGTTTTTATTTTTGTCCTTAATATATCCTAATGCTTCAGGAAAATGGCGTTTAGTTCTTACTGGAAGAAATTGACTTCCCTTCCAACATGATGTGTAAAATTCCTGTTGTCAGCGTGTGTCCCGCTACTTGTCTTAATAGCCACGGCAGTTTTAAAGGACTTCGATTATGCTGTGTAAGCTAAAGTGGTGTGAATTAAACTGCAGGCAGAGGCTCTCTGGTGGACTCATGGAACCCAGTGGCCCAGAGCGCAGGTTCCCAGGCAGCCACCTGCACAGCCTCCTGTGGTAGATGTTTGGCTGCAGTTATGGCTCCCATGTAGCTTCTGTCTGCTCTGTTGGTGAGGCCTAGACTCTCCTCAGACTCCCATCAGGAAGGCCAGCCTTGCTCCAGGTGGTTTGAGACTAGCTTCACTCCAGACTTTTCAGAAAAGCCACCCAGAGTATCCTGTCGTGTGTACAGGTCAGTGTAACATGTTTCCACAAGTCTCCTACTAGTGCTTTTGAGCATGGCTCCAAAGCTTTCCCAAATCCTGACTTAGCTTCACAGTTTTTGGAGTCTTGTTATGTTAAGTAGTGGTAATAGTGCTTTTGAAATTGCTTTTGTGTTGGGTGTAAACACATGTTCACCCACCTCTTGATTCAACAGGGAGCTAAGAGTTGCTCCCGTGGGCAAGGGTCTGTGCTAAGATCCTGAGCCTGTGGCAGAATTCAGCATGGCCCCTGTGCTCCTGGAGCTTACAGTATCATCGGGAGAGAGGTGTTAATCAGAGTTGAGTGTACAGAAAATAAAAAGCCTGGAAAGTACTGGGAAAAAGAAAAGGAAAGAATTCACACTGTTTCTAGAGCGGGGCATCTAGACTTAGTCTGGTGAAGAGCAGAGGAGGAAGAGTATGTGTTTAAAAAGTTGAAAGATGCTCATGGTGGCAGAAAAGCGAGAGGGAAAGGAGCATATGAGCAGAAAGGAACATGTGAGGGAATGTGGGACCTGTGAAGAGGTGGCCTGGAACTGAGGAAAGCCTCCCTCTTACCTGGAGACAATCAGACACAGCAGGGAGTCAAGTCAAGCTAGAACTCGGTTATTGATAGGCAGTAAGCCTCTTTTATACCAGAAAACCTCAGAACCCTAGGAGGAGGTGAAGGACCAACCAATCATTTTAAAGGGCACCCTATTTACAAGTTGTTTATGTCCTGACATCATCTGTTTTTAGTATCTTATCTTAGCATAAATAACTTGAGCTAACTTTCTTTCTCACTATTTGTCTTTAATCTCCATACAAATAACCCAAGCTAACTTCCTCTTAGCCATCCTTTGTATCTATTCTCTGCACAAGCGCTTAAACTAACTTCCTCTGGTACCATTTGTATCCATCTCTGCGTAAACAGCTTAAAGCTTAAGCTCTATTTATCTGAATTTCTTTTGGCACCCTCTTTGCAGCCCTTGTGTGCCCCACAAGGGAAAGGAGCATGTGAGCAGAGGGTCGAGGTGAAGGCTGGAGCCATGGACTGGCTGAGCCAGACTGTAGTGCCTTCCAGTGTGAAGGAGTTTATGGCATATAGGGGTCTGTACTGGGAGTGCTTGTTAGGCTGGTAGGGGCACTGCTGGCAGTATTCTCAGGATGAGTGTAGCCTGTGTAGGGAGGGAAGATTTAGGAACAAGAGAGGAAGACCAGAAGACAGTGCCAAGGTTTGTGGTTTATGCAGCTGAACCAGGGATGACATTTCTCTCATATAGGCTACGGCTTGGGGTATTGGCTTTTATTAGAGAGATTCTGCTGACTATGGAATTTAGCCTCTTTTGGAACTCATAATCCCAGGGAGTGGCTGCTTTTCTCCCTTGCCTGTTACTGCTTCCTTCTTTATGTAAAGTAACTATTAAGGCTGGCATGACTCACAGGGTAAACGTGCTTGCTGCCAGACCTGAGGACTTGAGTTCAATCCCTGGGACCAACATGGCTAGGAGGAGAAAACTGACTCCCCAAAATTGTGCTCATCACAGCACCCCCACCCAACCAAATAAATAAATGTAATAAAAATAAGCAGAATGACTGTTGAGCAGAGCCATTTATTTAGGGTTTGGCTTTTGTGCAGCTTTTTGTGTGTGTATTTGTAGAATATGGTTGTTTGCTTAAAATGTTCCCTTAGAAAATAAAATAAGGAAATGTAATAATATAGTGTATGCATGCAGCTAATGAACAGTATCAAACTCAGCATAGATGTCTATCACCAACCCTAAGAGACAGAATATTGCCAGTTTCTCAGAGGCCGGCTGTGAGGCCAGCCCTTTTCTTTGTGGTTTTACCATTTATGTTTTAGTCCCAAATTTGCAGTGTAGTTGGTTTAAATTTAGCATCCATAGAATCCTCTTGTGTGCGCTCTTCTATTACCTCACTCCTCCCTTAATGTTGGTATTAAGTTTACCAACATGCCCATGGGGCTGTGGTCACTTCTTTGTTTTCCTATTGTGCATTGTGCCATTGTCTGCATGCTGTAAGTTCTCACTCTTTCCAGGGCTGTTCAGGCTGTTGGAAAAGTGATGCTCTGATTGTCACTGCATGCTTCTGGTGGACTCATGTATTGCTTTGTGATGCTGGGTAGAGAACCCCGGGCCGTATGCAAGCGTACTACACTGATCTATATCCCCAGCACCCAGTGTCTGGGTAAGCCCTTACTTAGGGATGGAATTGCTGGAATCTGGGGAGTAATTGTTGGGTCGACTTCCCTGGGTAAATCAAATTGTTATCCAAACTGATTGTGGCCACTTAGGCCCCATTCTAGCAGCATAGACTCCCCTGGATCTAATTTCATGCTAATACTTACGTTAAACTTAAGGTCTCACAATCTTGACAAATGAGATCATATGCTTTCAAGATGGCCTGGCCAGAGACAAGATTTGACAGTCTGAAGAGTGTGAAGCTGTTTCTTTTATTTTTGTTTGTATTGTTTTTGGATATCAATAAAGTAAAGCCTTTATGTATATTGTTTAGTCATTGGTGTTGCTTGTCCTGTGAACTACCATGTCTCATAATTCCCAATTCTTCCAAGAAGGTTGTCTTTTGTTTTGACTTGCAGGAGTCCTCCAGTCTGCTGGTTGCTAGCCCTCTGTTAGTTAAATATGCTGTGTGTCTTTCCCCACTGTAGTGTCTTCCAGTATCGTTGAGTCTCTGCAAGCAGGTTTTTATTTTAGTACAGTTTATCAGCTCCTTTTTGACTCTGCTTTTTGTTCTTATTGAAGAAAGTCTTCATGATTTGAGTGTCATAAAGACACTCCTACAGCATCTTCTAACTTTTTATTCTTTTGTGATTAGCATTATAGGTTTTTAGTCCATCTGGAATTGATTTTTATGTGTTATGAGACAGGGATCCCATTTCATTGTTTTCCCATATGGATTACCTTAACCCAGCTTCCTTTATTAAATAGTCTAGCCTTTCATTGTCCTCTGTCATAAATCAAGTTTACGTGTATGTGTGGATCTGTTTCTGGGTTGTCCGTTCAGTTCCACAGATTTACTTGTCTATCATGCGCCAATAACATGCTTTCTTAATTACCATAGCTTTCTTTGTATCTTAGAATCAGCTTGTCAAAGTTCCATGAACAACATTGTGCTGGAATTACTTGGAATCTATTCATCAGTTTAGGGAGACTAAAACTGTTAGCTTCTTCAATAACAAGGTATGACTCCTAAGTTTTCCTTATAGTCTTTCAACAAAATTTTGTAATTTTTTCTATAAAAGGCTTACACATATTTTGTTTGATTTATTGCTTCATTTGTGGGTTGCTGTTATAAATAGAATCCTTTTTAAACAGTTACTTTCAGGCTGGCTGACTGAAGTTCAGGGAAATGCATCCCACTCCTTGCTCCAAGTGTGCTTTGCGTGCACATGCTCTTTAGTTTTCTAGTAGAAAACTGAGGTGCTGAGGTGCAGTTGGGTGTTCTCTTCTCTCCACACCTTCTCTCCTTCGTTTTTATCTTTTAAATCCTTTCACCTTACTGCTCTGGTCTTGTGCAGTGCTAAGTAGATCTGTTGGTAATCTGTTTCTCTTTCACGGCATGCTTTCAGAGATGCTCTTTATCTTAGTCTGCAGTTTTGATTCCAAGGCTTGTTCAGTCTTACTGTATCTCTTCCCTCACTTGTTCAGTGATTTCAAAGTTTCCTTTAAGCTGTTACTGTAATGAGTGGCAGTTGTAAAACCCCTAACTTAAACGAGGCCTTGCATTCTGGTCTTACCCATGGTTTATTATTAATTATGATATGGGCCTAGCTTGTTGTAGGTATGCTCCTACACTCTAGGGAAGGTGAGGAAGAGGAGGGGTTGGCCTGTGATTTTGGTGGAGAGATTTTTTTTTTAACCATTGGTTTAGTTTTTCTAAGTGGTGCAGGACCACTCTGGTTCTTTATTTCTCTTGGGGTCAGTTTATTTAAACTCATCTTTTAGGTTTCATCATGGCATCTTCATGCACATGTGCCATGCTTATTCTTCATTTCCCATCCCATGGTTCCCCTGGGTCTCTTTTCTCCTTCCAGTTGTTCCATCTCTTCCTGCAGTTAGCTGCCCTTCTGCTTTGCTGCTGTATTACCCTATCTCCCACCACCTTCAAGGTCTCTTCCCCTCTTCTGTTCCTCTTTCTAATTTTATGACAGAGCACATGTGTACATAGATGTACTCATGTAATTTTAAGTTTCTTATATATGCAACATGTGAGTCTGGCTTATTTTGCTTAACGTGATTTCCAGTTGCATCCATCCAGTTCCTGTAAATGTCCATTTTACTTACGGCCACATAAAATTCCATTTTGTATGTGTTACCACGTTTTCTTTATCCATTCATCAGTTCATAGACACCTAGATTGGTTACATTTCCTGTTGTGAATAGTGCCCCAGTAAACATGAATATGCAAGTATCAGTGGTGTGTTGTAGCTAGAGTTTTCCTGCCTTGCC
Organism: Peromyscus leucopus; assembly: GCF_004664715.2. Lineage (NCBI taxonomy): Eukaryota > Metazoa > Chordata > Mammalia > Rodentia > Cricetidae > Peromyscus > Peromyscus leucopus. The sequence goes on along the minus strand of NC_051065.1, from coordinate 116,805,666 downwards.
CACAGTCAGGACAAATCTCTGTCACTCGCCAGTCCCACAGCTGCTCAGACCCAGCCAAGTAAACACAGAGACTTAGATTGCTTACAAACTGTATGGCCGTGGCAGGCTTCTTGCTAACTGTTCTTATAGCTTAAATTAATCTATTTCCATAAATCTATACTTGCCACGTGGCTCGGGGCTTGCCGGCGTCTTCACATGCTGCTTGTCATGGAGGAGGCCGGCAGTGTCTCCTCCCACCTTCCTGTTCTCTCAATTCTCCTGTTAGTCGCACCTATACTTCCTGCCTGGCCACTGGCCAATCAGTGTTTTATTTATTGACAATCAGAGTATTTGACATACAGACCATCCCAAAGCAGTGTGTTGACTTAGAATCCTTCTGGTATATACCTGAGTGGTGCATAGGTCACAGGGAAGTTCTAGTTTACATTTTTTGAGGAACTTCCATACTAAGTTATGGCTGCAAAAATTAACATTCCTGCTAACAATGAATAAGAGTTCCCTTTCCTCACATCCTCACCAGCATTCGTTTTGTTTTTTTCAAGACAGGGTTTCTCTGTGTAGCCCTGGCTGTCCTGGAACTCGCTCTGTAGACCAGGCTGGCCTCAAACTCGCAGAGATCTGCCTGCCTCTGCCTCCCAAGTGCTGGGATTAAAGGCGTGCAGCACCTACACCCGGCCTGAGTATATTTTCTAGTATTTACTGATCATTTGTATTTGTATTTCTTCTTTGGGGAACTGTTTACTCACTTCACTAACCCATTGATTGATTGGATGATTTGGTTTTCGGATTTTGGATTTTTGCTGTTCATTCAACTTTTGTAGTTCTTTATATATCCTGAGTATTAATCCCCTGTCTGATGTTAAAAGTGGCAAACATTTTCTCACATTCTGTAAGCCATCTCTTAACTCTAGTAACTGTTCCCATTGTTGAGCAGAATCATCTTAACTTTATAAAGTCCTATTTGTCCATTCTTGAGGTATTTTTTTCTATGTTAGGCCTCCATCCTGAAATACTTTACTGTTTTCCTTTTGCAGTTTCAAAGCTCCAGGTTTTACATTCAGGTCTTCAGTTAAATTTTAACCAAGAGTCAGAAATTGGGTCCAGTTTTATTTTCCTTTATTTTGAAATCTACTTTTCCCAGTACCATTTGTTAAAGAGACTATGTCTTTTCTCCAGTGTGTGTCTTTGGCACCTTTGTCAAAAGTTCAGCGGCTGTAATTGTGTGGGCTTATTCCTGCCTGGGTTCTTCATTTCATTTTTCTGTGTGTGTAATCTATGAACATGAGAAATTTCTCCATTTTCTGGTGCCTTCAGTTTCTTTTTCAGTGTTTCAAGGTTTTCTTTTCTTTATTACTTTTTTTTTTTTGGTATGAGTGCTTTATCTGCATGCCAGAAGAGGGCACCAGATCCCACTATAGATGGTTGTGAGCCAGCATGTGGTTGCTGGGAATTGAACTCAGGACCTCTGGAAGAGCAGCTAGTGCTCTTAACTGCCAAGAGATCTCTCCGGCCTCCAGTTTAAAGGTTTTCATTTGAGTATTTTTTCACCTCTGTGGTTAGTTGTTGTTGTTGTTGTTTTTCTATTTTATTATTTGAGAATTTCATGCAAGTATATAATGTGTTTTCATCAAATGCTCCCTCCATTTCCTCCCTTCTATTTCCTTCCCTATCCCTGCCTCCTATTCCCTCCCAGTTTTGTGTTGTTTGTTTGTTTGTTTGTAACCCACTGAACCCATTAGTGCTGCTATTGTGTATATGGACATAGGGCTATCTACTGAAGCATGGGTAGCTTCTCGGGAATCGCATTTTTAAAGAAAATTAACTATCCTTTATTGGAGAAATTATTTTGGCCACTCCACATAGTTAAAAGGATATTTATTTAATGGCGTAACTCACAAATTAAGTGAAAGGTAGGTCGCAGGGTCTGGGGAAGGTGTATTGCAGTCCAGCGGTGTTCTCCGGAGCTCTGCACAGTCCACCTTCACCGTTCAGCATCCCGGCACAGAGAGAGCACTCAGAGAGAGCGCTGGCCCATCCAGCTCTCGGGTCTCCAGGCGCCTCCCCTCGTCCTGCCTTGTAGGCGTGACATTTGCCAGAGTCTCAATGGGGGTTGGAACTTCCAGATCCAAGCTGGAATGACTACCCACTACAATCCTTCCCCAACAACCAATAACTGCTCAGCTAAGGGTACAACATCATAACTGTGTGCTAACCACGTCTATCCCTGCCCCTGTGGTGGGGTTTTATATAGCTTTGTCTTGCACAGGTCTTATACATGCCGTCACAGCTGCTGTGAATTCATGTGTACAGTTGCCCAGCTGTGTGCAGAAAAACACTTGCTTTACCTCTGTTGCTTATATTCATTCTCCCCCTCTGTTGTGATGATGCCTGAGCCTTGGGGCATGGGGTGTGATAACAATTGCCCTGTTTAGGGCTGAGCACTCGACAGTCTCTTATTCTCTGCACACTGACAGTTGTGGGTCTGTAGTTTTCTTTCCGGGTGCCACCAAGCCCTGGCAGTCCAACAGCCCAATAGCCCACTTACAAAATAAACATACAGACGCTTATATTGCTTACAAACTGTATGGCCATAGCAGGCTTTTTGTGAACTGTTCTTATATCTTAAATTTACCCATTTTTGTTAATCTATAAGTTGCCACATGGCTTGTGGCTTACTGGTATCTTAACATGTTGCTTCTCCTCACGGCGGCTGGCAGTGTCTCCCTGCCTCAGCCTCCACTTCCCAGAATTTTCTTTTCTGTTTGTTCCCCCTATACTTTCTGCCTGGCTACTGGCCAATCAGTATTTTATTTACACAGAGCAATATCCACAACAGGTCTCTGTAAATTGCCATCGACTGCATAAAGAAGCTTTTCATGAGGGTTGAAAAGTACTAATCCATGAGTATAATAGTGTTTTGTAGTTGGGTTTTGTTTTTGTTTTTATTCTTTCAGCTCTTTGGGGAGCCCAGCACCCAGCTCCCAAATAATCACATGGATACTTATTTTTTCTTATGAATGCTTGGCCTTAGCTTGGCTTATTTCTAGCTAGCTTTTCTCAACTTAAATGATCACATCTACCTTTTGCCTCTGGGTTTTTAATCTTTTTCTGTTCTATACACCTTTCTTTATTTCTTACTCCGTGACTTGCTATATAGCTGGGTGACTGGTCCCTGATGTCCTCCTTTCCCTCTCGTTTTCTTGCTCCTCAATCTCTCTTTCCAGATTTCTCCTCCTATTTATTCTCTCTGCCTGCCAGCCCCACCTGTTCTCTCTCCTTCCTAGCTATTGACCATTCATTCAGCTCTTTATTAGACCATCAGGTGTTTTAGACAGGCAAAGTAACACAGCTTCACAGAGTTATACAAATGCAACATAAAAAAAAATGCAACACATCTTTGCATTATTAAGCAAATGTTCCACAACATAAACAAATGTAACACATCTTCAACTAATATTCCACAACAGTGTTTAGAATTTGGTTTAATAATAAGCCCATTTAGCAGAATACTAATAGGAGGTTCTCCCTTAGGACTATGACCTATTTAGCCATGAGTTCTTGACTCTGGCAATGGAGCAAGGTATGAGTTTCATCTTGTGGAACTAGCCTTAAATCCAGCTAAAGTGACTGGTTACTCCAATAGCATTCATGTCACTATTATACCAGTGGACATATCTTGCCAAGCCAGTTGTTACTGAATATAAGTTTCACAGCTGGGTAAGTCTGATGACAACTTTTCTTCTCTGGTAGCATGTAGAACACACTCCAGCACTATGAAAGCTAGCCAGTAGGGATGAAACTTCCACGTTGGTACCAGCCTGATTTCTTTATCTTCTATGACTTGAGTGTGTGGTGTGTTCAGCAATAGGGTCTTACCATCAAGTTGTGTACAGTAGTCAAGAGCTGTGACAATAGCCTGTAATATTGAGAGGGGTCTGCTGATGTGATGAAACACCATGACCAAAGGCACCTTGGGGAGGAAAGGCTTATTTTACCTTACAACTCTCAGGTTACACTCCATTAGTGAGGGGAGTCAAAGCAGAAACTCCGGGCAGGAACCTGGAGGCAGGATTTGAAGCAGAGGCCATGGAGGGGCTGCTACTGGCTTGTTCTCATGGCTTGCTCAGCCTGCTTTCTTACAGAACTCAGGACCACCTGTCAAGAGGTAGAAGTCTATCCCCTCCCCACAGTCCATGGGCTGGACTTTCCCAAATCAATTATTAATCAAGAAAAATAACCTACAGACCTATTGCCATATAGGCAATCTGAATGGAGGCATCTACTCAATTGATGTTCCTCTTTCTGAACATGTCTAGGTTTGTGTCAAGTTGGCAAAAACCAGCCAGCACACCATTCCTAGTACTGTTTTTATATTTCATAGCCTATGGTGTCTAAGAGGGGCATTATGCCCCCCTCCATTATAGGGTAATTCCATTTAAACTCATTTTACATATGCATAATTATATGTAAATGCGTACATATGTTTTAGGAAGCTTCTATAGTTGTAGGTTTCCATGTGGCTTTTTTACAGACCTTTATTGTTTGGTTTTCTCCTCCTCCTCCTCCTCCTCCTCCTCCTCCTCCTCCTCCTCCTCCTCCTCCTTCTTTGAGACAGGGTTTCTCTGTGTAGCATTGTGCCTTTCTTGGAACTCACTCTGTAGCCCAGGCTGGCCTCGAACTCACAGAGATCCACCTGTCTCTGCCTCCTGAGTGCTGGGATTAAAGGCGTGCGCCACCACCGCCCGGCAAGGAGAGCATTTTCGTCTCTAATTTTATTGAGTCTTTTCTTTCTTTGTCTAGGATGTTATCAATTTTATTTTTTTCCAAAGAACCAACTCTTAGATTGATTCTGTATATCTATTTAATCTTCATTTTGTTCATTTCTGGCTCAATCTTTGTTGTTTCTTGCTATCTATTGCTTTGGGATTTAAATTGATCTTGTTTTCTATGACTTTGAGGAGAGGTGAATCATTAGACTACTTGAGGTCTTTCTGATTTCTTTTCTTCTTCTTCTTTTTTTTTAATGTAAGCCCTCATAGCTAGAAACTTCCCTCCCCACAGGCTCTGGAAAGCTGTGCTTTCATTTTTATTTGATTCTAGAACTTTTTAATGTTCTTCCTGATTTCTCCAGTGACCCACTGGTCATTCACTTCTGTATTGCTCAGCCTCCATGTATTTGTGTAGTTTTGAAGGGTTTTCTTGCTATTTGGTTTGTGAAGTTCGTAAGTTTGTAAAACTACTGCACTGATCTGATAACATAAAAGGTTGTTTGTATTTCTTAAGACTTGCTTTGTGGCCTGGAATGTGGTCTGTTGTTGGAGAGCTCATGGACTGCTGAAGAACGGGTGTTCGCTTCTTTCAGGTGGAATGTTTTGGAGCTCTCTGCTCAGCCCCTTTGACCTGGGCTGCTCTTTAACTCTGAGGTTTCCGTATTGAGTTTTTCAATTGGGTGACCTATGCAGAGATTAGAATGGGTATTGAATCACCCACTATTATTCTGTTAGGATCCATCTGACCTTTTGTGTCCATTACTGTCTGTTTCGTGAAATTGGGAGACCCAACATTTGGTACATATGTATTAACGATCACAATACGTTCTCTATAAATAGCTCCCCTTATTAATATGTAGTGGCCTTCTTTATGTCTTCCGAATAATTTTGTTGCAAAGTCTGTTCTGTCAGCATTAGAATAGCCATGCCAGCCTTTTAAATTATTTCCATTCACTTGATAGGTTGTTTTCCATTCTTTGACGCTCAATTTGTGTGTGTCTATACCAGTGAGATTGTTTCTAGGAGGCAAAAGAAGGGTGTGCCTAGTTTCTTAACCTACTCAGGAAGTCTCTGTCTCTTTATTGATGAGTTAAGTTCATTTACATTTAAGGCTATTATTGAAAGATGTTAATGAGCCGGGTGGTGGTGGCGCACGCCTTTAATCCCAGCACTCGGGAGGCAGAGGCAGGCGGATCTTTGTGAGTTCGAGGCCAGCCTGGGCTACCAAGTGAGTTCCAGGAAAGGCGCAAAGCTACACAGAGAAACCCTGTCTCGAAAAACCAAAAAAAAAAAAAAAAAAAAGAAAGATGTTAATGAGCCCTATAATTTTGTTGGTTGTTTTTCTGATTGGGTTATTGTTTGTCCTTTACTTCCTCCCCTATTAACATCAGGTGTTTGTTGGCCAACTACATTAGACATAATAGATTCCTTCCTGTCTTTCTTTTGTTCAGCCATCCTGTCATGAAATTTACTATTCCCTTTCATCCTGTGACTGAGACCATCTTCTTTCCTCCTCTATGTATAGTATTCATTCCTATAAGTATTTTTGCAGTGCTACCTTGGTGGTCATGAACTGCATTAGGCTGTGCTTGCCTTGAAATGCCCTTATTTCTCCTTTAATTTAAAAAACAAAACAAAACAGTTTTGCTGGATATAGCACTCTTGGCCAGCAGTTACTTACTTTCAGGTCTTGAAATATATGATTCCATACTGTCTTGGCTTCAAGAGTTGCTAACCAGAAAGCTGCCGATCCTGTTTTTGTTGGTGAGTTGGAATCCCCCCTTACAATGTTCAGTGTTGTTTTTTGCTTTGTACTTCTTGACAAACTGACTATACTGTGGAAGGGGTCCTATCTGGCCCCATGTACATGGGGTTCTTTTTTTTTTGTTTTTTGTTTTTTGTTTTTTGAGACAGGGTTTCTCTGTGTAGTTTTGGTCCTGGCTCTCACTCTGTAGACCAGTCTGGCCTCGAACTCAGAGATCTGCCTGGCTCTGCCTCCCGAGTGCTGGGTTTAGCACCACCATCACCCGGCATATATGGGGTTCTTAATGCCTCCTGTTCTAATGTCTATCTCTAGATTTGTGGGATTTTTCTGCTGTAATTATTGAATAGGTTCTCTGTCTTTAGGGTTTAATCTCAGCTCCATCTGTCTTATTAAGTCTTATGTTTCAGCTTTGATTGTATCACAGAGTTCCTGGATATGGTTATGCTCATTTCCTTTCCTCTTATCAGTGTTGAAATGCAGTATTTTATCACGTGTGGCCTCCACCCCTGATAATTTTTCCTGTTTAATTCACTTCTAACACTTTTTAAAAAATCCGTTTCTTATTGGGTTTTCCTGCCCTGTTGCTGAGTTTTTTTATCTGAATTGCTGGTTTTCAAATCCTTTATGCTGACTCTTTCTTCTGTGTTACTGGCTTTCCTCTCTGGGGCCTGAATGAATTCATCTGGTTGTTTGTATCCTCTTTAGCTTTTGAAATCTTCATCTGGCCTTTTTTCTGTGTTGGTGTCCAGGAGTCAGGGAGTCATTGTCTTTTAGAGGAGTCATGTTGTCTTGCCTTTCCCTGTTTCTTGGATTGCTGTATTATGTTTGCCTTGCAGATCTGTTGGTTTTGTTATCTCTTCTGGACTTTTGGAGAGGATCTTATTGAGCAGCCTGCTCTTGGAGGCTCAGTCTCCAGCACCACTCAGCACAGAAGAAACAAACTGCTGTAGCAGCAACATCAAACCACCCAAGATAAATTTGCTTAAATAAATTATAATCCCACAAGTATGCTACCAGTGACCATAGAACTGAAAATGGCAAACCTATCGTTGAATGTGCTATGAAATAAAGGATTACTTAAGTGTGGAAATAATAAGTGAATGAGATTTAGAAACTAGACTGGGAAGGCTGAGTATGGTGACACACACCTTTAATCCCAGCACTGGGGGGTAGATGCCCGAGGATCTCTATGAGTTCGAGGCCTGCCTGATCGACATAGCAAGTTCCAGTACAGTCAGGGCTACATAGTAAGACCTTGTCTTTAGGAAGGAAGGAGACTAGGAAGGGGAAGAGAAAGAGGAGATGCAAAGTTAAGTAGGTCAAAGGAGAAAGGAGGAGCATGAAGAAGACCGTTAGAGAGGGGATAGCACTCAGGATATCTTTTAGAATATAGTATAGCAAAACCTCTGCTAAACATTAGAATGGAAAGAAATTAGAGTGGGAGGGCTGTATTAGAGCTTCTTTTTTTCCTCCAAAACTTAGAGCCTGCTGGCTGTGTGCACAGAGTATCTGAGTCTGCGGGCTCTGTCTTTCCTTTGGTTTAGTTGTTGCTGCGTTTGTGTTGGACCAGTATCTGATGTCTACCACAGCTGTCTTCACACTTACGGTTTTCTTTATGTGCTGGTTTGAATGAGAATGGCCCCTCTATGTTCACAATCAAATCCCCATGTTGTGGTGCCGTTTGGGTGGGTAGAGGAGGTGTAACTTTGCTGGAGGAAGTATGTCACTGAGCATGGGCTTTGCGATTTTAAAGCCATGCTCCATTCCCAGTTCACTCTCTCTGCTTTCTGCTTGCATTTGGAGATGTGAGCCCTCACCTCCCAACTTCTAACTCCAGCTGTCCTGTCTGTTGCTTGCTGCCATGCTGGCCCCCAACCCTCTGGGATCATAAGCCAAAAATAAACTTTTTCTTTAGTAAGGTGACTTGGTCACAGTGTATAAAACAATAATAGAAATAACAATAGAAGAGTGACTAATATACCTGGTTTGTGTATTGGGGCCTCTGCTGGTTATGCTTAGCTTTGCCTTACATGGCATCCCCTACGACTCTCCAGGTCATAGCCCCTAATGTTTTAGCTGAAGGATGTCCCCCAAGCCAAGTGTGTTGAAACATGAGATGCAACCATGACATTGAGATCATAGTTGTGGCAGAGATCAGTACTGGCAGTGGAGAAATGCCACTGTAGCTATCATGTTTGGAACTTTAGAGTTCTTGGGCCGTGCTGCAGTAAGGTACAGTGTCCTAAATGTGGCCTACTCACTGGCCTCAGGCTCAGAGCCACCAGGCTCAAGGGTCATTTTCAGTTGATGGGAACTGTTCCCAGTCACCAGGGGCAGGCAGACTTAACATTCTCTGTGATGTCTCATACTGAATCTCCCGCTGCCTGTACCTTTGGACTTGGCAGAGCTGATTCCCTGAAGCTCTCCAACCTGTGAATGTTCCCTGATCTCAGGCTCCCAGGGAAATTCAAGTTTTAACAACACGTGCTTTTTCACGGTGGTGCCTGGAATCCTAAAACACGAGACTGGGATTCTCCCTGCTGCTAACCTCTCCACTGAAGAGTCATTCTCACCAAAACCTGTGTGCTGGCTGGTTGTACGTCAACTTGACACAAGCTAGAGTCATCTGAAAAGAGGGAACCTCCGTTGAGAAAATGCCTCATAAGATCCAGATAGGGCCTTTTTTTTAAGTGATTGATGGGGGAGGGTCCAGCCTATTATGGATGGTACCATCCCTGGGCAGGTGGTCCTGGGTTATATTAAAAAGCAGGCTGAGGAAGCCATGAGCAGCAGACCAGTGAGCAGCCTCCCTCTATGGCTTCTGCATCAGCTCCTGCCTCCAGATTTCTGTCCTGTTTGAGTTCCTTTCCCGACTTCCTTCAGTAATGGACAATGATGTGGAAGTGTAAGCCAAATAAACTCTTTCCTCCCCAGCTTGATTTGGTCATGGTGTTTCATCACAGCAGTAGATACCCTAACTAACATCCTGCAACTGGACTTGAGACTTGGGGGAGCTGAGGGCTTGTCTTGAGGCCAGGACTGCCCAGCTTTCATATCTTACCTTTGGAAGCAGCATCTGAGTTCTCAGGCAGCTGCTCCCAGGGATCCTTTGGACTTGCCTGTGCCTAGCCCTCAGTTCCTGCTCCTTTTCAGCATTTTTTCATCCCCCTTGGCGCTCTGAGCTTTTCTTCTGTTTCTGTTTTGGGATAAGATTGGTTTTTCTCATTGTGACTCTTGCCTCCAGAAAGGCAGCTCCTGCTCTCCATCTTCCCCAGAAGTCCGATTATGATCTTTGTAGCTGGAGATTTCTCCAGTCCCACCCGGGCCTGCAGTCACTCAGACCCAAATAAACACACAGACACTTATATTATTTAAACTGTTTGGCCTAATGGCTCAGGGTTCTTGCTATCCAGTACTTATATTTTAAATTAACCTATTTCTATCCATCTATAAGTTGCCACATGGCTTGTGGCTTATATCTCACTTCCTCTATGTCTGGCTGGTGACTCCTGACTCAGCCTTCCTGTTCCCAGAATTCCCTTCTCTGCTTATCCCGCCTATACTCTACTTCCTGCCTGGCTACTGGCCAATCAGTGTTTTATTTATCAATCAGTCAGAGCAACACATTCACAGCATCCCCAGCAGGTCTTGAATTCAGTTTTCATAGATTCTGTTTCTCTAGAAATTTGTCTCTTTCCCCTGATTTTCAAGTTTTCTGTAAAAGTTGTTTTCCCTTCTATATGTCTTCTCCACATGTCTGAAGTGGTCTGGCTTTACCTGTACTTGCTCTCTCATTCTGTTCTGCTTGTTTGTAAGATAAGCTTGGAGAAGGAGGGTACATTTGCCTCATTTATCCATGCTTTTTGTGTTAATCCTTTCTATTTTTGTTTGTCCTCTATGTGATTGCTTTCAGCTTTCATCTGTGTCATTCTGGGGGTTTATTCTACTTTATTTTCCTCCTTGGCTTGCGATTTCAATATGTATTAACCCGTTATCAGGGAGCCTTGTTTTATTTAAGACTGTACATTTCCTTCCAGCTATCTGCTTTGTAGTTACTGCATAGGTTTTGAAACTGAATTTTTTCATAATTATTCTAGTCTAAATATTTTCTGGTTTTACTCACACAATATGTGGGTTTTCCCTTTCCAAACATACTGATTTTTTGAATCCTGTGTTTGCTGATGACTTTGAACAGTTCTGTTCCTGTCAAAGAATTATGCTATATTTTAGAAAGTGGTTGAGGTTAATTTTATATCTAGCATCTAGTCAGTTTTCATGACTTTTCAGCTTTATTCAAAACAATGTTTATTTTCTGTTAGCTGCTGTGCTCTGTGTGTCTAACACACAAATGAGCTAGCTTGTCAGTCAGACGATTTGATTTCTTTTATCTTTACTGATTTGTCTGTTTCACCTGTCAGGTCAGAATTAGAAGAGGCATGTGAAAAACTCCTACTGTGTTGGCAGCCTTGTTGGCTCTTTATGGAGAGACAGTGTGTTATTGGTGATAATGGTTTATAATTGTTACATCTTTCTGATGAGCTAAATGTTCATTATGTGGTGATCTTTATCACTAATTGCAGCTTTTGTCTTATTGTTTGTTTTGTCTGCTGGCAGTGTGGCTGACTTAGCTCTTTATTTCTTCTTATATTTGAGGCTAAGACTTGCTATATAGCCCAAGCTGGCTTTGAACTTGTGATGCTCCTCCTGCCTTAGCCTCCCTGGTGCTGGGATTACAAGCATGTGCATCATGTCCCTTTCCAGTTCTTTTAATTACTGTTTGCCTGATTTGTTATCTTTTTGTTCTTAGTAGATTTATTTTTTGTAAACAATGTTTCAGTAAACTTTAGACAACTGATTTGTAGTAAATTCAAATATCCTTTAAAAATCTTACTTTTTGTGTATGTGAAAATTATACTTTGATTATGTGATGTAAAGCTGAAATCCATTAATAACTTGGGACTCTTTAGATGCTCTGGGCTTTGGTCCTCATTATGTAGGTTACGGTGTTTGGCTCCTCTCAGTCATGTGTTCCTGTCTTTGATTCCCAGCTCCATATTGAATCAATCACTAAGTCCTTCAATTCTTTCTCTCCTCTCTTCCGTGGGAATCCCTCCTTTAGGTCCCCATGCCTCTCCTTTAATATAGGTCTGTATTTCTTGCTTCCTGCTGTAGTGGCCTCAATGTTTTCCTTCCTGCCATGGTTTCTCCCTTGTGTCTTTCCCATAGTAAAGCCAATCTGGCCATTGAAATGACATTTTTATCATAATGTCTTGTTCTTTAGGTGTGGCAATCCCTCTTGTCCACAGTGTAAAAGCTTAAGTGAGTTGCTCTTCCATGTCCACTGCCCCATTGTCTAAACCAGATGTGTTGATCCTACTGCCTACAGCTGCATGTGGTCAAGGATGTCTGTGAACGTGACTCAACACAAAAATCATGAAGCTACTTTACAATTTTGTGTTTGTTTGTATAACTGATTTCATGAGCTTTACAGATGACAACATCATGTTGCAATATCAAAGCTCAGACTCTAAGCTTTATCCCTTGGTTCTGGTAGATACCCTCTTTCCTGCTATGGAGATAGATTCAGAATCCCTCAAACTGGCCACAGTGTCTGCTGTTCATCGCCTTTGCATCTTCTATTCCTTCTACCAGAAAGGTCACATTTTGTCCTAGCTTTCTGTGACGACCCCAGCAAAGTCATTTCCCCACTGTAAGACTGGAAGCTAATGCTGGCACCACATTGCCTAGTGATGGTCCTCTGTATTGCAGCCAGTCTCAGACCTTGTAGAGATCACTTCCTTCTGCCATTAACTCACTCTCCCAGCGTCTCCACCCTTCTGCCCATCCCGGCCTTACTCCAGCAAGCTGCACTTTGTCAGTCCCCACGGCCCTTTTCAGTCAGGGCTTCTTCAAAGTACTCTCCAGATTGAACATGGACTCCAGGCTTGGCCGGAGAGGGGCAGTTGCTCTTGTTTTATGGTGAACATCACTTTCTCAGTATCTCAGTAGACCAGGAAGTCGTCTGTTTTTGGTTGAGAACCTTAACATTCTGTTTTTCTTTCTTGGTGAGATGTTGTTTTTAAACACAATTCCTCTGCTATTCTGGCTGTTGGAGGGCTTTGCCTCTGTCCCTGTTAAGTTTCCCTTGTTGGATCTGGGTTGGCAGGTCCTTCCATTTAGTCTTTTTGGAAGTGGACTTTGTTGTCCAGGTAAGTCCTGTTGTAAACATGACTCTGGAAATCTACCAGTAATCTTTTGTATAGCACTACTGTGTGCTGGGCATAAGGACAGGCATTGGAAGACTGAAGAATTAGAGAGGGTTTCTTATCTGAAGGAGTTAGAATGACCATTCTGTTTTACTTAAGATGTGGATGGAATATTGAAAGAGAAAAGCTGAGATCGGAACAGGACTGCCTGCCTTCTGCCAAGCTAAGTTCAATCTCTCCGGTCAGGTCAAATGTGAGTCTAGTCAGCTTTATAATCACATACTCCATGCTCCAGACGTGCTCATCAAGAGACCATAGGAGCTTGTCACATGCAGAGTTCCTGGGTTTAGGCTAGCTAATAGGTGGCCTCACCTTTGTGACTTCAAGCAGTTCCTGGGGATCCCCACTTCTGGACTGTGGTCTCATCTTTGTGTTGCCTCTCTGAAAGCCAAACAAGACACACCTCTTTACTACCTTGTTCTTGGATAATGGGGATACACATCGCTCTGATTCCTGTCTAGTTGTTTTGTGTGATCAGCAAGACGTCTTTGTCAGTTAATCTGTATCACAGTTTTTGTTCCACATGATAGCTGTAATCTTGTGGTAGTTTCTGAGTATGTTTCCCTTTTCCTATCATTCTTAGTTTATCCAGCAAACCAAGAACCTGAGGCAGACTGACAGAGAAGCAGGCTCCTCCCTCCTGAGACTTCTAAGCTACAGTCAGATCTAGAGTAGCCCTTGGGCTCTTGGCATAAGCCATGGTCAACAAAACCAGTCCTGCTTTCAGTTTGGGAAGACAGAGGTCACAAAGTTACCCCCTGCCACTGTGAATACTGTAGCAAGGCCATGCACGTCATGGACAGTATGAGCTCTGAGCCAGCTTGTCCGTCCTCAGACCTCTGCTGTTTCCATAGACAGTCACATAAACTCTGCTCTTCAGCCATCTCTAAAATAGGGGAGTTAGGCATCCAGTATAAGTGGTCAATAAATGCATGCTAACAGCCAAGCTGTACTGATGTCTTGCTAGCTTAGCAGTGGGATCCGTCCATAATGGTAACAACGAGCATTTATCAAGTGCTCACCGCATGCTAGGCATTGGGCTCAGTGCTTTATATACATTCTCTCTTCCTCTCATAGGCTGCATAGGCATTTGAGTTATGTCCCATTTTATTATAGCCCTAGGTTACAAGTATAGAAATGGAGGCTCAGAGAGATCAAGCAACCCAGGCCTGTTTGATGTCAGGGCCTGAGGTCTTAACTGCCTAGCTGTGGCCAGCCAGTCCCTCTGGAGTATTCCAGAGCACGAAATCAGACAAAACCCCAGACAAACTCTGCATTCTGTTGGTAGAATATCTGAAGCAGTATCTGTTACAGATCATGTGTTCTAGTTGGAAAGACAAGATGTACAGAGAGCAGAACTAGAGAACTTGGGGTGACCCCACCACACTGCCCAGGACAAGAGGTAGTGAAGATAGTCCTTCAGGGACAGGCACTCAGCTTGGCATGCCGGCTTGGTAGAGGAGGGTCTTGAAGAGAGAACCGAAGCTAGGTGGGCGTGACCTAGCACAGCAAGGAAGGGGAGATGGCTAGGCAGGGCCAGCACTTGCAGCGTGTCGTGGAAAGTAGGGCATCATTCTGTGGCACACAGACAATGGCAGGGAACTGAGAAGATGAAGCTAAGTAAATGTAAAGGTTGCAAGCTAGTCACCTTGGGTCCCATTTGGTGGCTCTCTCTCTGTTATTAGAAACTTTAAATTGGTTTTAACACTTAAAATTTGGAAGGTTTTATGGAAAAGTCTGGATTTATAACTGCCCTTGAATCATGGAGTTCTGGCAGTTGCTGGCCCATTCTCGTGTGGTAACAGTTGGCTGGAGCTGGGGCCAGCTGTCTCTATTATGAGGTACAAGTGCTTTCCACTCTGTCCAGACCCCACCTGCCCATGAGACTCCATCTGTCTGCTTTCTGTGGGCCACAGTTTGCAGCCTTGGCCTGGTGGGTTGGAGCTCTGATACTGGATACAGTTTACTGTGATTGGGCAAGCTTCTGGGACTTCTGGATTGTCAGGGCCTTGCATATCTTGCATACTTGGTCCTGTGGCACCTGGTTGGCAGCAGTGACCACGTTAGAGTGGAATGGGCTTTGGAAGCCACAGCAGGGCTCTAGAGGGCTTAGGGGAACCAGACCAAGGTTGCACCAGCCAGCCTGGTGTTCATTTTGAGCTGTGCTGTAAAGACACAGTGTGGCTGCCCATTAGCCTCAAAGAGGCTGCACACGGGAACAACCTGAATGTGTGTGTGCCAAAGGAAAACTGCTGCTTATGATTGCTCAGTGTCCAGCTCCCTGGCCAAACATGGAGAGGCTCTGTTGCTGTTTGATTCTTTGAATGCACACTAGACAATAGGAACAAAAAAAATGCACAAGCAAGGCTTATAATCCGTAGTTGCCTCACACAGCAGGACAGCAACATGATGAAGATCACTGCCAGGGCTTTCAGCCCCGTGTATTTTAGCAAAAGCCTGTAAAACCCAGTGCCTTTCAGTAGTGCTATGATCTTTCTTCCTGGCTGCTGACGACAGCTTGCCTCTGCATTTAGCCTGTGTTCTTGTTTTGTTTATTTATTTATTTCTTTCTCTTTCTTCTGCACTTGGTATTCCTCCAGGCTCCATCTGAATGTACCTTGCCATCGGGAGCACTAGGCAAGAAGAAAGTCCTACTGTCTCTCCCTCAGGCTCAGGCTTAGGAAAATCAAAGCCAAGCAGAGGCAGCTCTTCCCTGCCTGCAGCAGGGTCAGCAGTTTGTGTCATGTTTTCCCTGTCAGCTCATCGCAGCTGATTTCTTGTGGTTTGTGAGCAAGGGAGTGGGGGAGCTGTGTGGCTGCTGCCTTTTGAAGCGGGCGGGGCCTGCAGCTGGGATCAAAGCCACGCTCTGTGCTCCCCGCCAACCGGCCGCATTCCCCACTTTGTTGTATACTGCTCCGTGTGGGGCTAGCTTTCTCTGTGGAGTGAGATGGCACCCAGAGAAAACCACCTGGACTCTCAGACAAGACAGAAAAAGGGAACAACACTTGGGCCCCACCTTCTGAGCAGCAAGCGTTTGGACACCATCATTTGAGTCAAACCATAAAACTAGCTTTAGCATCTAGTTCCTGAGGAACATGCACTACCATCCTGTTTGGCTATAAGCATCTCACTGTGGAGGTTTTAAGTTGAACTTTGCATCCCTGGCTTAGTGAAATAATATATCAGCCATTCTCTCATTCTTATTTTTAGCAGTCAGTGATTTTTATAGATACCAATTTGGGTCTGACAGGAACATGTTGGCAACTCTCCAGTTCTAATTATAGAAGAGTCCTTTGTGAGTCTTGAAGAGTAAGTGAACTTGGGGTTTTGATGAAGTATCCAGACAACTAGCGGGGTCTTAATCTTCGATGGTCACATGATCACTGTAATAAAAGTATGGGACAGCTCCCAACCTTAGAACTGTTTTAGAGAATTTGCATGTTCTGTTGATAGTCTAGACTGTGCACATTTAACAATAGCATCAAGTCTTAAAGAGTCTGCCTTTGAGCCCCTCACAGACCTCTACCAATGCTTGCATGTGCACATGCTGAACTCTTTACTCCAGGTATCTTGGTGGCTGAGAATAAAGCTTTCCTTCATTGTCTTTTATGTTCAGTTTCTTAGATAAGTTAGTTGTGGAATGATATATTCTAGTGTCCAAAAATGGTTTTATCTAGTGTCAGAATCCAGAAACCCAGCTAGGCCTGTTTTCACATAAGGTATAGACAACCTTTAGTCAAATTTAGGGACTTACTATAGAAACTTTATCATGAGAAAGTCGTTGTTCAGAATAGATATAGGTATCAGTGATTATAGTGTCTGGCTGGTGTGAGCAAAATCAGTGACATACTCTGATGGGGTTGCTCCTGAGGGACATTGTACAGAGTATAAGAATGCTGGGAAGAGAGAGCTTCAAAAACAAAAACAAGGGGCTGGAGAGGTGGCTCAGTAGCTAAGAGCTTCTGGCCTCTGTGGACATCAGGCTCACAAGTGGCAAGAGATTCATACACATAAAATAAAAATTAAAAATCGTTTAAAAATAATCTGATTAAGGGCTTCATTATAAATACATAAAAATACATATTTGAGTCTATATGTCTACCTAGATATTGGTACTGGTAGATATTATTAGACAAAGTAATTTCTTGAATTTCAGAATTTATTTGGAAAAAAAAATCTAACTTTGAATAGCCAGAGCAACTATTGTTTCATAGAGACATGTGTAATAGACCAGGCTCTTGCATGGAAAACACCCTAGATATGCTGGATGGAAGTGAGCAGTCTGGCAGCTGAGGTCAACCAGACAGCTTTCATCTTCTGCTCCTCACAGCAGTGACACAGAGACCTGGGCATTTGATAGAGTGGCCTTTGATTGAGGCGGTGCTTTGTGAAATAGTGTAACTTGTATGCCCTTGTGGGCTTTCTGGGCTGGGGAGACAGCTCTGGAGGTAAAAATGCTTGTCTTGTGAGCATGAGGACCTGGGTTGGATCCCCAAGACTCTTGTAAACAAAGCTGAATCAGTGGCGTGTACTTGTAATTCCAGTGCTGAGGAAGCAGAGGTAGTGGGGGTGGGTTCCTGGGGCTTGTTAACTAACCAGCCTACACTGCTTGGTACATTCCAGGCCAGTGAGAGACCATGTCTCAAAAAAGAAAACACAAGGGGCTGGAAAGATGGCCCAGCAGCTAAAGAGACTGTTGCTCTTGCTGAAAACCTGGATTCAGTTCCCTGCACTCATATTCAAACTCCCCTTTCTGACATCCTTTTCTGACCTCTTCCCTCATGTGGTACATAGACATGCCTGTTAGAGTCTGCAGATCACACCACAAAGACCACCACTCACATATGCAATCAACAAGAGCTTTTATTTCTCAAGACAAAATTCCCACATGCAGGGGTCAGCCATTTAGGTAGAATGGCGATGGCCATGAGAGGAGTGTGCAAGCTCCTTTTAAGCACAGCTAGGGGATTCCAGGGTGGGGTGATCGGACCTTTGGGCTGATTGGTGGGTTCAAACCTAATGGCAACTAGTCGACAGGGGATTGGTTGGGAGCTAGGGACTTTCCAGCTTCAGGGTGGGGTGGCTATCTTTGGTCACCATGAGGTGGCGGTGGGGTATGATTGTCCCTGGGAGGGCCAGCTCAGCCCAGGAAACCAAAATTGAGGTCTGGTCTTTTGGCAAGGCTACTTAGGCCCTGCCATAAGATCATGCTCTAAGAGGGGATGGCTGCTTCATAGCATACCCACAGGCAAAACACTCTTACACATAAACAGATCTTAAAACAATTTTTAAAAGTATAACAAGATATGCATGGCAGCTGAGAAATGACAACCAAGGTTTTCTGTTATCTACACATACTTATGGGCACACATGAACACACACATACACATAAACTATCTGTTTTGAAAAAAATAAGCTTTTTTTCTATAGTACACAAATTAAAAGATGCTGTTCACTTTGGTTAAATATTTGTACAAGTGAAACAGTGATTTCTAATGACCCTTGTTTATATTTTTGTTGGCTAAGAAAACTATTTGAGAATCTGAAACAGTATTAAAGTGTCTTTTTATTAAAGTGTTTTAGTTCACAAAATACTAAAGTAGCTTTGTATGTCCAAAGTCCTGGGGCAAATACCTTCAGATACATCTAAAGTGGCCCGGGACAGTGCTGTAACTGACACTTGGGATCCACTGGTGTGCACAAGCTGTGGACCTGTACACATCTGAAGTGGCCTGGGACAGTGCTGTAACTGATGCTCAGTCCACTGGGGTGCACAGCTGTGGACTTGAGCAGAGACAACCCCTTCTTGCTACTCTGCACAGCTGGCAGAGTATGAAGTTTCATGTTGGGTCTGGGAGCCCACACCTCGTCTTTTAAAAAGAATTTGGGATGAGGAGCATAGTAATAGAGGTCTGACATTTGCCCATGACCATGGGAGCTGTGTCTAGGACTCTGGCTTCAGCCACTTTCCTATACCAGCCTCCAGAAGCAGGGATGTCTTTCTCAGAATTCATAGGTAGGAAGGTGTGGCAGGAGTAGATTGGGGGAGGGTTGTCTTAAGTTCATTTTTGCTGAGGTCTGTGCAGACTCTCAGTATCCATTATAAGCTTTTTAATAGGGTAAACATTGTACAGCAGCCACTCTCCCAACCCTAAGGCGTGACTCAGAAACACCAGCAGTCTTCCCCTTCCCTGCACGGTCCTAGCGCTGCCCACCTTGCACCTGTATCGTCAAAGTTTCTCACTAGCCTGGTTTTGCCTGGTTTCTGAACTTTCTGTAACTGAGATAATGAAACTACCATTTTGTGAGTGACTTCTTTATTTGGAGGGTATCTGACTGAACAGCAGGCCCTACAGATCTTTCTAAGGCACCTTAAAAAACAGGTTACAAAACAGCATGGCAGTGTTAACCCCTCCACAGGAGCATGGCTAGTAAAGTCGCTCGCTGGCAAGGCTTGTGCACTGGGAGGATCCTGGGGAGAGTTGGGTCCATTTCCCTCCACCTTGCCAGTTGGTTCTAAGATGCAGTGAATGGAACTAGTCACTGTGAACCATTCAATGGGATGTCATTGAATTAGAGCCTCACCATAATGCAGTGTGACCTCAGCCCTTTGTCCCTTGATGATATCTGCAAAAACTATGTCTAAATAAGTCCTATTCACGGGCTGCAGGTGAGGATGTTGCCATGTGTCTGTGGATCAGGGTTAAACCTGCAGTACCTTCCGACTCGGTTTTGTCAGGGGCCACTTTATAGTAACTGAATTCAGACAGCCATCATTAATTACTTTGAGCTGCTTTTGTTAGATGAAATGCAAGGTGTCTTCAGAATTGTTCAAGTCTGGTATATCCACATGCTGTGCTCCATGGGGTC
This sequence comes from Peromyscus leucopus, assembly GCF_004664715.2. Classification (NCBI taxonomy): domain Eukaryota; kingdom Metazoa; phylum Chordata; class Mammalia; order Rodentia; family Cricetidae; genus Peromyscus; species Peromyscus leucopus. The sequence continues at coordinate 116,785,996 of NC_051065.1, read as the reverse complement.
ATGGGGGAGTTGCCGAGGAAAGGGGACTGTAGCTCGAGTTTTCCTGCCTTGCCCACAGTCAGGACAAATCTCTGTCACCCGCCAGTCCCACAGCCGCTCAGACCCAACCAAGTAAACACAGACACTTATATTGCTTTCAAACTGTCTGGCCGTGGCAGGCTTCTTGTTAACTATTCTTATATCTTAAAGTAATTCATTTCTATAAATCTATATCTTAAAGTAATCCATTTCTACAAATCTATACCTCGCCACATGGCTGGTGGTTTATCAGCGTCTTCACATGCTGCTGGTCATGGCGGCGGCTGCCGTGTCTCTGGTCATGGCGGCGGCTGCAGCGTCTCCAGCGTCTCCTTCTGCCTTTCTGTCCTTTTATTTCTCCTCTCTGCTAGTCCCGCCTATCTTTCCTGCCTAGCCACGGCCGATCAGGTTTTATTTATTAACCAATCAGAACAACTTGACATACAGACCATCCCCCAGCACAGCCAAGTGCAGACCATCTCAAACACCTGCACTCAGGCCCATGGTCCTAATCATCCTCTATACGGACCTGCTGGGTAAAGCCACGAGGAACCCAAGAAGGGCTCCCACAGGACTTACAGAACATCCCACAGCAGGGGACTGGAGAGCTCTCTCTGCTCTTAGATGAGACCCACCTCTCATATCCCTTCTAGCCCACAAAGGTAGGTGGGTTTTGTTTCTTGAACTTGACCAGCTACTTGGTTTCACTCATAAATTGTTAGCTGATTTCTTGCTTGGTGCCAGAAGTTGTTTTGAACCAGTCTGCCTTCCTCTGTGGCCCTCCGCCCCCAGTGCCCTTTCCTCTCCTTCAGTCCATACTGGATGGGTCCCTGAGCTTCCTCACTGGCAGCCTGGAGAGGCTTGCTCACCAGGGGCTGCTGGGAGGACTAAATGGGCTAATGAGGCATATCAGGATGAGCAGAGACCGTCCCGGGACAGGACCCAGGAAGAGACAGCCCTTCTGTAACCTATGCAGAAAGGAGCTTTGCCCCTTTGCATGGCCCCTTGGTGTGCCCTCGTGGTCTGAGTATGTCCCTTAAATGTTTATTCCTCTCCCTCTTTTGAATCTGTGGTACCAGATATACATATACAATGAGTAATCAACATTTATGCATTCGTTATCATTTTAAATACTAGAGCCTTCAAGAAACAAAAAGAGCGGATGGTTGTAAGATTGTCCTGAGAACACTTAGTCAAGTACTTAAAGCATTCTTACCATTGTTACATGGCTGTATACTTAGAACTCTATGTGTGGAATGTGTAGGTCTGTTGTTAATTTTTCAGATTTTCCTATACTTTATGACATTCCGAGAAGATGAAAGCTCTTTTTGGCCAGGACCGTGGAGAAGTGGCTCCTATCATGTCTGTAGAGGAAGGTTTGAGTCTGGCTTATGGCTTCACTCAGTTCTCATGATAGTTTTCCTAAGCTCATGACATCTGTCAAGTTGCCGTCTTCATAGGACTTGATAGTGCCGAAGTGTGTGTAATGTGTGTGCCCACCCTGGCATGGGTGTGGAGGGCGGAGGTGGAGTTCAGGAGTCCTCCTCACTTGTTCTCTGCCTTACTGTTTGAGACAGGGTCCCTCACCGAACCTGGAGCTAGCTCTCTGTTGTGTCTAGACTTGCTAACCAGCAAAGCCCCAGGCTGTGACTGTGTCTGCCTCGTCCTGTGGGGTTACAGGTGCTTCCTGACACACCCAGCTTTTTACGTGGGTCCTAGGAAGCCAGATTCAGGGGTTCGTGTTTATGTAGAGAGTTTTACCCACCGAGCTATCTCCTCAGCCCCACGTTGAAACTTTTTTACTTCCTTTCTCACACATTAAAGACTTTGGATTAGTGCCACAACAACTAGCTGGTAAGCAGTTGAAAGAGCAAGGAAGAGGAATGGCCCTGTTCTCTGGGCACTGCGGGGTCCTTCCCAGTAGCAGCTCTTGGCTGGAAGTCACGGGGCATTCAAGCATCCAGCAAAGGAGCCCTCACACCAGCTTCTTCAACTCTAGGGGTAGGGAGAGGTAGAACCATGCTATAGGGCCGGCCTCTTGGTGAGTCTGTCCTTACAGACATCCGTGAGTCCTGCAGGAGTCCTGCTTTGCAGCTCCTCAGCCTTCAAGTCCCTGTATGTGGAAGTTAACCCAGAGAAGCAGTGATCATGGGGGCCGAGGGTGGAATAGCATCTACAAGCCACAGAGCTCCGGCATGTCCAGCCATGCCGGAAGCTGAGGATAGCAGTGGGGCCACCCTCCCCTCAGAAGGAACTCCCTGTCACCACCTTCAGTCTGCACCCACAGAACTATGACAGACCCGCTAGCCTATGGGTGCTGGGCAGCTCAGAGTGGGGCGGTCAGAGAACTACTAATCCACGAACTAGATGTTTCTCTTCATCAAGCCACAGACTGCCTTAAATCTAGTTGGAAACAGAACAGGAAGTTGCTTCGTTGCTCAGTCTGACTCGGCTTAAACAACTTGTGCTCAGCATCCCCTGAGGGATAAAGCAGTAGCTACTTGTTCCAGGGGGCAGATGTCAGTGTTTGTGACAGGGCTACAAACGACTTCCACTCTGTCTTCCAGTCTGTGTCCATACCTCAGTGGGTATTTGTCTTTCCTGGAATTCTCAGAAGCAAGGTAGGACTTTTGCTGGCAACTTCTACTAAAAACCTGTGTACTACCTTTAGATCAGGCTATAAAAATAGGTGTAGGGCAGGGGCCAGTGAGATGATGGCTCAGCAGATAAAGACACTTTAGCACCATACGTGACAGCCAAGTTCGATCCCTGAGAGGAGAGAACCAACTCCCTTAAGCTGTCCTCTGAACTCTGTACACACCAGGGCACCGCCGCCACCACATACACTAAATAAATACAATTTTTAAAAGTAAAGTGTGTGTGTGTGTGTGTGTGTGTGTGTGTGTGTGTGTGTGTGTGTTTGAGGCAGAGGGCCCTGAGGTTTAGAAATGTTTCTAAATTTCCAGTAGAAAGGAATCTAACATGGCAGAATTAGAGCCCTTTAAAAAGTGGTGGTGTTTAGCTCCAGATTGAACCTAAGACATTGAATGGGGGCCGAGGGACAAAATCCTATAAAAGGTGAGGTGTCCTAACAGAGTTAGCCAGGAGACTGTCATCCAGTAGGAACATCTCACATTGCCTCACTGAAGCCCTGGCCCGAATTAGCAGGTGCTGGCTCCAGTCTCAGAACATCCTGCCAGGCGGGCCCGGGTTTGGGCAGAGGAAATGAAACCTAGTTGTTTACTGTGAGATTTACAATAGACCTGCCGTTGCAGGAAGTGGTGAAAAGTTGATTGATCACTTACGACACAGCTCTACCACGAGAAACAGGATGTATGCTTTCATTTGTGCCCAAGTCCCGCCCGCCCGTTACAGCTCAGGCTCTTCCTGCACTTTGGCTGCTTCATGGGCTGTGGGTTCTTTTTAACACCAGCACCCCAAAACTCGGTCACCAAATGTAAACTAATTGGGGGAATGATACCAGTTTAGCTGTGCCAGTGGTGTGTGCCTAGAGCTGTTACTGTTACACTTTCACTCTGGTTAATTTACTAAAACTCGTCAGCAATCTATAATTTTTTTAAATCCTCCAAATAGTATGTTATGTCACAATTGTACAAAGAATAAACCATTTTTACAGTTATGTGGTGGGATTACATTTGTATCAGCTTCTAAGAAAATCTAGTTTGGGCCGAGTCTTTATGTAACAGTATGATCCTCTTAGCAAGTCTCTTAAGTACTGATTCTCTTCACACTAACAAGTGCATTCTGAGCATGTGAGATGTCCCTCATTTACACATAAAAGACACACAACTGCAGCCAAGTTCACTAAGAATATCAGAATGGCTGGCGCCTGTAAGAGTCTGGCTATTTAATGTCATTGACAAAGCTTTTTTTGATGTGAACTAGCCAGTTCTGCTTTGAATGTGACAAAATAATCACCAACATCCTTAGATGGCTTGGTTTTTGAAATGGTGGCACTGTTATAGAGATGAATTCTAGAACTTACAGGAACAGCAAATTAGAACCAATATTAATTATACTTGTGCTTGAAAGAACGAAATGGCTGCCCTGTCATGACTTGATTTTTATCCCTAAATAAAGTTCCCATTTTTCCTCTGATTGTGTGAAACAATTGAGTAGGGAGCCCTATTTTTATTCCTCCAAGTCTTACATGTCCATGCTGTTTTGACATTTTATTCACTTTTTAATCCCTGCATTGGGGGGCAGGGTGTGGAATCCAGAATGACACTTGTGTGGTCTTGAGAGTGTCTGTTAGAACTCCAGTGCTGGCAGGACACTAGCCAGCCTGAGCTAGTGAAAGTGAGACAATGAGAAATGGAAGCTGCGCACTTACAATCCCCCACTCAGGAGCTGGAGGCAGGAGATAGTAGATCTGAGGCCAGGTAAGTTCAAGGCCCCCTTGAGCTATTTAACATGACCATTTCTCAAAACACAAAGGCTGCAATTGTAGCTCATTGGTAGGTAGAGTTTACCTAGTATGCATAGAGCCATGGGTTTAATCTCCAGGAAACCCTTCCCTCTTTAAAAAAGAGCCGTCCTAGTGATGGGTCAAATGAGCATAGGATTTAAAGTAAAATGCTTCTTCCGGAAAAGTAAAGATTCGCATAGGTGATTGTGTGGACAGGCGCCATTGGATGCTGTGGCACCACCGCAGCCGCACTGGGTGTGACGCCTCGCAGTGCTGAGGCGTCAGGTTGTCCCTCGGCGGGGTCACTAGCTCACTCCACCTGGCCTGCCTGGAGTCTCTTTACCTTGGCAGGCCTTCTCCCTCGGCCAGCTCTCTGGAGCTGCCCGCTGAAGCCCTTGGCCTTTCTTCTGTCAACACGGCGGCGGCGGCGGCGGCGGCGGCTCTCGTCCCCTTCTCCTCACTCTGCCCATCCCTGGACATTGCTCCACCGTGTCGGTGTGGAAACTCACAGACACAGTGACTGTTCTGAGGAAGGGGCTCAGACACATGCCAGCTCCTCCATGGGAAGTGCTGTCTCTGTTCACATCCGCTCTTCTGAAGGAAGCCTTGTTTGTTTGTTTGTTTGTTGTGTGAGCACATGTAGAGGTCAGAGAACATCCTGCAGGAGTCACTTCTCCTTTAGTGTTTGTCTAGAGGATTGAACTCAGTCATCGGGCTTGGTGACAGGTGCCTTTACTCACGGAGCCCCTCACCAGCCCCAGTTTGAATTTTTAGTTAGCAGCTATTGCATTCCTGGTGGATTTAAAAACTACACAGTAAGCAACACCAAGGCTCCATCATCTGCCGATGTCATTTGTCCAGTTTCCTGTTGGAGTGTTAGGTCTTAGCATTCTGATTTCCAAAACTTCCTCTGGACTAGGCCCTCGTCTGCGATGTAAGTTGGGCCTATTTCTCCCACCTGAGCATTAGCTCTCTGACCTGGTGTTGATGGCTTATGGTGTTTCCCTTAGTTGACGGTATCAAGCTTCTCTTCCCATGGCTTCTGTCCTGTGAGTGGAGGAAGGCTTTCCTCCTTCTAAGTCATAGAAAATCCTCCACTGCTTGTGCACCTTCTCTTTTACACACACACACACACACACACACACACACACACACACACACACACACACACCTGTGACTTGCTTGGGGTTTGCCCTGGTGTCACATAAAGGTGCCGGCTTTGTGATGTTTTATATCTTGTTGTCACCAGTCTGATTAATGAGCAGAACCTAATTTTTCTTCTTAATATAATTTTCAAGGTCCAAAAAGTTGGCTGCCCTCGCAGAAGCCTTGAAAGCGGTCTCCCTCAGTAAGGCCCAGCTGGGGTTAGAGCTGCAAGAGCTGGAGACTGCTGCGCTTCTCGTCCAGGAGGAAGAAACTGCCAGAGAAGCAGCCCAGTGTGGGTCCACGCAGCGGGCGCCAGGCTCCAGTCCCGAGCCCAGTGACTCGGACAGCACCTCATCGTCTGACACAGAAGACTCAGCTTCAGAGCCCGAGGAGCTTGTTGGGACCCAGCCCTCGCTGCTCACTCCTCTGCAGGACCCCCTTTTGGAAGAAGACAGTGCCCTGCTCATCCAGGAGAGTGGGCTCTACAGAAACATGGCCAGCCAGGGATGTGAAGTCAGTCAAGGGCAGACACTGGCCTCTACCCGGGCTCCTCTGATAGAGGAGGTTGGAGAAGAGCTGAGGACCGTCCTTCAGGTTTCCACACCTCCTGGTGTCAATGCTGGGAGCCACAGCAGTATGCGGGATGGAGAGGAGAGGGGACAGGTGCCCCGTGATTGACTCAAGTGGTTGGCTCATTATGGGGAACTAGGTCAGCTGTGCTCTCATATGGCCGTGGAATTTGATTTCCATTGTGTACTTTTCCTGTCCCATAGAGGACATTGCTTTTCAGTGAGCTAACATTTAAACCTTTAATTCTTTTGGTTTGCAACTTGAAAAGTAAAACCCTAAAGTATTCTTTCCAAGGTATAAGTAACATTTTAAAATGAGGACCATAGTTCTAGTAAGAAGAGTTCTAGACCAGTGGTTCTCAACCACCCTAATACTGAGACTCTTTAACTCTTCATGTTGTGGTGACCCCCAGACAAAAAATATTCTGTTACTACTTTGTAACTGTAATTTTGCTACTGTTATGAATTGCAGTATGAATATCTGATATGCCAGATATCTGATATTTAACCCCCAAAAGGGTCAAGACCTACAGGTTGAGAACTGTAGTGGGACAGCTGACTGGTAGGACTCACATTTGAAGTGTGCACTGTGAGAAATACTAACAGGTGAGCACACCAGGTGAAATGCTCACTGCAGCCAGGATGTTTGATATTTGACATCCCCTTCTCCGGGCCAGATGCCACCCACCTGTGTTCCCTGAGCGACATCCCTGCCCTGAGCGACCCCTGATGTGCCGTGTCGTAGTCCAGTAGCTTGCATTACCTGCCCTGTACATAAACCGAAGCATTCGGGGCACACTTTGGATCGGGCTCTTCTCGCTGCACATAATTATTGTGAGATTGACAGGTGTGCTAATGTGTGCCGAGTCTTTTGTGTTGTCTTCTCGGTGTGCAGACCAGTTCTTGGAATGGATTTGTCCATTTCCCCACTGGTGGACATTTGAGTTGCTGCCAGTGTTTTGACTGTTAATAAAGCTGTGTGAGCATTTGGGTACAAGTCTCCATGTGCACGTTTCCTTTCTCCTAGGTAAGTATCAGTGTGACGTGGCTGAGTGTGTGGTAGGTACATGTTTAACATGTAGCAGCTTGTGGAATTGTTTCCCCTCACCGTTTGGATGAACCAGTTTATACCAGCAGTAAGTGAGTAAGTGTTCCCATTTTCTCCATTACTCAGGGCTACTTGGTATTTTCATCTTTTTTACATTTGCTTATTTAGTTACTATGAGTTACTATGTAAAAGTGTGCGTGTGCGTGTGTGTGTGTGTGTGTGTGTGTGTGTGTGTGTGTGTGTGTGTGTGTGAAATTGGAGGTCAGAGAACAACTTTCAGGAGTCAGTTCTTACCTTCCACCATGTGGATCCCAAAGATGGAAGTTGGGTCGTCAGGCTTGGCATCGAGCACCCTTGCCCTGAGCCATCTTGCCAGTCTTCTTAGTGTTTACAGTTCCCACAGGTGTGGAGGCGAAACCTGATTCTGGTCTGTTTACTGATTTAAGATTTGTTGTGCTGAGCCAGGCAGTGACGGCACACACCTTTAATTCCAGCACTCGAGAGGCAGAGGCAGGCAGATCTCTGAGTTTGAGGCTAGCCTGGTCTACAGAGCAAGTTCTAGGACAGCCAGGGCTACACAGAGAACCCTTGTCTCAAAAAAACAAAAACAAAATAACAGATTTATTGTGCTGAGCCTCTTTTCACAGGCTTATTTGTTTTAGTTTGAGAGTTCTTTATAAGGTTTGGATACAAGTTCTCATTATGAGTCAGGTTTTCCTGCCTTTTTATATGCCTTATCATCTTTGATCAGCTGGCAAACTCTGGATTTTATCTTGCCGGGTGTTGGGTTTGCATTCCTACAAATAGTTTTTTATCTGTCTTACTAAGTGACTTGTACTGGTTTGGATCTGGCTTCCCTATTTATTTGTTCTAGGGCAGAGCTTGGTCTAGGGTGCATTATTGCCCAGTGTTTGTATTCCTGAGAGTAGTCTGTCTGTGTCTGCCTGCCTCTCCACCCCACCCCTTACTTTTTGCATAGCTGTGACCAAATACCTGGCAGAAATAGGAAAGGAAGGAAAGATTCATTTTGGCTCCGAATTTCAAAGGATTTCTGACCTTTTTGGTGGGAGAGATATGGGTGGGAATGGTTCCATCTGTGAAGGTGGGAAATTTTGAGGGTGGCTTGTTCACATGGTGGCAAGCAGAGAAAACAGATCAGAACCAAAAGCAAAGACCCACCTCTAGCAACCTGCTTCCCCCGGCCAGACCCACTGTGACAGCTCCCCAGACATCAGAATACTGTCACAAACTGGGAGGGAAATGCTCAGAACAAAGGGCTGGAAGCCTTTCAGATTCCAACCACCATGCTTTCCTGCTCTTTGGCTTTCTCCTCATAGGCGACAACAGCTGCCTTGGTTGGAAAGCCCTTGGATTATCCCTCCACACGGTGGGACGGTCTTGGAGCTCACCTGGTCTGTTTCCTGTCTTCCATCACCTGATGTTCATTTTCTTGAGAAAGCCTGGCTCCATACATGTTCCCGTTTTTCTCTGATGCTGCTCCCTGTGACTCCATCTTGAATGGGAATGGTCACAGTTATGTGCATTTCCCAGCTTGCAGGTCATTTGTTGGGAAAGTGGGGCTGGGTCAGGTCTTGTCATTCCTAGACACCACTACTGTATTCTCGGTGCTCTAGAGACATGTAGTGAGTGAGTGAACAAGTGAAATAAACCGATTTGCTTTGGGTAGGAATGAAATGAAACCTAATGCACATTCGTTCATCTCAGCACTTTTTATTCCAAGACTTTATGGTCCCCTTTCTTTTGAATTAGAAAGACAGCAAGGATTTGTATTTCTAATAGAAATTCCAGTTGTATTAACATGTTAGTTGGGGTGACGGTGCCGTTTGACATGCATTTTAACTCCTAAACACTGTGGCAGCGCGGTCTGGGTGTGTTGGAGCCTTTCTCAGGCTCCCTGGAGAGCTTCAGAATTTCTGTGACCATTGCCAATGCATTTCTCCTCAGCAGCACATTACCTGAGGCTGCTTTGAAAAGGCTTTGGATCCACTAACAGCAAGTAGAACAGATCCTCTCTTGTCTAAATGTTTAAAGCCATGGACATTTTCTTCCTTTCTTCAGTTCCTGTCCCTTGGAGTGTGGGCAGGATTGACTTCCGTGAGAATTGTCTTGGAAAAACTGCTTTCCTTAAATATAGGCAAACATGATCCTGCTGCCATTCTTAAAGCCAAGGGGCTCTGTGAACTGCCTCATGAGTATTAGAGATGGCATGCGTGAGTGCCACAGCTTCAGACTCCTGAGTTCAGTTTGTGGCACTCCCTTCCACCCCCCTTTGTCCACGGGGCTGAAAGCTCATGTATCCCTCCACCTGGCCTTTGTTTAAGATGGCTAAGAACACTATTGCACCACACCTGCCACCCAGAACACCCCTCAAAGGGACTGCCTTTTGGGGTTCTATGCTAAACAACTTGCCAGGCAATTTTAGGGATCTCCTGTAACCACAGGGATTTCCCAAGAATGCTGGATGATGGGAGAAAAGACAAGTAAGTTAGGGAAAGAACAGAAAGGAGACCATACTGACTCTCTAGTCACAACACAGTGAGATTTGACTCATTGAGTTTGGCAAGACATGGAATTGAGTTCCAGAACCTTGGCTCAGAGGTGACCTGCCCTGCAGGGTTATGTCAAAGCTCCAAACCTTTCCTTTCATCTTGAAAAGAGGACTGAAATTATAGTCACGGGTCACCTAGCAATGTGTTTTGAGAAGTACAGCATTAAGTTATTTTGTCATTCAGTGTATGAACATCATGGAATCTTCTTGCAGAAACTGTGGTGGCTGTAATGTCATCAAGTGATAGAGTCTCTTGGGTTTGGTTTTTGGGGTTTGCAACAATGTCTTACTATATAACCTAGGCTGGCCTGGAACTTAGTGTCTTCCTGCCACAGTCTCCCAAGTGCAGACATTACAGGCCTGTGCCACCACTTCCCAGCTAGGTGATGGAATCTCAAGCATCTACCTTCACATATGCAATGTGTCTTTGACAAAAACATGCAGAACTTGTCTGTATTTTTGTTGCTTATCTTATAGGACTGTGAGACTTTATGTTCAAAACACTTGATGAAGTGTTAAACCAACATGAAAGTTCAACCTTCTTGCTTGACTTCCCCAAGTTAAACAACAGGTTGCTAGGGGAGTCGACACCGTGAAGTGACCCAGCCCTGTCATCATTCAGAAACAGGCTACTGATCAGTCTGCACAGTTGAGCAGGTTAGGTAGAAATATTCATTATATTGGTAAGTCCCAGTGGTAGCTTGGGTTGTGCCTTCGCATATCACCGACTGGCTTTCCTGTGTTCTGTCTGTCCCATTATCCTTGAAGAGTAAGGTTCGGTCTTGCTGTGGGCATGGTGGGGCTCTGATGCTGTAACCAGGATAGCATCCTCTTTCACCAGCACAAGATTAATTCACCAAAGAGACAGGGCTGCTCCCTACCACATGCTGAATTGGTTGGCAGCTGCTGGGCGGTTTTCACACCTGCCAGTGGAAAATACACTTTCTTTGTGGGAAACAGATTCTGTTCCTGCGTACTGGAGGGAGGGACTTATAAAAGTTGATTAAATTATTTTAAAACAGACTCCTTTATATTGTTATATTTTATAAGAAGTAAGTGGAAATATACATAGTAATGATGAGCACAGATACTGCTAAAAGAAATAGGAATCAAATTTAAAACATCGTATTTTCAGAAATGTTAATTGAAAAGTATTTTATGATGTAGAATTCTCCCTAAATAACATGACCTGTCATATCCTGTCATTGCATATCAGGTGAATTCAAGTTAAGTTTCATGAACACGGCTCTCGAGTGTTTGGTTGGGGTTTGACACCTAACTCCCAGGTGGAAGCTTGTGATCAGAACCACAGCCACCTGTCTTCTGAGCATGTTCTGTAGTTTTTCAGCCCATGGCAAGCGAAGGAAGCATTGATTAGACCTGATTTAAAGCCGTGAGTGATAAATGCAGCTGGGAAATTGATTCATGTCTCTCAAGTGACGGGGGCACAGCCATCTACCGTTGACACAGCTCGTGTCTCAAGGCTGGAAAACAAACAGGGAAGCACGCGCCAGACATAAATGATTGCTGCTCCCAGCTCCTGGGAAACCATTTGTTTCTGAGATAAGGAAGACTGGCTCCAGCCATAAAGAGATAAGCCGGGCGAAGAGGGCTGTGCAATGTGATGCCCACGGACTTTGCAGGGTCCACCTCCCTAGGAACATCGTGCTGGGTGAGGCACTGGGAGTGCTGTCTCTGGAAACACTTTAAAGGGATCTCTGTGACGCACCGGTGTCTTTGAAGCCAGGTCCCCGGAAACATTCCCCGCCGCTCGTGGTGTGCGCAGTCAGGGGCAGTATCAGCAGGAACCACTGAGTGATGACTTTATGGTCCCTGAACCAGGGCAGACACCTGAAGTACTGGTGCTCCTAGCCTGGAAGGCCTCTGAAAACTGGTCCTCTGCTGCCTGGCACCTCTAAGGAGACTGGCTTATCGTGCTTAGACGGTTGCTGTGTTTGCTGTGTTTGCATTTCTGCTGTGTCCCACCTCTGTGGTCTTCCCGTGTGCTTTCCCTTCTCACTGCTGGAAGTTCGTACCTTTCCATTTCACTCCAGCTTCAAGACTCCTTCAGATGCCCCTGCCCACAGAATGTTAGTTACCCCTTCCTTTAGGCGGTAATTACTTAGAAAGTAATTTCTCTCCTTGACCCTGAGGAACAGCTTCTGTCTCAGTACTTGCTGCTTTCAGCAGGAACTCAAAGCATAGAGCTGTATGCAGCTCCTTCAGTACTACAGAAACTTAAGGTGTCTCCACTTTAGGTCCCTCCCTGCAATTACAGGGTCTGTCCATTGAATACTTTCATATGACACTTGTTGAAAGACAAACCAAAAATCCAGAAGACTGGGTGGCTTCTGTGAGTACTGGTTGACTGTTGATTCTGCAGATGTCCCTACCTGGAATGACAGCCATCTGCTCATTTCTTTTCCATAAGCCTTGGTTCTGTGTGCAGTGTATGTTGCTGCCAGTGCTCTCATCAGGAAGGTCAAGTATGTCTCTTCCTGACCAGCTGGGTCAGGAGCCCTCATGTCCTGGCCCAGTCAGCGCCTATATTCTGTCTTTTCGTGCCGTGGTCTCCCCAAACCTGACTTCCCAGCATTCTCTACTCACGATTCCCTAGGTAGGTAGATAGCTAGCAGAGAAATCTCTGAATCTATGAAATCTCCTCTCGGAGCAGTGTGCACGGGCACCATCAAATTGAATCAGGACCAAAACTGTGGATCCAGGGGACGTTGGAGAGACAGAAGCAGAAAATAGGTTCCTCCCAGACTGTTCCCTGGAGCAGTGAGCTTCAGACCTGTGGGTACAGAGGGTGCTGGGGCCAGTCCACTCACCTCCTAGCTTTGCAGATATCCAGCCCAGCCACCATTGTGTGGAACCATCCTTTCACACAAAGTTGAAAATGAACACATCATAGGGCTTTAGCGAAAACTCCACCTAGTTATCATCTCAGTATTTTTTCTCAGTTTTTTATGCAGAAAAAAAGTCTACACACATTCATACATTGTTGAAATAGCATTGGATTCTTGTACTACATAAAATTTCTCTCTTTTGTGGGGGTGGTGGTGTTGTTTTGTTTTGTTGAGGCAGGGTCTCTCTTTGTAGTACTGTCTATCCTGGAGCTTGATATGTAGGTGGAGCCTCAAACTCATTGCAGCCTCTGCCTCCCAAGTGCTGGGATTAAAGATGTGTGCTGACAAGCCAGGCACTCTTTTTCTCTTAATGTGAAGTTGTGGTTACTTTCTCATGTCACTGAAGAACCTTCCAAAATCTGGCTCCATGGCTGCGTTCTCACTTCAGGGGAAGCAGTTACAGAGTATGTGGGAGCCAGCTGCTCCTGTCTGCAGTGTGTCTGAAAGAAGGATGTCTCCTCCGCAGACTCACCGGGGCCGTGCAAGTGGCCAGGAGCTGAGCTGGTGAAACTCCGGCTCTCACAGATTTGAACTGGGAAACAGAAGGGCAGGCCCTTGGTGGGTGGAGGGGTTGAGAGAGGCATCAAGGAAAGGCACAAACGGGGTCGCGTCAGTCTTGCAAACAACTCAGGGAGGGAAGAAGTTAGAAGGATCCATGTGCTGAAGACTGCATGCCAAGGGAAGGGTATGGGACACCAGGGAGTCTTGGAAATGGGGATGACGTGGAAGAGGCAGAGTCTGGGAGTTCTTAAGTGGTGTCACTCAAAGGAGAATGCTCACATTTCTGTCTGGGGCTCCCACACCTCCCACCCATCTGTCTACAATGTGTGGACCCCGAGCCTGCCTTCATCCATGATCTAATCAAAGCCCTTTCTTGCAAGCACACTAGTCCTTTATCCAGGTTGCCCCAGGATTTGTCTCCCTGTAGTCCACCGTGGTCTGAAGATAGGAAACAGAAGATCCCTGAGTGTTAATTCCAAGCTGTTCTGAGTCATGTGGTAGATTCTTGTGCTATTCTGCTTTGTCCCACTGTGTATGCTACCTACTGTGGGTCACTTTGCAGCTCCTTAGCTATCACGTCAGTCATTGTCTTGCCTTGCTGAGTTTCAAGTGACCCTTCTTTTACTTAGTAATGCCCCCCAAACATGAGTTGTGATGCGGGCATTGAGCTGCACCACAGAGAAGCTGCAATACACTTCCCTTATGGGAAAAGAGAAGTCAGAAGAAAAAGAGACTATGGTGAAGTTGCTCAGACCTATAGTGCTCTTGAGTGGGAGAAGTACTTCCGAGAGGCCCTGCTGGTCAGAGGTTGCAGTCTACCATGGCCTGGCAGCTCAGCGACATGGAGGACGCCCTCCCCCACAGTGGTAGGGGGTGCTTTCTGCTCTCCATCTGACCTTATTTGGAGACTGTCTCTAGGCCTGGATGCCTGACTTATCTCTGTGACCCTTGACACAGTTCCCTGCAGAAGTTTTCCCCCTGCTGCCCATGTGGTAATGAGACATTGTGCTAGGAGCTTCCTGATAGGACCATGCTTCCACAGATGATGACTAAGACTTGTGCTAGGAGCTTTATGATAATGTGTTGTTCAATGCAGATTAGGTGATGCCCCAGCCACTGTCCTCATCCTTTGTACCCTCCCTCACTCTGGAATAAAGGTGAGCTGTCTCACTGAAGCTGGCTCCTGGAAGGCTATTTCTGCTGTATTCACAGGCTGTCCGAAGCTCTCTGTCGTTACTTCTGTCCCTTTGTCCTTGTGGCCAATGGACCTGGAGGAGAAAGGGACCTCACAAAATACCATACACAGAACTTGTATTGCAGGTACTGGTAGAGCTGGTCTATTGTGGTTCCTCTTATTGGACCTGCTTTATAAATGAATCGTAGACGTGTATGGGTAGGAAAAACATGTCCCGGTCCAGTACTGTCTGTGGTTTCAGGCATCGGTGAGTCTTGGGGAGGACACCAGAGAAGATAACTAAGAATGCTGTAACAGGAACCCTGCCTAACGCAGCGACTTCAAACAGTAGAGATGACTAGTGCACAGTCTGTCATTCAACTGGAGAATGGGTCTCAGGAGCAGCTTACACACGCCACTCTCACGGGACAGCTGGTTTGTGTGGTCACAGCTCCAGCATCCTCAGTGTTGACATAATTCCAGTTGGATGCCTCTCTCAGTCATGATGGCTGCCACCAGCCCAGAGCTTCCTCTTCTGATCAGAAGAGGTTATTTGTCCCAGTTTCCAGCAAACTCAGATTAACACTGACTAGACCAGCTCAAGTAAACGATTGATTGATTTATGGTTGGACATTGAGATAGTGTGCGTGGTCTCAGTCATTGGCAACCTTGGGGCAGAGTCAGGAACTTTATAGGTGGAGGATGGAGGATAGTGAGAGAGTAACTGATAAATATACAACCCACCCACCCCCGCTTCGGGTCTCTATCGAAGCCATGGAATGGGCTGCTCAGTTCCACCTTGTAGAGAGTCAGTCCTGTGGGGCCCAGAGGTAGAGTCCGTTCCTGGCATTTGCAAATCTCACGGTTTCCACTCCCAGAAAAGGGGGCAGGATGGGAGCAAAGAGAATCATGTAATTGTGAATGGACAGCCTGTCCAGCTGTCACCCCTTGGCTTCCCCATCCTCCTGAGTGTTCCGAGTTGGCCACTGGGCGGTGCTAGAGTCGGGTGTCCTAAGTGAGGGCCTTCTCTACCAGGCAGGCAGACTCCGCATGCCTCAAGGTGCCAGTCCCCCACCCCAAGCTCTTCCCAGGCAGCACTACAGTTCACAGCTGTCCCTGACCGGATTTGCATTCCCTGCCTTTCTCTGTGCACACTGGCGCTCTAGCTTCCTCTCACCTTGAGCCCTGCTACCTACCCATAGGGCCAAACTAAAAGCCCCAGGTTATTCCAGATACCCTAGGTAGTAAGGCTCCAGCTTCCCAGGCTCCAGCGCTGGCCTCGCACGCCACTGCGACGCAGAGAGCACCCTTGTCACAGAAGAGGGGCCGGTTTGCAAGTCTAGCCTGAGATGGCCCTGCATTCGCAGCCCGGATGTGCAGCTTCCCGCAGCGTGCTCTTTCTGCAGCACTGGGCGATAGTCCTTCGGGTTCCTACAGAGCTGGGGAGGTGACCTGAATCACTCACAGAGAACAGGATAGACCCCATTCCGGTGCGTGTCCTGGACCATCCCCACGTGGGTCCAGGGGTCGCAAGACTGTGGATCCTCAGCAACGGTCCTGTACTGAGCGCAGACCCTTCGCAGGGGACCTGTCGCCGCGAAGGACTCCGTTTGTCAATCATCCTTGCTCTAGCAAGGGGCGGGGGAGGGTGATCCTTTTCGGCGACCGCCTCGCGTGCGGTGGCGGGGAAGGCCGGGATCGCCAGCCCTCCCCGGCTAATCCGCCGCATTGTCCGCTGACGTGTCTAATTATGTGTCTTACAACCACCGCGCGGTCCCCGGAGCAGCGGGGGCCTTCTGGCGGAAAGACAAGAATGATTGCTCCATCTGTTCCCGCGGCACCTGGGGGGCGGTGGGGCGTAGTGCGCGTGCGCGCGGGGCGGCCGGGAGGGCGGGGCGGCCACGCGGAGCGCAGGTGCCTCGGGAGCCGGGATCCCGGCGGCAGGTGCAGGTGCCAAGCTCTCCCCGGCTGAGTGGATGCTTAATTACAGTCGACCGCAGGGGCTGTTTCGCTCCTGAGTGACGGGTGGAGCTTCGGGTGAAGCTCAGAGCAGAGCTGGAGAAGGTTAGCGGCTGGAGACTGCCGGGGAGCCAGAAAGGTCTTTCCCTAGTCACCCGGCCACGCCTGGTCCCGAGACAGATTAAAGCGTCCTTGGAGCTACAAAGATGCTCTACAGACATTCCCTTCTATTCCGGGACATTGTTTCCCTGGCTCTACAACCACGCTGGACAGGAATCCAGACCATCAAAAATAGGCTGTCCTTGGAGTCAAGTGTCAGCAACAGCTCCTACAACCCCTGGCCCTTTACAGTTTGCTAAGGTTTGCTAGCAGGGGATCCTTTCTTCCCCACTGTACTGGGGATGGAGCTCGGGGTCTCCTGGATGCTGGGCAAATGCTCTAGGCAGTAGCTCTCGTTCTGGTGCTCACGTGTGACCCTGCTGGGGTGGGCACAGGTACAGGGGGAGCTACAGAGGATTAGAGTCAGTGTTAGCAAGCACCGAGTGTGGTTCATAGTGGGAGCTGCGGGTGATCTCCCGAAGAGACGGTGAACAGACATGGAAAGCCTTTGCAAGCGTGGAGGGAGCTGGCTGCTGTGGGGCTAGTTTCCCCCCCACGTGAATGAATCTGATGAATGAGGGAACCAGATTGCTCAAAGTGGGTGGGACAATGGGGTGCAAGCAAAGCTAGTCCAGCCGGGCGGTGGTGGCGCACGCCTTTAATCCCAGCACTTGGGAGGCAGAGGCAGGCGGATCTTTGTGAGTTCGAGGCCAGCCTGGTCTACAGAGCGAGATCCAGGAAAGGCGCAAAGCTACACAGAGAAACTCTGTCTCGAACCCCACCCCCTCAAAAAAAGCAAAGTCGGTTGGTACAAACCATAGAAAGCCACATTTGTTTGGGGACCCAGACAACGTAATCACAGGAAGGAAAGAAGGAAGGAAGGGACGGAGGGAGGGAGGGAGGGAGGAAGGAAGCAAGGAAGGAAGGAAGGAAGGAAGGAAGGAAGGAAGGAAGGAAGGAAGGAAGGAAGGAAGGAAGGAAAGAGAAGACATATTGTGAACACCAGTGCTAAGGGGTCAGAGACCTCCAGGCCCTGTCCCATTCTATAGACAAGAAAACTGAATCCTTTACCTGAATTCATTGTGTTATTAGATATTTGTATTAACAACTGAGGTTGTTCCTATGTTAACTTAAAAAAAAACTCATGTGCATGGGTGTTTTGTCTGCATGCACTGTCTGTGTGGCATGCGCACCCAGTGCCCACAAAGTCCAAAACAGGGCATTGGATCCCCCGGGACTAGAGTTACAAATGGTTGTGAGCCGCCACATGGATGCTGGGAACAAACCCTATATTCTCTGAAGAGCAGCCAGTGATCTCAACTGCTGAGCCATCTCTCCAGGCCTACTTTGCATTCCTAGAATTGCATTTACTTGGTGTGTCACACACTTGCATACACGCGCTGGCATGGGAGCATGCACACGTGCACATCTGGGAGTGAAAGGATAATTCACAGGAATCTGTGCCCACTTTCCAGCATCTTGGACTGAAGGATCAAACTCAGGTCCTTGGGCCTGGCGGCAGGCACCGTTACCCACAGAGTCTTCACAGATGGTCCAGTTGTTTCTATCTTAAAAGAAAGTGATGATGTGGGGGGAACAGGGAGGCTTCATGAAAGACACCCCTTGAAGACAGACTGGCATTTCTGGCCTGCCGGCCCTGCGTCCTGGGACCTTGGACCACAGACTTCTTTTCTGTTGTTGCTTTTGCTCATATGTATGTGTACATGTTTGCATATGTGTGAGTGCATGTGCAGGGATCCTTTTTGGTCACTCTTCACCTTAGTTACTGAGGCAGGGTCTCTCACTAACCCTGGCTAATGGCTCACTAACCCTAGCTGCTGGCTTGCTCCAGGAATTTAATTTTTACTCTCAAACTGAGATTACAAATAGGCCACTGTGCCCAGCTGGCTTTAACAGGAGTTCTGAAGATCCAAAATCCGGTCCTCGATGCTTGTGCTGCGCCATCTTCCCAGCCCCGGACTTGTTAGACTTCTCTGAGCTCCAGATTTTAAAATACCGACCAGAGGGTGGTAGTCTCACCTCCCCAGGTGGTTGGGACGGCACTGAATGAAAATAGAGCGTTCTCATCACAGTCTGGCCCAGGGTGGAAGCCAAGCCATTTGCCATTTCTCTACCCTGTGTTGGTTTCTAGGGACTCAGTCCAACAGAACATGTGCTCTGTGCACACCCGGCTTCTAGTGCTTTCCTTTATGCTGTTTCCTCTGCACCAGAACCGCCTGGCGCATCACGGACACTCAGTATTTCTGGACCTGAGTCCTGGGTTTCTGTGAGTTGGTGACTCTGTGAGATGTGACTTGTAGTGGCTTCCTAAGAGATTCAGAGGGATCGCAGGAATCAATCTTTACAAAGAAGAGGTGAGCCGGGTGGTGGTGGTGGTGGTGGTGGTGGTGGTGGTGGTAGTAGTAGTAGTAGTAGTGGTAGTGGTAGTGGTAGTGGTAGTAGTAGTAGTAGTAGTAGTAGTAGTAGTAGTAGTGGTGCACACCTTTAATCCCAGCACTCGGGAGGCAGAGCCAGGTGGATCTCTGTGAGTTCAAGGCCAGCCTGGGATACAGAGTGAGTTCCAGGAAAGGCGCAAAGCTACGCAGAGAAACCCTGTCTCAAAAAACCCCCCAAAAAAAGAAGAGAAGAGAGACAGCCACTGTCAGCTCCACCACCAACAGGCCGGATCAAACCATGTGGTTTATATCTTGGTGATCATGGCCTAATGTGGGACAATAACTAAGTCCTTGCTGGGGATGCCAGGTGAGTGTCCTATGGTGCCATTGTAACCCTACTTCCTCCTGTCACCCTGGTTTCCACAGTGGCTCAGCTCAAAAATTTCCTCAAGGCTGCTGTGGTTTGAAAGAAAATGGTCCCCAAAGGGAGTGGCACTATTAGGAGGTGTGGCCTTGTTGGAGGAAGTGTGTCACTGTGGGGGCGGGCTTTGAGGTCTCCTTTGCTTAAGTTTCACTCAGTGTCTACTTCCTATTGCCTTCTGATCAAGATGTAGCCAGCACCATGTCTGCCTGCTTGCCGCCATGTTCTCCATCATGATAATAATGGACTGGACTTCCGAACTGTAAGCAAGCCACCCCACATCAATGTTTTCTTTTCTAAGAGTTGCTGTGGTCGTGGTGTCTCTTCACAGCAACAGAAACCGCAAGACAGCTGTCTAAGGTATGTATTACCCAGCAGCCCCAGCACCCATCTGTCGCTCTGGCACTGTTTGGCTCCTCTCCAGCCATTGAAGCTGCCCTGGGTGCCTCGAGCCCTAGCCTAGCTTCCTCAAAGTGAAGACATGGCTGCCTGGGGCTGCTCATCCTAACTGGAGAGATCATGGAGAGGCTGCACTCCACACTGGGCATTAGTTGGCTCCTTGAAGTGTCTTAGACATGTTTAAGGGCTTCCTTCCACCCTTCCTCTGAAGAGGCCGGAAGCTAGGCTGTAGGTAGGAAGTGACTCTGGGGCAGAGCCTTCCAAGGTTTCACCCATGGTGCTTGAGAAGCAGGTTGGAAGATGGGGTTGGCTGGGATCACACACACACACACACACACACACACACACACACACACACACACACACACGGTGGCCATTCGGGGAAGGCTCCTGAACGTCCATGCCCCTGTAAAGAACCCAGAAGCTTGACAAAGAGGTCAGCTGGGGAGATAGCTCATCTCGTAAGCATGAGGACTACGTTCAATCCCCTGGACCCACAGAAAGAAAGCCAGGTGTAGGAGCTCACGCTTGTAACCCCAGCCCTGGGCAGCTGGAGACAGCTGGGTCCTTCAGGCGTGCTGGCCAGTCAGCCTAGCCTACTCGGTTATTTCTAAGTGAGAACATGTCTCCAAAAAAAAAAGGTGGCTGGCACGTGATGAAGAACGCCCAAGACTGATCTCTGGCCTCCATTTACATATGCACGTGTGCACCCGTGTGCACGTGTCCCTCTGCACACAGGAGCACACGTGCATGCAAAAGAAAGAGAAAGAGGTAGCCTGTAAAGCCAATCAACTCTCCGAAATCCCAATGTCAGCAGATCTGTAGGACTGGAGACTGAAGGAGACCGTGAGTGCAGGACAGGACAGGATGAAGTCTCAGCTCTAAGGAGCAAAGGAGCCGTTCTCCTCCATGACTAATACTTTGTACTGGCAACTGCCTATGGAATGAGCATCTCCAGGGAAGAATCAGGACTTTTCCTGAGCCATGTGCCTTCATATGAAGCTCACTGGGGCCAAGAGTGTTAGTTATTGGGCGGTGCTCTTACCCTGCGAGGAAATGTCACGAAACACGACAGGATCCACTAACAAGAGTTTTATTAAGATTAGAGAGACAGACAAGTGTGCTCAGGCCTGCAGAAGAGACACCTGTGTGGAGAAGAAGAAGGAAGCCGGGAATATGACGCTGGCTTATAAAGGCTGGGTCACGCATGCGCACACAGGTTTATGTGGCTACTCCACGCATGCGCGTAGATCACATGGTTGCGTTGCGCGCTCTTAAGCAACCATGCAAAGCCACGGGGTCCTGGTCACGCGAGATGCCTTGACCTGGAAATGGCTATTTTGACCTGGGACTGGCTAGGCAGAAGTGTCTAGGTCCGCTGGACATGCGCAATCGCACCCAACCGTGGGGGCATGTTGTGAATCCATCAAAGACCAGTTGTGACTGTTGGTGTGCAGCAGGGGGGCCTTTTCCTCTGCTCCCAGAAGCCTCACCTGGCACCTGTGTTGGACATCACACAGCTCCATCATATATGGAAGTGCACATACATTTTTAAAGACTTTGAGAATGCTGCTGCTGTTGAACATATTTGTCTACGCACAGTAACCCAGCTAGTGGTGAACGGGCACCGCTTTCTTGGCTGTGCCACTCACACTCGGGACTTCCTGCCAGGCAAAGTAGCCAAGCCACAGGTTATTTTTAGTTACAATCTCCCCGAGGTGGAGTCTCATTATGTTGCCTAGGTTTGCCTGGATGTATTTATGTAGCTAGCCCAGGCTGGCCTGGAACTCTAGATCCTCCTGCCTCAGTGCCGGGATGCCAGGTTTGCACCACCAAGCCTGCCATAATAACAATGACCACAATGACCACATATCCTGTGGACATCTAGTGAAACATTCATTTCAGTTTTTCTTAGTATCCTCTTAGCTTTTTGTGTTTCTCTTGAACTGTAGTGTATTAGTGAGTCTAGCAAATGTTGCTGTGTGTGTGTGTGTGTGTGTGTGTGTGTGTGTGTGTGTGTATGCTACTGATAGATAGCACACCTTTCCCAGACTGGGCCGCGGGAGCCTGGAGCCAGCAGCCAGCACAGTGGCTCAGAGCACTGAGAGATGCATTTCTCCCCGTCACACTCACTTTCCCCCTGGCTGAAGTCACGAGCCTGGCTAGGATTGTTCAGAGGAGGCCTGTGACTCATATGCACACCAGCTCCCCAGGTGAGGAAAACCTGAGGTGTCTGAGAGGTCTCAGCAGGGTCAGCTCCAGTCCGTGCCAGCCAGGACTGCTTCCCCTCTGGTATGCCACGCGGGCGACACCGAGCAGGATGCCTACACCCGGGAGTGTAGCCGCCCCCGGGAGTGTGTTTGTGCATTCAGGCATCGGTTTACTCAGCCAGAAGTAGCCAGGGAGCGGCTCTGGTGCCCGGCCTGCTGCAGAGGGAGGGAGGAACAGATGGGATGTGAGCTCTGTCACAGAGGCTGGCTGGCTTCCTTTTGCATTAGCATTTTATACCCTGGCTCTCAGCAGCAGCGAGCAGCCAGCCGGCAGCAGGGTGCCTGTTGCCAGAGTCAAGAAGTCTCAGCCTTAGGAGGCCCTGACCCTGTCGTGACCCCAGCAGGCACCTGGTGGTCAAGCTGCACCTGCACTGTGTCCTCTCTCCAGCCACCATGTCCCCTTCCCAGCTGACAACACTGCGGAGAACTGAAGCCATCTGCCCAGCGTGGAGAACCTGGGACAGGGGGGATTTAACTCTGCAGGCACACCCCAAGATCTGCCCTGTGACCTTCCACACCGAGGGAGGTTCTGACTCTAGAGCAGATGTCCTCAACCTTCCTAACGCTGTGACCCTGTGATGCAGCTCCTCATGCCATGGTGACCACCAACCATAAATTATTTTTGTGCCAGGGAGTGGTGGCGCACACCTTTAATCCCAGCACTCGGGAGGCAGAGGCAGGCGGATCTCTGAGTTCGAGGCCAGCCTGGGCTACAGAGTGAGTGAGTGAGTTCCAGGACAGCCAGGGCTACACAGAGAAACCCTGTCTCGAAAAACAAACAAAAAAATTATTTTCGTTTCTCCTTCATAACTGTGGTCTTGCTGCTGTTATGAATCGTAAGGTAAATATCTGATATACAGAATATCTGATTTGTGACCCTTGTGAAAGGGTCTTTTGAGCCCCTAAAGAGGTCGCAACCCGCAGGTTGAGAATCGCTGCTCTAGAGGATGTCACTGTAATTTTAGCCAAGCCTCAAAAATGGATTCCTTCCTCATTCCAGAGTCTCACAGGAGAAGGGGCTGTGTGTGTCTAAGACTGCCTCAGGACCTCTGTCTAGGAGATAGATGCTACACAGAGGAGCTAGAAGTGTGGGGGTGGAGGCTGAAGTCCAGCCATGTGTCACAAGCCAGTGGGTGGCCTAGTGTTAGACTCTGTGGACAAGGGAAAGGTAGCCTACCATCAATGGGACCCGGATTGACTGTTTCCTGTTGCCATAGCTGAGGCCGATACTTTGTAGAAATTAGCTGCCGCATTTGAGGGTCGGAGTCCATGGTGCTAGCCAGCATCCCCTTGGCTCTGCTGAAGGCCTTCTGACTGCATCATAACTGGAGCAAGTCCAAGCGTGAGGGCTCCAAGGACGGAGGATGTGAAACAAGAGAGACTCGGGGAAGATGTCAGGCCCTCTTGGAACCACTTCACGATGCCACTGGGGGACAGTGGGGGGAGCTGTTGCCAGGCTGCTGTGGCCAGAAGAAAACGCTCCTCCAGGGTCACATCTGTGCCATGGGCTGCCTGGGTCCCAGGCATGTGCTGGGGGATCTCAGCAGGGGTCCTTTGGAGCCACCTGGCCACATTGCAGAACTGTCTTGGTCCTCGTGAGCTCAAGGCAGGCAGTCCAGTGTGGTCTTTCCCCAGCCCTGACTGAGGGAGGAACTGAGGCACACTCCTGACAGTGCCTCCACCCATGCCTGGCCGGAAGTTGCTTCCGGAGGCCACATCAGCCCACTGTTGTTTTCAGAGGCAGCCGGGCAGGAGGGCTTCATACACACACACACACACACACACACACACACACACCCGCGACCACGGCCTTTGGCCTGGCCTGTTTTCTGCCTCCTTTCCCACCTCCCTCTGACTTGGGAAGCCCAGAGAGTCTGTTTCCTTGCTCCCGGCTTTCCTGTTTTTATCTCAGAGGCCTCTCTTGGGGGCCATTGCTGTCATTGTTGGACAGAGCAGAGGTGGCTATGAGCTGAGGGGAACAGGCTGGGGGAGGGGGCGGGGAGGAGAGCACGCGGCAAGCCTTGTTTTGAAGGTGTTGGCAGCAGAAGCAAAAGGCTTTTCTTGACAGGGGAGGGGTGGCCATTAGAAACGACTGGCACCAAAATCCACCCTCCACGCGGACCCCAGTGGAGTCTAATCGTCAGCTCGAGAGGAACGCTGGTCTGCTGCCCTCCCTCAAACACCTGTGCCTTCAGTGCTGTGGATTGGAACCATGGGCCTCCCTGAGAACCAAAGCCCACGTTGGCAGATGAGGGAGGGCAGTGTTGACTCCAGTCGTAACCCCAGAAGCCAAGTGATTACCGCTGGAGCTTCTCCTTCCCCGAGCTGTCCTGCTGCTCCCGGAGAAGGTCTGATTAGATGCTCTTGTTCGCCAGCTCCCGTTTCTGTCTCTGACACAAACATCTCTGCAAGGAGGGGAAAGCAGAACCCTGAGGCTGCCTTGCACACTGAGGACATAATGCACCGGAGACCCAGAAGGCACGCTGCAGTGTGCTGGCAGACAGCAAGCCTCCTGCAACCAGAGGAGGCAGTCACCTGCCTGGCGCAGAGTCTCACGTGATCTGTCCTGGTCCCCAGCCCACAAGCTTCGCCCTCCATTATGCTGGGGTGATTGGATTGTGCTGTCCTGGTTCTGCTGCAAAGCTCCCGTGAGATAGAGGGACACACACACACACACACACACACACACACACACACACACACACACGTCTCTTTACCCAGGACATGGGCTTCTTCAGTGGCCAGGGAGGCGTCCTGTGTCACAGACACAGACCATAGCATCTGTTTTCTGCTCACTCTAGAAAGGCCTTGGGGTATGTGTCTGCCAGCAAGGCCAGACTAAGGCCAGGCAAGCCAGCTGAGGAACTCAAGAAGGGGTAAAGAGAAGAAAGGGCATCCGTCTGAAGTGTTAAGGTAGGACTCTCCAAGCTGCATGGAACATTTATTCATTCAATAATTATCAAGCACCTACTGTATACCATGCACTGTTGTCCCGGGCTTATAGGGGTGACCTAGTACAACTGGCATTTGAGGAGATTCACAAGTAACTCCAGAGCCGCAAATGTGGGGAAAGGGAGGAAAGTGGGGGGCGGCTTCCGGTAGGGGGAGCAGTGCAGGCGAGGACCCTGGGGCACACGGGAGCTTGGAGATTTGGAAGAACAGTGAGAAGGTGCTGTGGATGTAGCCAACAAGGAGAGGAGAGGGTGGGAGAAGCCGCTGGAGAGCGAGGCTGGAGCCAGAGGATCTGAGCAGGCAAATAGCATGGTGGATCTCCTTTAGAAGTTGGATAGTTTGAAACCCACACAAGGGTTAAAGAATGGAGGAAGTTACTAGAAGACAGCATGTCTCTGGCAGGGCCATGATTGAAACCAGGATTGCTGCCCTCTCTGCATCCAAGACTTCAAGGCAGAGCGTGGCAGCTGCACCTGATTTTCACATCCTTGGCATCTGTGGTCCAGCATCTCAAGGTGCTGGATCTCCCATGAATCTCTCCATCGGGTCTCGAGCCAGGTGCTCGTTCTGGGATGAATTAGCTACATGTAGAGTCGGGCAGGGTCACAGCGGACATCCCAGTTGCTATTGGGTAAGGATGGGCCCCTAGGCAGGAAGGTGTAACTCTCAATAAGATAATGGGAATGGGGTGGGAGTCCTGTTGCCAGGAAACCAGAGGCTCAAGAATGTACCTACGCTTGTGGTGCTCACCTGTGATCCCATCAATTATGAAGCAGAGGTGGGAGGGTGGCAAGGACCCAGGCAGCTTAGGCAATGTAATGAGATTCTGGCTCAATACAATAGGAAGGTGGGGGCGGGCTGGGGAGATGGCCCGGTGAGTAAGAGTCCTTGCTGCACAAGTGTGAAGACCCAAGGTCGAATCCCAACCTGCGTGTGAAAATCTGGACATGGAGCACCTGTCACCCCAGGGCTATGGGGCAGGGGCCAGAGATAGGAAGGCCACTGGAGTTTGCTGGCTGCCGCGTCGCCCCAGGTTCCTAAAGAGATCCTCTCTCGGGGGGAATAAGAGTGACGGAGCGGGACACTGGCAGACTCCTCTGTCTTTGCATTCACGGGCGCTTGAACCCGCTCACGTGCAACCCCCTCCCCCCTCCCCAAAAGTCTGAAGGGGAAGGGGCAAAGAGTGGAAGGAAGGAATAGAAGAGCCCAGAAGCAAGTTCAGAGTCTCGCTCAGTTTCCTGGTAGCCGAAGCAAAAAGAAATGTGAACGTCAGAATTGTGATTGGCTAACAGTAAGAAGGAATAGATCCCGAAGAGGGAAAAAGAGCATTTTCTTCCACTCCAGCTAAGAGGACATTCTGGAGAGCTCCTCTGTAGAAGGGGAGCTGGGAGATGCCATGGGTAATTAATTCATCCTGCAAGGATTTTATTTAGATCTCTGGAGAACTGAGGCTTCCAAGGTGGAGGCTGTCCCGTGAGCTCTGAAAGTAAAGGGACGTGATTGAATCCCAGCCATGGAGATGGCATCTGGTGAGGGGACCAAAGCCATGCCCCTGCTGTGGTTCCTTCTGATTCCCCACCTGCTGGAGGAAGGTGAGGTGTGCCGGGGGAAGGACAGGGTCAAGGCTAGACAGAGAGCAGGCCATCCCTCAGAATGCCACCCCTTGAGTGTTGCCTCTTGGTCTAAAGGCTTTTCATGAGGAACTGGAACTTCGGGGTGGTTAAATCCCGAGTGCTTGGCAGCTAGGGTGCGCAGGCCTTTAATCCCAACACGGGGAGGCGGAAGTAGGTGGATCTCTACGAGCTAGAGGGCAGTCGGGGCTGTACTACACCGTGTGACCTTGTCTCGAAACAAAAGATTAACCAACAACACTTGTGAGTGTTGACCATTAATTTAAGAATGTTGCAAATCTATCTCAAAACCCAGGGAAAGGTGAACCATAGGTGTGGCTCCTGGCTCGGTGTCCCAGCTTCCTGAACAGCCTTTCTCAGCCAGGTGCCTGGCTGGCTTTTGGCCCAGAGAGAGCTCCAGGTGCCAAGACCCTATCTTTCAGAGTCAGCCAGCTCTGAAGCCAAGAACACCATGGCCTGCCTTCTCACTTCATGCTGTGTTTTTCATGATTTCTGTCTGGCCCTGGGCTCCAGAGAACTGGCCAGCCATTTCCCTCCGGGAGCTTCTACACCAGCCAGGCTGGGGCAGCTAGGCACTCGATGTTGGTTGGGAGGTAGCTCCCCGTGCCTTCTGGCAGTTTCTGCCAGGGATAGGACCTGGCCCAGGGGATTTGAAAAGTGACCTCAGCTGAGCTCTTAAGGCACCAGAGGAGAGGCCTGGCAAGAGCCATGATTGCAGAGAGAGAAAGCTGCTGTGCCTGGCGTTGGGAAGGAATTGACCACATTTTCATCTGTTGCGATGTTCACCGGAGTTACCCAGGTGGGGCTGGAGGCACAGGAAGGAGCTGGGTCAGGCTTGTCAGCCATACTGAAAACTGAGCACTGTTCAGAGAGACTGCTTGAAACCCAGGAACAGACAGACTGCAGGGAGGCAGGCTGCGGGCTCTTCAGCACTGAGTCAGGGGAGTTTGTCAGCTACCCCCAAAGACTCCTTCGTTCTATGTGGGAATTGTAGCCTCATCTGGCTTTGCTGTTTACTAGTTGGACCTGTCTGTTATGGAGTGTGGTGGTAGCTACAAGCCCACCATCCTGAGGGAGGCAGATGGGGAGATTATGAAAAGCTCACGGCTTTATCATGCAAGTATACCAGTCACTTTTACCTCTAACTTGGTGTGTACACATGAATATGCTGGGGGTGCACACATCCATGCCTCTGTGTGTGCGTGCGTGCGTGCGTGCGTGCGTGCGTGCGTGCGTGCGTGTGTGTGTGTGTGTGTGTGTAAGCACACATGCTCTTATAACTGTAGTAGCAGATTCAGGTGTTACAGGTATTTCTCTTTTATTTCTGAATGAAAAAGGAAAGGAAAGGACATGATTGCTCCTAGATGTGGTAGAGGAGAAAGTTTATTATAGACACGTGGGAGAGCACAGCCAGAGGCAGGGGCATCTGGGAGAGCCCAGAGTGGACATGACCAGACTGAGCTGGGCCATGTGGGGGAGGGGGAGGGAGGAGAGGGAGGGGAAAAGAAGTCTTGTACAGCAGCCAGGAGGCCAAAGGTACAAAACAGGGCAGGTAACCAAAATGTCTGGACTACATAGGGAGGAGCCCCTGGGGGAGGGGCAGCCCAGGCCCTGGGCTGGAGAGTTCAGGGTAGAGGAGAGGATGTGCTGCCATCCTTACTCTGTAGTAGGTAGGGACTGAGGGATGCTGGGAGAACCTGGCGGCCAGGTCCAGCTTTGATGTGTTAAATAGGCACCTCGGGCCATTTGTCCTGGGTTTGAAATTTAACAATTTAACAATTCCTGAGCCCCAGCAATTCACCTGACTCCACCTCCCCAGTGCTGGGATTAAGGGCTCTGCCACCTCTCCCTGCTTTAAAAAAAAGAAAGAAAGAAAAGAAATTATTTGTGTGTGGGCATGCTTGCGTGATCGTTTGTAAATGTATCGTAACACGGGTGGAGGTCAGAGGGCAATTCTGCGGAACTGGCTCTTTCCTTCCACCTTTATGTGGGCTCCAGGGACCAAACTCGGGTCCCCAGGTGTGTGCGGCATTTTTGCCCGGAGACCGTCTCACTGGCCCATACCCAGCTTTTCTTACGGGGTTCTGGGGCTCAAACTCAGGTCCTTCTTCACACAGGGCCAGCACTTTACCCACTGCGCCGTCTTCCTGCCCCTTTTGTTTCTAATTTTTAAAACCAACAAATAAATCATAACTCCCTCAATGACTCTTGCCGGGGGGCACAGAAACCTGCCACGCGAGGCTGCTGCGTGGACCATCTCCAGCACATGGCTGCGTCTCTCATTAGCCGGCTAAATAAACGCTCGACACATGTTTATCCTTTATTAGTTTAGGGGTCGTTTTTTCTCTTCCCGGTGCTATTTGACAGGGCTCTCTCCTAAATGTGATGATAAAGTGCACGGGGGTTTCAGCAGGCAGCTGCCATAATTGAATTTGCCCGTGGACGTCAATGCTAATATTCTTCCCAGAGACCCAGGCTCCTATTTTTACCTCCAGACTGAGGCTCTACCTCTTGGGGGAAATAACTGGTTTGGTGGAGGACCAATCTGCCCCTGTTATCCAGCGTGGCTTTATTACAGGGTCTTTCTCCAAACGTGGGGACTCCAATCACAGCGCTGTCCATTTTGCTAAGATGTGCAGCCGTGGACGGGCAATTTATTGTAATGGTATCTAAACTAATGAACTCCACTTACAATTAAAATGTTTTAGAATGCTTGCTTTCCTCCCGGGTCTCCCCGGGAGGCCCAGCTCTGACAAAAGTGGGATGGCTCTGCCTCTGTGGGGGGGGGGATGGCCCGTCAGCTGTGACAAGTGTCAGAGATGCTCTTTAAAGCACTTTAAAGAGCCGAGTGGGGAGCCAGCATCCGTGCCTCTAAATTCATGAAGATCAATTTAAAAGCCGTCTGTTTGGAGAAGTGTGGAAATGGCATGTGCTAATTGGAGGGTCGGAAAGACAGGGTTAGGGTGGCAGAGAGGAGCCCTCTAATTGTTCCAGAGTTTTCCATAGTCTCAATGACAGTGACATGCTGCTGTAGTTTGGAGAAGACTGCCTCCCCCCCCCCCCCCCCCGCGCCCCTACACACGATGGGTTTGTTAAAGGCTGAGTCTTCAGCTCAGTGCAGTTGAGAGCTGGTGGACCTTCATGGTGCAGGACCTAGCAGGAAAGCTTTAGCTGGTGGACACGCTGCTTCCTCTTCCTGTGTTTTAAGTCCAAGCCATGAAGTGAGTGGCTTTACTCTATTAATCACAGGCATCCTGACATGCACTGCCTCACCACGGGTCCAAAAACCGACAGAGCCAACTAACCACAGTGAAACCTCTAGACACGCCAGCCAAAATAAACCTCACCTCCATGCAGGCTGCTTTGTCTCGGGTTAATTTGTCACAGTAACAGAATGCTAACGAACGCACATGCACACCTTACAGGTCTGAAGGGGGTCTTGTGTTACAGAGACAACAGCCGGGATCGTGCTAGAATGCTACCATGCTCTCTTTGGTCATTTTGCCTCAAGTAAGGACTGGAGGCTCTTAGAGGTGGAGTGATTTCCCTGGGGTCCGTCACACAGTTAATGTGGCCAAGGTGACCTCTGAATGCAGGGACTTGGAGAGTCAGAGTGGCTTTCTTCGGCTTTCAGGCTCTCTTCAGGTGTCTTCTGTGTGTTTCTGCTCTAATAACATCGTTAGATTGGAGGCTGTGGAAAGAGGGGCGTTCTGACCGCTGCCGAGTTCACTGGCCTTTAGGAAACTGTGTTGCATCCCCCTCCTGCCCTCCACCCCGCCCGCCTTTCCTCTCCCCAGTGTTCGGGAGCCTCCTCGGTGCTTGCTAAAATGCTGTTGCTCTGCAAAGCCTCTCCTGGACACCCTGCTTAAAATTCCAGACTGCACAGCCCGAAACCCCTTTCTGTTCCCCAGTTTGTTTCTTCTGCATCCCCACATTGTGGTCTGAGTGGGAAACGCGTGCCCCCCCTCCACATTGGCCCACGTGTTTGGCACATGGGAAATGCCCCTCCCCCAACACATTGGCCCATGTGTTTGGAACATGGGAAATGCCCCTCCCCCCCATTGGCCCACGTGTTTAGAACATGGGAAATGGCCCCCCCCCCCACTGGCCCATGTGTTTGGAACACTTGATTCCCACACGAAGGCACTGTCAAGGACAGTTGTGGACGCTTTAGGAGGCGGAGCCTCAAGGAGGAAGTAGAGTCACAGGTCACTGGGGGCGGCCTTGAGTGTTTCTAGTCTGCCTCTGCTTCCTCGCGGCTTCCTACTTGCTGTTCCGCTAAGACGGAAAGAGGTGAGGGCTTCCAGCGGCACAGTCCTGCTGCCCTGCCTTCCGCAACGTGGTGACTGTGTCCTTTCAAACTGTGAGCCAAAGGAAGCCTTTCTCCCCCAAGTTACTTCTTGTCACGTAGGTCACAGCAGAGAGGGAAATAATGAGTGAGTGCTCCCGGACTGTCTGTCCCAGTGACGGTTTCTATCGCTGAGATAAAACACCTTAACAGCACCCCAAGAAAACTCACAAAAGGGTTGGAGAGATGGCACAGAGGTTAAGAGCACTGGCTGCTCTTCCAGAGGTCCTGAGTTCAATTCCCAGCAACCTCATGGTGGCTCACAGCCATCTGTAATGAGATCTGGTGCCCTCTTCTGGCCTGCAAAAAAAAAAAAAAAAACTTAAAAAAAAAAAAAGAAAAAAAAGAAAGGGAAAATAAAAGTTTAAAAGAAAAGAAAACTCACAGAAACAGCTATCCTGAGTGCACAGAGACTGAACGGGCAACCAGGGAGCCTGCATGGGACTGACCTAGGCTTTCTGCATATGTATATACATTACAGTTGTGTAGTTTGGTCCTCTTGTGGGACCCCCAACAGCAGGAGCAGGGGCTGTCTCCGACTCTTTTCCTGGCCTTTGGGACCCTACCCCTCATACTGGGTGCCTTGCCCAACCTTGGCACACAAGGAGGTGCTCAGTCTTAAACACCAAGGAAGCTGTCATCTCTGCCACGCTTGTCCCCTGGTAGATCATAGATGCCAAGGATGTTCTAGGTTCGGGAATCTCTGTTTGGAGACCATTTATAACATGGCCAATGAGGAAACTGTTGGCAAACTGATGCTGGGCATGCCATATCCCAGGCCCTGGGCTGAGGACTGCAGTACTCTGTCCTTCAGCTGAAGACTGTAACAATTATTATATTGTCATTTTGGAGGCTAGGGAATTAGGAGAGTTTGCTCAAACTTGTGTAACTGCAATTTTTAAACATCTCTGTGAAGCATAAACATCACATGATAAGTCGACCCACGCTTAATGCACAGTCTTGACAAGCAGGACACACACAGAGCTGCCGTTGAAGACCAAATGTATACATTACCCATCACCTCAACAACTTACCCCCCTACCTACCCACCCACCCCCGCCAGCCTTTGTTCTGCTCTGGTTTCTGACATCCACTAACCTGTTGGTTGTTGTTTTTCTTATATATTTATCTCTTCTAGAATGTCCTATAAAGTGGAGCTGTGCAGCATATTGCTGAGCACAGTCATTTGAGACCTGTATGTGTTGTGTACATCAACAGTTCTTCCATTTTCACTGCTGAGTAGTATTCACTGATAAGGATATACCACAGTCCATTCACCCAATTTTCTGAGGATGAACGTTTGGATTGTTTGATAATTAACCTTCATTGTCAGCATGACGGGACTTAGAATCACCATGAAAACAACCTTTGAGTGTGTCTATGGGCCCACTCAAGGGTAACTCAGCAAGGAAGACCCACTCTGAATGTGGGCTGACCCATCCCTTGGGTTCAGGTCCTGGACTAAATACAAAGGAAAGGTTGGTCCTGAGAGTGCCCGTTGGCAAACATGATAAGCTCATGATTAACATTTCCTTTTTCTTAAGTCCGGACAATTAATACCTGATCAAGCTCTGACTTGAGTGTGTGCTGATCTCTGTGGTGTCCACACCCCTCCCTGCATGACCTGCTCGAAGCTGCCCGTGTTGAGTCAGTGAGGGGGACGTGGGGAGAGAGATGGGCAGTGGTGTACCATTCTCTGCAGGCACAGAGAACCTCCAAAGACGGGCAGATGTAGGAGAACACTCGGGGTACATTGTTACCTGTGTCGTCTTTTCCTCTAGTGGATGACTGCACTTAGGGAATGCTTCTGTTTTAGTTATACAAGCAGCTGGAGTTCATAACCAGCTTGCAAATGTGACATGTGAATATGTGACCTGCAGTTTGAGGAAGGGGTGCACCAGGTCCACACAGCAGTAGCCTGCAGAGGACCACTGAGATGGGTCCCAGCAAGAGACCACATCTTAAACTTTTAAAACGTTTGGTGATATGGTTTCATTTTGTGTGTGTGTGTGTGCGCGCGCGCGCGTGTGCGTGTGCGTGTGTGCGCGTGCATGCATGCGTATGAATGCATTGCCCACAGAGGACAGAAGAGAGCATTGGATCCCTTGGAACTGGAGTTACAGGCAGTTGTGAGGAACTCGGGGACCTGAGCAAGGGCAGTAATTGTTCCTGATGGCTGAGTTGGGCTCAATCCCCAGCCCCCTCAAAACTTCCTCTCCAGGCACAGCCCAGTCTCCCAGCCCCTTGTTCCAGGCTGCTTCAGCCACCAGCGCAGCGCCTGCCACAAGCTGTGTGACTTCCCTTTTGGCCTGAGAGACTTTGACACAGACTAGAATGCACAGGTCTATAAAATAGATTTCCAAAGCAAACACAGATAATAAATCATGAAGAAATGTATTTTGAAACAGTTCTTGAGTACACGAAGAATCACATCATTTATTAAAGAGAAAGCAGATTCGAATGTTGGTGGGACGGGTGTGTATGTTTGTCTAACAACACAATCTGAAGCTACTAGTCGATGCTCACACATCCAAGAACGGTGGTGGGAAATCGTCACTGTAATAAACAATTATGTCTCTAAAACAACAGAAAACTGCGCAGTGAGAGCCCTGCAGTTCACAACCTTCGATAGCCTAGGATAAAAGCTGAGGTATGCTAGGCAGCATGCTTTGGCCTTGCGTGGCGTGACAGCATGGGACAGCGTGTGCAGCGCAGCACAGGGCGGGTTCAGAACCACAGCTGCCGTGAGGACACTTGACGCAGAGTGGGTGCATGCTGCCCAGGACAACACAGACTCACCGTGGGCCTGATCTGGGGCTCTCTCTTTTCATTGAGCTGTCGGGAGCATTGACCGCCACCAGGGTTTCCCCACCCCCACATTCAGCTATGTAACTTCATTCCAGGTCATGACCCACAGTGCCAGAAGCATTGGCTTATGTAACAGACGTACATTTCTTGGTTGGATGTCACGGGGGTGGTCTCTGCTGACCCTGCTCTCCTCCTTCTCTCCTTCCCTTCCTTCTTTTAACAAAATGTTTCTCTGTGTATGGGTGTGCACACATGCAGAAGCCAGAAGAGGACATGGAGTGTCCGGCTCTGTCTCTCTCCACTTTATTCCTTTGAGACAGGGTCTCTCTGGAGCTAGGCTGGTGATCCTCCTGTCTCCTACCCCAGGCACTGGAGGGACAGGCACACGCATGGCTACATGTGACATTTTACATGGCGCTGGGATCCGAACTCAGGCCCTCATGCTGGGCAATAAGAGTTCTCACCCACTGAGCCATTTGTGGTAGTGCTGGGATTGAACATGGGCCTTGCCTACACCAGGCAAGCTCTCTTCCCTGGTCTGCATCCCCAGCAATGGCCGGCTCCTCTCTCTCTCTCTCTCTCTCTCTCTCTCTCTCTCTCTCTCTCTCTCTCTCTCCATCCTCATTTGGTGCCCTCTCAGTACAGAGCCCCGTGGTATTTCTTGCTTTTCAATAAGGACAGGTGTGCTGTGCAGTTAAAGCCCCATGCTCATGACTTCATTAATTACAACCGTGTAGGGCCTGGCTCCGAACCTGGGCACAGCGAGAGAAGGCTTCAGCAAGTAGAGTGACACCCTTTAGTTCGTGACTAGGGGTGGCGTTTCTGCTTGGCTTTTGGAGACAAGGCTGGGGGTCCCTTCCTGGGGCACTTGAAGTGTGGTCAAGGCCAGAGGCTGGTCATCCGGGGAGAGGTGAGAGAGAAGGGGAGGAAATGGAAGCTGAGGGCTCAGGCTGTGGTGGGGACACCCTTCAGTGCCCCTGTCCCTCCTGTAGCTGGGACTCCATGCCACTGGAGCATGTGACCTCAGCAGAGCAGCAATACACAATGGCCAAGGCCATGGTCTCAGAGCTGCACTTACCAAGCTTGACGTCCCAGAATACCATTTACCTTCGTCTCACTGTGTGACCTTAGGCGAGTTACTGACCCTCTCTGTGGCATTGGTGTTCCCAGCTAAAGAGTAAAAATTATGCCAGCATCTCCCTTACAGGTTGGTATGAAGATTGAATCAATATATGTTTATATATTGTATTAGTTACTTTTCTGCTACTGCAATTTAACACCACGGCCACAGCAACTATAGAAGCGTTTGTTTTAGCTTATGGATCTAGAGGGTTAGCATCCATGATGGTGTAGAGAGCATAGTCATGTACTAGGAGCAGGATACTGAGAACTCACAGCTTGACCCACAAAAGCAGAGAGAGAGAGACCTGGAAGTAGAAGAGGCTTTTCGTGTCAAAGTCCCACCAAGTGACATACTTCCTCCAACAAGGCCATACCTCCTATATAGGGACACTCACACCAGCGCGTGTATATACACAGATGCACATAGAGATAATTCGTAGTGTGACTTCAATTATAATGCAAGTGTCAGCTAGTGTAACTCCAACTGCAGTCTGTTTCCTTCCCCCAATGAGGCCCGAGAGGACCTGTGCCTTGTCTTCTGTCTATGTCCTGAGCACAGATCTGTGTAGGTATCCAACAAATGTGTTGAATTAAATGGAGCTACAAGTAAGTACCAGGGGCTAGCCGCGTGATTAAACAGGACTGTGTGCTTGCTCACAGGATCACCCAGTTTTCATATCATTAATTATTGTAATAAATGATTTTAATGCTTTACTGAAATATCGTTTACATAGCATTTCTTAAAATAAAATTCTCTCATGTGAAGCCCGCGCCTCAGTGGTTTTTAGTTGACTCACAGAGCCATGGAGCTCACACCAGGCATCATGGTTATAGAATGCTCTAGTACCTTGGACAGAATCCCACCCACAGCAGCACCCTCCCTTCCCTCTCCCCTGCCGGCTGTGCTCTGCCTGTGCGGATAAGTGGAGTCATAGTGTTGGTGGTTCTTGGTGTGTGTGTGTGTGTGTGTGTGTGTGTGTGTGTGTGTGTGTGTGTGTGTGTGTGTGTGTGAAGGTGGTTCTTCTCACTATAGTGTTTGCACACCATGAGGATTGGTGGGATAATTTTGATTTTGATTTTTTTGTCTTGGGGGGAGGGATTGAACCTGGGACCTCACCCATGCTGGGCAAATGCGCTACCACTGAGCAGCAACCCTGGCCTTCTGATGAGCATCCAATGAAAGCACGAGGTAAAGGGGAAAGAGAAGATCTTAAGGAAAGCTCACAGCCTAAGTGGGGCATGCGCCTGGAATCCAGCACTCAGGAGGCTGGGGTGGGAGGGTCATGGCAAATTCAAGGTCAGCCTGGGCTGCACAGGGAAGACGGGGCAATGAGATTCTGTGTCAACACACTCAACACCAAGTAGAGTCCAAGCCAGACATGCTGGAAAATGGAGTCTGAGCACTCGGGAGGCTGGGGGCTAAAGACCACACATTCAGGGTTAGCCTGGGCCACAGGATGGAACCCCGACTTTAAAAACCAAGGCAAAGGGATGTAGCTGAGTGGCCAAGTCCTAGCACAAGGCCTGTGTTTGGTCCCCATTTCTGCACGTCCATGCCTGTGGCTGCCCCCAGCAGCCCCCAGTTGGAATTCCTACTGACACCATCAGCTGTGACCGGCCTATCCGAAGAATGGAAAACTAGGCAGCCACATAAAGGACCAGCAGGCAGGCTGTCGGGACAATAGGAATGGATTCCGGAGAGAAATGCAGACACTCAAACACAAGACAGAAGAGGGTTCCTTCTGTGAGATGATCTACACGAGGCAAAGCCGCAGGCAAAGAACAGGGGCTGCTGGGACTGTGGACTGGAGGGGGACTCAACGGTGGATGTGCCTGAGGAACCCAGGGCAAGAAGATGAAGACGCTGTGTGTGTTGACGAGAATGTAGAACACACCAATTACACATGCCCAGCCGTCGCCCGCGTTCTGCAGAGAAACGGGTGATAGCTTTGCGTTCCGTCAGTAGCTGACGGAGAACAGTGAAAAGTAAGACCTGCAGTTGCTATGGTACTGTTGGCTAGCTGCTACTCACCGTGGACAAAGGCTGCTGAGACTCCAGGAGTTCCTCTCGGCGCTCACCCTGACTGAGTGAAGCAGACATCATCTGCCTCAGAATGAACTGGGTCCTTGCGAAATTCAAACGCTGTGGTCCTTTCCTCCAGGATACCAGGGGAGAAATTAGCATTAGATGGGGTCATGTGGATGGGGCTCTCGTGGTAGGATTAGTGCCCCCACAGAGGAGAAACTGGCACAGAAGACTGTGCTTATGTATTCCAAGGGAGGCCACGTGTGGACACAGAGGCCTGTAAGCCAGGAAGAGAGTTCTCCATATCCATGTCCTGATGCTAGACTTCCAGCTTCCAGAACCATGGGGAAACTGACAGCTGCTGTTTGAGGAACTCATTCCGTCATGTTTTGTCACGAGCGGACTAAACCGCTGTGGACACCCATTTCAGAAGCAGAGACTGGGGCTTGGGTAGTAATCGTTTGCCAAATGCTCTGTCGTGCATTCAGACTTACTCACCCTGTTATATTTATAGCTGGAATTGTACCCCGAGAGCTCCTGGGCTGGAAGCTCAGTCTACCAGGTGAAATGTGGGGAGCTGAGGTAACCTCAGGAGGCAGAGCCTTGCTGGAAGAAGGGGTTTGCTGGGCCCTTGGGAGTAAATGTTTCCTGGACTCATCTCCTCTTCCTTCCTGTCACACACAACCTTGAGCTTCTTCTCCCATGTGTTCCCACTGCCATGATGGGGCCAAGCAACCATGAACCAAAATCATCCTTCCCTTTACCTGTTTATCATCAGCTATTTTGTCCCAGAGATGAGAAAAGTGACTAATAGAAACCCAGAGAAGCTATCCCTCCCACTTCAGGAAATGAGTTCCAGCTCAGGGATGAAGCGTGCAACCTGGTCCAGATAATCGGTTCACTGTGATCCTTCGGCCTTAAGAGCCACTTCGGGGACTAGACAGTTTCCCCATCAGAGCCACAGAAACCCAGTTTTTGCTGGGAATGCTGGGGCAGAGCTCTCGCCTGATGGACAGGAGCTGCAGCAGCCGAGTTGCCACCATGAAGAGAAAACACATCTAGAAGGAAGCCGATGTTCCAGAATCATCAGACAGAAAGGAAGAAACAGATGAGAGCCCCTGGACTGCTTTGTCCTGTTGCTATTGTGCAAGGACATTCAATCACGTGAGCCATCAAGTTCGGGTCCTGTCCTTGACTTGAAGCGTAAGGAAGAACCTGAGGTTCATATAGAGCATAGGTCCAATGACACTATTCACACCAAGGTTGATTCTACTCTGTGTGTGTGTGTGTGTGTGTGTGTGTGTGTGTGTATGTGCACGCGCGCATGTGTGCATGTTTGGCATCTCACTGGCTCCCATGCCTGGCTCTTGATGTGGGTGCTGGAGATAAAACCCAGGTCCTCACGCTTGCATGGCTGACACATTAGGTGCTGGACTATCTACCTACTGAGTACCTGTACCCACTCTGAGAGTCTGTCTCTGGAGAGGAAGCCAGGGCC
Source organism: Peromyscus leucopus (assembly GCF_004664715.2). Lineage (NCBI taxonomy): Eukaryota > Metazoa > Chordata > Mammalia > Rodentia > Cricetidae > Peromyscus > Peromyscus leucopus. The sequence goes on along the minus strand of NC_051065.1, from coordinate 116,747,704 downwards.
GTGGTGCATAAAAAGGTAAGATTCGAAGGCTTTAAGAACTGCAGTCACGGTGTGCACCATGGTGCGTCCACACTGGACTTGTAGGTCTGAGGCCTGGCCCTCCTCCAGGAGCCAGGTCTGTGACCTACATCTGTGTGGAATCTGTCTTTTTTCCTACATAAAGTGGAAATAAAAAAGGATCCATGCCACCAGATGCTCTGGAGGTTAATTACAATAAGATAAGAAAGAAAAAAAATCCTCAGCACAGCGTCTAGGAAACCGTCCAAAACAGTAACTATTTTATTGACTGAAAATATTGACAGGGAGTGTGGGCAGCTCCCTCGGCCACCCATGCCTGTCTGATCTCACTGTAAATACTTCGTCTTGTTTAGTTTTGCCTCTGAATTTTTTTTTGCTAGCTGTAATGATTTTAGTAGCACCAGGCTCCTCCAGGGCCACTTAGAATCAGAGGCGGGATCAAAGAACAACATTGTCCACACCCTATCCTGCCTCCGAATGTCACGTCCTCCGAAGTACTGGGCTCCGATCTGCTCTGCTGTGAAGAAATGTTGAAACTAACCGCACACGTCCAGAGAAAGATGTCTTGGTGGAAAGCACTCTGTGCTCTTCGAGAGGACCAAGCGCCCATGTCTGTGACCAACTGCCTGTAATTTCAGGGGACCCAACGCCCTCTTCTGGATTCTTCAGGTAACCGCAAATACATATACTTGAATATATAATTAAAAAAAACGATAAAAGTTAAGTCTTTGTAAAAAAGCCTGGGTGTTTGGCATCCACCCAGGATGCACATCGGCCCGGAGGAAAACCACTTGGAGTCAGTGTGCCTCTCTTCCCCACCTGCAGGGAGGGCCCTTATCTCAGGGGGACAGGGTGGCACTGTTGGTCCTTGGACATCTACAGGAGTGAAAGCCAGAGGTCAGGAGGGCGACAGTGGACAACGCTGCCCTCTCCATCAGTGACCCTGTGAGCTGGGCTCCACCCTGGGCCACAGCTCAGGGACTTCAGCGTCATGTGAGAGGCTCTGCTCTGGGAGATTTTCCTGGGGAGACAAACAAATGTGTATCTACTCCAAATAGGAAACCGGTGACAGACTAAAGGATAGATTCCATCCAGTGTGGAGAGCCAATGTACTTAATTGTAGTTACTTATACCTCCATGTGCTTACAAGCAGTTCTACTATTAACGAAAACGTCTCTCTTCCAATTGACTCTCAGGTGTCTATAAATCCTCAGGGAGGAGTCAGGTGTCATGAGAACCCCCCGGCAACCTTTAACTGCACATCTACCTATCTATCCATCCATCCATCCATCCATCCATCCATCCATCCATCCATCCACCCACCCACCCACCCACCCACCGACCCACCCACCCATCCATCCATCCATCCATCCATCCATCCATCCACCCATCCACCCATCCACCCATCCACCCATCCACCCATCCATCCATCCATCCCCCATCCCTGGTGGAAAATTAATGACCCAACCATATGTGAGGACCCTGGGAGAAATCACAGCTGTTGAGGGTTCTGGATGACAATAGCCATGTCAATATGCTGTTTCTCAAGGAGGTCCAGTGATGCTGTGCACACATGCTGCGGTCCTCCTTAGCTGTGTCCAGGGTGTGCAGGACGCAGAGCTCTGGGTGGCTGCCTGTGGCATCTGTCATTGGTGGTCCCTCTATTGACCGTTAAGATTTGGGGGTCCTGTGAGCCCCAGCCTGCCTTTACCTCCTGCCTCTGAAATCCTGTGCTGAATTGGTTCACTGCTCTCTGCCTGCGTTATCGAGTTCATTGTTTCTGTCTTTGGGAGCCGGGGTGCTTATATGTGGTGCCCAATGGCTTGAGACGGCTACCCGAGACTGACTCTCCCTTGCTCCTGCCCAATCTCTGTTCCTCGCCTCAGAGTGAGCCCCTGACATCAGCATAGGAACATCTGGATGCGGCCATCCCCCCCAACGCCTGCCAAATCGAACCTCAGACCCTGAGGCTGGGGCCTTAGTAGTCTGGCTTTAACCTGCCCCCAGAGGACATTAGGACACTCAAAAAGTGTGACTAGCCTGGAGCTTCTCATCTTACCTTGGTAGTTGCTTGCCCAGAGAATTATTTCTAGGCTCCTAGACCTGCCCCCAAAAGCTAGTACTTAACTTTAAAAACACATTTCTCTAAGTTCTAATAGAGTTTTATTTTAATATTTGCTAAGCAAATAAGTTTATGATACCTCTTCCAGACAGGGATTAACGTAACCCAGGCTGATCTCAAACTAGTTCTGTGGCTGAAGATGAACTTCTGATCCTCCTGTTTCTGTGCTGAAGCTACACGGATGTGAACCGTGGGTATTTTTTTTTTAAAGATTTATTTATTATGTATACAGTGTTCTGTCTGCACATATCCCCACAGGGCAGAAGAGGACACCAGATCTCATTACAGATGGTTGTGAGCCACCATGTGGTTGCTGGGAATTGAACTCAGGACCTTTGGAAGAGCAAGCAGTGATCTTAACTGCTGAGCCATCTCTCCAGCTCCTGAACCGTGGGTATTGAAGGGGTTTGGTGCGTGCTAGGCAAGCACCCTTCGGACTAAGCCACACCTGCAGCCCCGCGTCCGGGACACTTTACAAATGCGGCACCTCACTTTATGACCGTGGGAGTATGTGCTGGGGTCCCAGCGTTTGGCCCCTGGCCCTGCTGTGTGTCTGCTGTGGCCTATCTGAGCCTGCGTTTCCACGGCGTTGGAAGGAAGCTCGGAGCAGGAGATCTGTGGGAGGAACGTAGTGTGGGGAGAGGTAGGTTTCATAACCAGCATTTCCAGCCTGCTCTTGACCGCCTTCAGCTTCACGGAAAAGTAGCCATTGCTGTTTGCCTGTTCTGCAGATGAGAACGTCGAGGCTTCAGAGGTACACAGGGGTTGCTTGAAGTTCTCACAGGGCAAGGCAGGATCCAAACTCAAGCCTGGCTGCACTGCTTCTGTTCTAGAGGAAAGGTGATCCCAGGACACCCAGCGGCCACATCTCTATCTGCATGTGACACACGTGTTCCCGGGCCCTGGCTTACCTGAGGGAACAGGGCCCAAGTGGCCAGAATTTGCTCTTTTCCATGGGTCTAACAGGGTCCTCCAGTGTTTCATGGTGTGTGTACAGTTCAGGGAGTCTGAAGGCAGAACTGGGGTCCCTTTTGGAGCCGGCCTCCTCAGAGCCCCTTACCATCATGACCAAGGCTGAGGACATCACGGGCAGGAGCTGTGAGCTCAGTAGGCGGGCTGGCTGGGGCCCAGAGGCTGGGGGATTTTAACCCTGGGCATTATGGAGTCGTGAGAGCCAAACCAACGGTGGTTTCTTTCAGCCTGCAGACATTGCGGAGTCACACATGTTCATCTTGTCATTTACCGTGTGGTTCAGTTATGGCAGAGCAGGTCTGCAGAGAAACACAGACGTGACATCACAATGTTACAGGATGTCCTGAGCCAACGTACAGAGTGGAGGAGGAGGAGGAGGCCAGACACCAACGGCACTCTCGGCCCCTCACAGACCCCGAACTCCTATGACCTTTGAGACTGCCGCTATTCTGATGAAGAAGCAGGGGCGTGGCAGGCAAGGTGACTCGCTTCATCCCCGACAGCTGGTGGTGGGCGCTAAACTGGGAGCTGTGGCCTGTGTAGATCTGGCTTCCGAGTCCACACCGTGGGACTCACTGACTGTGACCAACTGCCAGCCCCTGAGCCCTTGGTCACTCAGCAAGCCACACGCCAGGCTGATCATCTAACCCCCCTCCCCCGAAGAAATGTTTTGTTTGGCCCCAGTGGTGGGGCTTTTTTGAAATGTTTGAGTTCATCACCAACGTTTACAACTGGAGGCTTTTCACACAGAACGTGGACTTCCATCTTCTCTTTGAAAAGTAGGTGTGGAAAAGCCACCAGAGCTAAGAGCAACAGCTCGCTTTAAAGAGACATAGCCCTCTGGGGTACCACACACCTGGCCATCTGCACCCTGCCCTGGGGGAGGCTGGTGACCCCAGGACTTCATGGGAACTGAATACAGCTTGGAGAAGTCTGTGGACACTACTCTCCGAACATCGACCCAGCGGACTGACATCTGTGTGTCAACCAGTCAGCCAGGACCGTGGGATAAGACAAACCGTGCTTCTCAAAGCCTGGAGGCCGGAAGTCCAGCCTTCGAGTGGCAGCGTGGCTTGAGTCTCTGCAGCCTCTCCCCTCAGCTCTGCTCTCCCCCTGCATCTGGATGAAGCTGGCCCAAGGGCTGGCCCTGATTTCGTCTTACAAGGGACACTCACATTGGATGATGGCTCACCCTAGTGACCTCACTTCACCTTAGTGACCACAGCCACGTTCTGAGAGTCTGAGAATCGGGTCAGGCTCGATGGGTCGGGGAGGTCACACAAACCCATAGTAGTTGGGTGTGGACTACCTTCCTGTAGGACAGACCCGCTTCATAGGGTCAAAGGTCTTCAGGATAGGCAGCTCTGAGTGGAAAACTGCATGTGGTTGGCGCCTGCCCAGATTCATGGGTCCAGGCACTTTAGTTGCCAGGATCTACAGCACACTCCAGCCTCTTGCCCACCCAAAGTGCCAGGAAATGACCCGCTAACCCAAGTCTGCAGGTTGTGACCCTCTCCACCCCAAGGTGAATGTTCTACTTGTATTAACTATGTCTCTGATATCTGCTCCCCCCCCCCCCACATCTTGGCCTTGGGGACCAGGGGTGGATAGTTCCTCTCAGGTACCCCTGGGACCAGCTAATTCCTGAAGAAGTCAAACCCTCCACTCATCAGTATGTAAGAAGAACCAGGCAGGCCAGAGCCCCCCAGAACCTCATTCACTGAGTTCTGACACCCTGGGTCACTCTCCACCTGTTTTGACCATCTGAGAGCCATGCAGCAGACACAGAGCGATAGCCCCATACTACAGAACCTTCTGGGTATTCCAACTGTTCAACCCTACCCCTGCCTCATCAAGGCCTGGTCAGTGCTTTCCTCTTTCAGGCCCTTGCTCTTCTCCTGACTGACACCCTGCCTTGCTTTCACAGGTGACCTGTGTGTGACACAGTCTGGCCTGCTCTTCCTGGGATCTGTAAGTACCAAGTTAGCTTTTCAGTGGCAAGTGTCTCCGGATCTGTCGCCTTACCAGTGATCCTACATCTGTATGCTTACATTTTCACATCTCACAGCTCTGCATCTATACATTTAGAACGCTGTGTCTCCCGTGGTCCCATGGGAGTAAGCTGCAGCCACCAACAATGGGAGCCTCTGCTGGGTGGCTGCCCTCACCACCTCTTCTGTCCTTACCTGCCTGTCAGTATCCCCAAACCCCCCGAATACACCGACTATATTCACATGCTTGTCCCAGGGGCGCTTCTGAGGGAACAAAATTAAGTAGGCATAAAATTGAATCTTTTTTTAAATACAGAGAGGAAATAAAAGTGGAGACGGGGGACTTAACTGATGGCCGTTGAAACACCTTACACTGCTAAATTTCCAAGGCGTGCAAGCACATAAGCATGCTATGAGGAGGGATCTTGGCCAGAGTCCAGGTCCTGATGCACAGTAAATCTGCCTCCATCTTCCTTCCTGACTAGCATTGGCTCCCTGGGTGCTAGGCAGTGCCCCACACCGAGGCTGACAATCAATAGGTGCCCATAAGTAATAATTTAGCGAGTTGATCGTCTCACAGGAAAACAGCAGCCAGACCGAGTAGGCCCCGGATCCTTTCCCACCCCTCGGTTGTTTAGGTAGGTCTCCCTCGAATTGCCTTTGTGGGTCAAGCCCTCTTCAGATGGACACAACTTTTCCCTCCTAACGAATCTTTGGTCTCACAGGCCTGGGAACCAGGTTGTGTCTTTAGAGACTTGCCGTTTACCGCTCTGATCCATTGTTCACTGCGGCTTGGGCCCTAGATGCCAACTCCATCTTCCTTGTTTCTGAGTTTGGGCTGGGGCGGGACAGTTAGGGACACAACCTCCGGTGTGGGTGAATGCATGAGGTGGGAGGGCCTAGACCCAGGGCAGGGGCTTCCACTTCCTGAGGAGAAATCTCGGGCGAGATGCTTTCACTCCACCAGCCTCAGTTTACCCATATGAGAAGCAGCTGATGGTGATGGTAATGAGGACCGTCAACGAGATAACCCTGGGCATCTTCAGTCAGCAGAGCCTGTGCTGTAGGGACACCCCCAAAGACCTGAGCCCTGTGGCTTGCTTTTTCAGGGCAACTCATAGACCTGGGGCATGATGGCGTTCAATCTCAAAGTGACTTTTTACCATATTCTTGAAGCTTGTGGAGGGCAGGTAAAGAAAGCTCTGACATAATAAGGAACCATACGTGATGTGTTTTGTTTCCTGTGGGGGTAGCTTCCTAGTGACTATCAGGGGGGCAGGTCCCTCTCAGGCCACACAGCGGGACTTCCTGAGTCAGTCAGTCCTAAATGCTGGCCCCCAAAGAACGCTGTTAGCCAACAGCTTGCAGAAGAAGGAGATGAAGGTCGTGAAGGCCTGTGCAAGAGCGAGAGCCCTCAGCAAGACTCACAAAGCTTTCCAGAGGTAATAAGAACAGAAAGAGTAAAAGAAAGAGAAAATAGCAGAGCAGGAGGCCGAGAGAGGAGCAAAGGATGGCAGCAGGAGAGGATAATAGGACTTGAATCCAGAAGAGGCTATCCTAAGGGCAGCTGAACCTGGAAATGGCCTAAAGAACAGGTCTGGGAGGTATACACGCAACTATCCACCATGCCTATGTCTGTAGCAGACATCATTAATCCATCGCCACACTCTTTCAACGTAGATTCAAATATCCTTGATATTCCTTTTAATGCCTTCTCCTTACTGATCCTCCAAGCTATGTGTGAGTTGAAACCCCACCAGCTTCTGAGAGTTTGGGACAGAACTGCAAGGCAGACAGGTTGTCGCCCGAACCCAGACTTCCAGCCTCTCCTTGCTTGACTGCTGCCAACAAATGAAAATCTTAACCAGAAAAAAATTTGTACTTCTAAGGCTGAACCAAAGGGGATTAAATAATCATGTTAGCAGTGATTTCGAGAGCCCCAAATTAAACTAAATTCACATTTTTTTGTGCACGTGTGTGAGTTCTTGTCAGGAAGGGGGAAAAATGAGGGAATTAAAACGTCTTGAAAAGATCCCTTTTTATAATTAAGCCTTCCTTGCCTGTGTTCTGTTACCCGCGCTGACACATTACAGCAATAAACAGCCCGGGAAGGCAGCGCTCCTGCTCTGTGTCAGCCAGTGAAGGATGGGGGTCTGCACAGGGCTGCCAGCCACAGGAAAGCCACTTCCAGGGCCTGCCTGCGTGCCGCTCTTTGAAGCCGTCCCCCGCCCCCACCCCGGCCAGCATGGGATTCATGCCGGTCTGTGTTTGGAAGGACATCTGAGTTTTAATGCCACCAGAACATTCTGAAGGAAATTGGGCCTTCAGGGTGGCCAGCAGGGGAAGAGTCTCCTTGCTGTGGGGAGCTGATCCCTGTGATGGTGAGCTTCCCTTTGAACAAATGAGAGGTGCCCCGAGCAAAGGGAAACTTAAATACTTGGTTGGGGGGGGGGTGGCTGTTGGAAACTGGGGTTTCTCTAAGCAAGGATCAAGGAGTATACCTGGGCTGTTGAGGGACCTGGGAAAAGTACAAGCAGGCTTTCCAGAGGGAAGGGTGAGGGGCCCAGAGGAAGGAAGCACAGGGGTCCTCAAGACTCACGTTGAGCCTTGCTGGTTAGCTGGTCTTGGACAGGTTCTTCAGTTCTCCAGGCCTCAATTTCCTCGTCTGGAAAATGGGGAGAAATGTATGACTCGAAAGTTCCTTCCTTCTCTTACTTCTTTAGGTATTGTCTCCCCTTTCTCTTTTCCACTCCCTCTCTCCCTTCCCTTCTCTAGCCCTTCCCCCTCCCACATCCCCCCTCCCGATTCTTTTAGGATAAATGAAACAGAGCGTACAGATGTGTCAGACGCCTAGCACACCAGTCAGTGAGGCAGTGTAAACTCTTGGGTGAGGCTGAGGTCTCCGGGATCAGCGAAGCTCGTTGTAGAGGGATGGCTGAGGGCTCTTCTCTCTGCAGACCTGGTCTCCTGCCTCTTCTCCCACAGCTCTGGAGTGTGGCCAGACTGCGGGCCAGACAGGGATCCAGGCCTCAGGCCACCCCGTTTGCTCTCTGTCTTGGAACCTCTCTGAGGCCCTGAACCGCCTTGAGGAAATGTAACACGGCCTGTGCCACATGGGTGACCCTGCAGCTGGAAATGGACCCTGTGGGCAGCCGTCCCAGGGCAAGCTGCCACCCTCCCTGCCAGGGAGCCAGTCCAGAGAGAGGTTACCTCGGAAGTCCTTCTTCCAGCTGCACCCCATGTGGTGACCCCAGTCGGTGCTGTGCAGAGCTTCCCCCTGCCCACAGAAACACTGTTTTAAGTTTGGGGGTAACACGTGACAATTCCAGGGGCCATCAGCATTCAGGCTTTTTCTCTGCCTTGGGCCCTGAGGCTCTGAGACAGCATCCCCCCCCTTTGCTGGTAAGAACATCCCCTTCCTTCTAGAATGTTCCTGGCAATCCCAGGACAGTGCCGGGGGCGGGCCAGCCGTCCAGTAAACACCCAGGAATACCGCAATCACTTTCCTCAGCTCTGGTGACGTAGTCAGGAGGTGAAGGGAAGAAGGCTGTTGGGCCATGTCCATGGAGGGCACTGAGCCCTGGGGATCTCAGTCAATAGAAAACATCTTGATCATACTTAATCTGGTTCTGAGTGCATTTAAAATTGGATTTAAATTTATCTGATTTCCTCTGAAAATGTTGCCCGGCTAAACCCATAGAGCTGGGAAGAGAGTTAAGAGGCCTCGCCTGGGACTTGCCGTCCTAAGTGGCTCTCTCTGTCCTCGAGGCTGCCCGTGCCCACGGCCTGGGTGTAATTACTATGGCTGTCTTACCTTTTTTTTCTCCTTTGCTTCTGACCAACATTAGAGGCTTTCTTCTAGCCTATGGGGTGGCCATACTTGCACCAAGAGGAACATTCACTGCCAACCTGCTGACTACAGGAGTATTTGCCTTAGCCAGCAGACCATGGCTCCGAACTCACATCGGCTTTTCCTGGTCATGGCTCCTCTTAGCTTTCTTTTCCTATGGATAGCTGAAATGTTGACCCACTCCCTCACTGCCAAACTCATATGCTAAGGCTTGTTTCCCTCATCAAGCGCCAGTGTCAGACGTTTTGTTATAGCAACAGAATGTGGCCTGAGACAGCTACATCATCACAAGGATGTGAATTTTAAAACAGGCCGTGTTGGGGGGTGAAGAGAATGGGAGGTGTTGTTAGTGAGTGGGAAGAAGTGGGGGTGGGTCACATGTGCCTGCTCTTCCCTGGTGGAGATTCTGCGCACGGGGTATGCTCACATGACCAGCAGTTTACTTATCGCATACATATTTTTCTGGGATTATTTAATGGAGAGTTAAGAGGAAAGCATTTAAACTCAGTAAAATTGCTTCACTTATCTAAGATCGAGCTTTAAAAATGTTTATTCTTTTTCATTTTATATGTATGTGTATATGCCTGAGTGGATGCCTGTGTACCCCATGCTTGCCGGTACCCGCAGAGGCCAGGAGAGGGCATTGGGTCCCTGGGAACTGGAGTTACAGGTGATTGTGAGCCACTTTGTGGGTGCTGGGAACTGAACCTGGGGCTTCTGCAGTAGCAGCCAGTGCTCTTAACCACTGAACCATCTCTCCAGCCCCATATTGGCTTTTTGTTTTTGAGACAAGGTCTTTCTACATAGCCTGTCTTGGAACTTACTCTGTAGACCAGGCTAGCCTCAAAATCACAGAGATCCACCTGCCTCTGCCTCCCGAGTGCTAGAATTAAAGGCATGCACCACCATTGCCAGGCTGAACTTCATAAATAATAGCTCATATTACTATTGCTAGTATTTATTTTTATTTCCTGTTCTTAGATTTCTGTGAAAGCTTAATGCAAAAAGAAAGAAAAGAGAAAGAGAGAGGGGGGAGGGAGAAAAAAGGAAGGAAGGAAGAAAGGAAGGAAGGAAGGAAGGGAGGAAGGGAGGGAGGGAGGAAGGAAGGAAGGAAACAGGCCAGGATTAGGGAGGTGGGGCAAGGGGGTCACGAGTTTGAGGGCAGCCTTGGCTACACATCAAGAATCTGTCTTAAAATGAATAAAAGGTGGTTTTTGAGTTTTCTTAAAAACTTGGGGGGATGTCATGATTTTCAAATGAGAAAGAAAATGTCCCTTTCGAAGGCCTTTCTGTGGGTTTAAGTGTGGAAAATGAAAACTGGCTGCCACTTTTGAAAATACTCAGTTTTTTTTCATGATCCCCCAGTCCCCTCCCCTAACTGCACTCTGAGGCCCAGGCTAAGGGGAGAGAGTGTAACATCGCCCAGAAGAAATGGATCCCCCTGTCCTTTCTCCACACAGTCAGGAAACGTGACTGAAGATGGATTTCCCAGTTCCTGAGGAACCTGAGCTGTGCAATACAGTCTTTGCCTCTCTTCTCAGGGGCCTCGTCAAGACAGCCATGCCCTGCTGGGGTCTGAATGTGAACCTAGTCCCTCGAGGAACGGGCCAGGCATGCAGGCCGAGAGCAAGGCAGAAACCTTCATGCTCTGGATATTACATTACAGAGACCGGGAGAGTGTCACCCCACATGGAGCTGTTGGCACAGCTGGACACAGCTGGCAAAGAAGACAGGACTCCAGGAGACCCTGCTTTCAGACTGCTGGGGCACCCAGTACCAATACAATGGCCCCAAGGGATGTCCTCCTGTTGAGGGGAACAGTTCAGGCCATCTTACCTTAGTGACCTCAAGCAATGGCTGTGTGGGCTGTGGGAGCTCCCTCCCCCGACCAAAGCCCAGGACAGTGAGTGTAGGACCGCTGGCTGTGGTCATGAGAAAAAGGAAAAGCTAGCAGTCGTTCACTTTTCTTTTTGGGGACAGAGACTTATGCATCCCAGGCTGGCCTGGAACTCTGTGCAGCTGAGGATGACTTTGAACTTCTGATCCTCCTAGCTTTACCTCCTAAGAGCTGCGATGACCAGTGTTCACCACCGTATCTGATTTATGTGGTGCTAGAGACCAAACCCAGGTGCTTGTGCATGCTAGGCGGGCCGTCTCCCAACAGAGCTAGTCCCTCACCTCTAGCAGCCTAGTAGGGGGCGCACGGAGTTTCTGGGCATCTCTTTGATATTATTTAAACAGTTCAGAAGCTGCACGAGGTAGCTTCAACCTCAGTACTCCCATGGCTGAGGCAGGAGGATTGTGAGTTCAAGGCCAGCACAGATCCTGTCTCACAACCTTCATGACTTTTCAAATCTTAGACAAGTAGCCTTTCTGGCCTTCCGCAATGACCCAAAGGGATTTTGTCTAAATTGCAGACCCGTTTATATTTTAGCTCAGTGAATATGTGCCTTCCACAAGCCCTCCACTGTACCAACACCTCAGGACTCACGGAGACCTGTGGCACACCTCTCCCCACGACACTTTACAAGTGAGGAAGCTGATATCTTCCCAAGTCAGGCTGGCAGCTGTCCAGGTGGTCAAGGGAACTGGCGGTAGGGCTGATGCATCTTCCCTAGGTGTAGACTCCTGTGGGCTCCTAACCCCTGTCCCTACACTGGCTCAGTGCAGCTTTTTGCAGGCTGGGACCTATTTTTTCTCCACTTTCAGTGAGTAAGAACTACTCATTTTTACTTCTGCTGAAAGAAAACTTGCAGGGCACCAAAGAACACACAGCTCCAATCTCCAGGACCATCCCAGAACCATCACTGGTCAGCCCAGCAAGAACGGAAATATACAAAATTCCTGCTCGTTAGCGTCAGCCAAATCAGTCATACGAAAGCCACACTTTGAAACAATGAGAGCATCATAGTTAATGGCACAGGACCAGCTATAGGCATAGTTAGGTGATTTGAGTGTTTAAGGCCATGGGCTCAAACCTTGTCCCAAAAATAAATAAATTCATGGGGCTGTTCACAACATTATAGGTGATGTTCTGTCACTTTAAAAAAGATTATTTTTATTGTATGTGTGTGGGTGTTTTGCCGGCATGTGTATCTGTGCACAGCACATATGCAGTGCCTGTGGAGGCCAGAGGAGTGGGTCAGGTTCCCCGAAACTGGAGTCACTTATGATTTGAAGCACCGTGTGGGTGCTGGGAGTTAAACCCAGGTCTGCTCAGACAGCAGCAGCCAGTGCTCTTAACCACTGAGCAATCCCTCCAGTCTCTTCTGTCACATATTTAAGGGGAACAAGGTGATTACAGTTTAAAAAAATCCTGTCTTTATGTATGTGCAGGGATGTGATTATATTCATATCCATAACAATACCTTCCTAGCTCTTTCTTCTGGTTTGGGATCACCTGTGGTTATCTTTTTCTTTCTGTCTGTCTGACCATTCTGAATTGGGGTAACAAGTATGTATACTGAGTCCCATTGGACACCCCAAATTATTTCTCCTTGCAGGAAGCCTGGGGAGACGGTCAATACCGTGCATGCCGCACAAGCCTGAGCTCTGAGTTCTGACCCTCAGCACCCAGGAGTGCATGCATGTCTGTAACCCCGGCTCACGCACGTCCTGGTGAGCAGGATGTGTGAGAGAAGTGACAGGGGTCCCCAAGTCCCCTTAAGGCTATCTCTCTTGACCTGCCTGGTGACTGCAAAGCCAGGCGGAGTCACTGCGTTCATAGGCCATCTTACAAGGGCCCGTTTCAAGGGCAGGGAGAAGGCTGAGGGAGGTAAACGGTAGCTTCTAGAATAGTGGAGCTCAAGGACCCTCTGGGGCACCTCAAGTCGGGAGCCAGGGTCAAGTGGCACCCGGCTAGGGTTCCCACAAAAACTGAGGTTGCGGGTCACGGCCTCAGTGCCGCCATTTGGGAGGCAGAGCCTAGAGGGCGGTGTTCCGGTCATAGGGTGGAGCCCTTGGGTGCCTGTCTCTCTGGAGCAGTTAGGAGGAGGCGTACCTCCTCTCTTCTTTTTCTTTTCACCTGCTCATCCTTCCACTTGTTCTCCACGGACGGAATAGGGTGAGGCCCTTCCTGAAGCCAAGCGCACACAGTGACGTATTTGCTCCAGTGCCCAGTGTGCTGTGGGCCAAAACAAACCCTTCTTTACCATCAAGCCAGGCTGAGGTACCTGTTACAGAAGTAGGAACCCGCTGGGACAGAGGTGGACTAGTCAGCCTTGAGGAGGGGCAGCCATATACTGGGGCAAACTATGATGACCTTTTTTTTTGGTCTTTGTTTGTTTGTTTGTTTGTTTTCAAGACAGGGTTTCTCTGTGTAACAGCCCTAGTTGTCCTGGTCTGTGCTTCATAGACCAGGTTGGCCTCGAACTCACAGAGATCCACCTGCCTCTGCTGTGGGATGGTCTTTATGTTAAATTGCTCTGATTGGTCAATAAATAAAACACTGATTGGCCAGTGGCCAGGCAGGAAGTATTGGTGGGACTAACAGAGAGGAGAAACAAGGGAACAGGAAGGCAGAGGGAGTCACTGCCAGCCGCTGCCATGACAATCAGCATTGAAGACGCCGGTAAGCCACGAGCCACGTGGCAAGGTACAGATTTATGGAAATGGATTAATTTAAGCTATAAGAACAGTTAGCAAGAAGCCTGCCACGGCCATACAGTTTGTAAGCAATATAAGTCTCTGTGTTCACTTGGTTGGGTCTGAGCGGCTGTGGGACTGGCGGGTGACAAAGATTTGTCCTGACTGTGGGCAAGGCAGGAAAACTCTAGCTACATGCCTCTGCCTCCTAAGAGCTGGGATTAAAGGTGTGTGCACCACCACTGACTGGCAATGACCCTCTTTTCAGCCGCCTCACCTGAGCTTTCTTAATTCCTGCCGTAAGAGCTGTTGTCAAGGACACCAGGCCACAGTGAGGGCAATGTGGACGGCAAGGACACAGACTCAGAGGTCTGGTCCCTCTGCTCAGGGACACAAAACGGGACCCGAGGACCCCTGCTGAGTGGAGTGCCTGAGGTTCCCCATGACCGGGGCAGAGCTAGCAACATATTCGCTAACATAGGCACCCAGGTGTTCCACATCTGCTGAGGCAAAGGTTTGGGGTTCACTCTTCTCAGAGCACACGTTAGGAAATTGGGGATCGGAGACTAATTGAGATTGCCTGTCTAGGATGGGTAGGGGGTGGTCCAGGGACCTCTGATCCTTGAAGTTGTCCTCCCTCAAAGTCGGGGGAAAGTGTGTGACAACCCACATCCCTGGCTCAGGCCGGCAAGTGTCAGGGCTTCCTTTCAGGGGAGGCCTCTGATCATGGGCTTCTCCACTTTCTGCTCCATCTCCACAGCAGGGTTGGAGGAGGCATGATACTCCTTCTGCTTGGCCCTTTGCTTGGAGTACCCCCCACCCTTCCCACCCACCCCCACCCCCTCTACCGTCCCCATCCTCCTCCTCCACACTGTTTGCCAGCCACCCCTGGATTACTTCCTGAATCAAAGGCTTGTACACATCGTGTTATCTCCTTCTGGGGACCTGTGTGGCATCAGAGCCTGCCCTGCGCAGCTGCTCTGTAAATATTTGTTGTGTGAATGGGTAAGCAAGCTGGAGAATCACGGGCAGGTGGAGCCTGACAGATTCTTTTGCTAATTGCTGCCCCTCCCTTAGCCTTTGGCCTGGGTGAAACAGGTTGGCCCCTTGGGCAAGCCCCCAAAGCTTTGGAAGGAGGACAGGTGTCTTCTGGCAGGGCTCCGACGACGCTCTCTAATTGAGCAGACTATTGAAAGGTGAGGTCATCTCCACAGTGAAGGAGGGACCTTTGTCACTTAGGATGCAGCCCCAGGGTGGGGACCAAAGTGTCCCTGTCTCTGCAGTGTCTTACCATTGGAGTGGCTGCTCTGGAATGAAGTAACCTAACCTCTGACCTGGACCACAGTCTAATTCACTCTTTCCCGTCCATTAGCTAGAGAGAGGGAGGGGGCCAGCAGGGAGGGACGACATATTTTATGTTTATGGCATTTTTATTCTCTGTGACCTGTTGGGTCAAACCCAGTCTCTGCTCATGAATTATGCATCCGGGGGAGCCTTTCTGTGTTCCTAATGGCTCTTGTTTAGTTTACCTCCTAGAAAGACGGGGGTGGAAATCAAGTATTTTAGTCAAAAACTTCACCTCTTGCCATTTCAATTGACACTTTCTTAATTGGGTGATTCATTCCACAGAGCACATTGGCAGAGCTTGCAAGCTTCTCCAGGTCTTAGAAAGTATCCTGCCAGGGCTGGGCAATAGGGCTCAGTGGATGAAGTCACTTGTGCTAAGCCCAGAGACTTGAGTTAGATCCCCAGTTGACTCCCAAAAGTTGTCCTTTGACTGCCACAAACATACACACACTAAGGAAATAAATGTTAATACATGATTAAATAAATCAGCCCTGCTCCCAAGTTTTATATTTGAGAAGACTGGGAACCCAGAGGCCAGTAGTAATATGCCCACATGCACACCACTGCTAAGACCCAGCCACTGGAAAGGACTGACTGAGAAGGGAACAGAAAACTGTGTGAGAGAGCACCTGTGCTGGAGGCTGAAGCAAGGGAATCCCAAGTTCGAGGCCAACCTGTGCTACTTGGCCAGAGCCTGTCTTGAAAAAAAACAAAAAGTGTGTGAATGTATTTGCCTCACTTGTGAACATCTTTCCTTTGCTTTATTTCAAATACAGGTTCTTTTTGGCAAGGTAGCCCAACAACTCACTCCAAAGTCCAGTGTAGTAAAACAATCACTCAAGGTCTACACTTCTGGATCATGTGTCGGAAGTTTGATGTGGTGTACCAGGAATGGCCTCTTCCTGCCCCACGTACCCCCAAACTCCACAAAGTTCTGCTGAAGACTCGTTCGTTCATGTTAATGGGTGATCTCTTGCTGAGACCTCCTAGACCGCCTATACTCATCCTGTCTGTATGGTTGGGGCTTCCTCACAACATGGCAACTAAGTCTGAGGAAACAAGAGCCAGAGAGGGAAAGAAAGATCAAAGGAAACATCTGTGGACTCCAGGGTCACTTGGTGTCCTTGCCTGTATTAGTTTCTTTCTGTCATCGTGATAAACGCCATGACCAACTTAAGGAAGGGAGAGTTTACTTGGGCTTATGGTTCCATAGGGAGAGTCCAACGTGGGGGAGGAAGCGTGGTTGCAGAAAGCTGAGCAATCACATCCTCAACCACAACACCAACAGAGATGATGTACTAGAAGAGAGGTCATCGACCCTGGAAGCCAGCCGCCAGTGACATACTTCCTCCAGCAAGTGTCCACCTCCTAAATGCTCCACAGCCATCTCAACTCCTAAGAGTCAGGGTTTGGACCCAGTCAAACTCAGCTGATGTAGTTATTTGGTATCCGTCTTTCCTACTAGATTATAATTCCCTTAAGGATGCAGCACGTGTCCAACGTGTATGGCCAGTTCTCCTGAAGCTGAGTCACGTAGAAGTTAAGGACATCACTTGGCTAGTCAGTATCAAAAATAGTCTGTATTGGCTAAAAGCACACTCATTTCTTACTCCTGTGTGAATCTCCCATTTTCTAGGAGCTTACTTTCTTAGAATGGGTTGATTGATTGATTCATTTATTTACTCTTCAATGAGACCATTGCTTTTCTTAATTGTGGCCAAGCCAGAGAAGGTGTCCTATATGTAAGAGGAGACATAGAGAGTGTTCAGGGAAGCCGGCAAGGTGAAGGCTAGAGGCAGAGCTCCAAGTAGCGGAAAGGGCCCTGGGCAAAGACAAGAGATCACAGTTCAGTGTGGCAGATGCATGGTTTGAGAGACGTGTAACAAAAGGTAAGGCAAGGCTTCAGGGTCAAGCAGGGAGGGCCTGAATGTTACCTTAAGGAAGTTGGCCTATCTCTGAGTGTGGTGGGAGCTACTTGGACTAGCCAGATGGCTCACTGGGTATGTATGGCCAGTTGGATGGGTGGGCTGATGGCTAGATGGACAAATGGCATTCCAGCAAAGTCTTGGTACACCTCTTCCTGAGTCTGATAATTCTTGAGATACTAGACGTGAAGAAAACCCCCACAGAAGAGCGTCCAGGCAGGGTCTTTTCCACCCAGCTCTGTGGGCTGACGTCAGTGTCTCCTTAGCAACCAGATCTGCATTGAAAGGACTGGGGAGGGGTGCTGTCACTCTGTGGCTGTGAGGACAGCGTCAGTGATCCTAGCTCTTGTTTTGTCCACATGGAAGCCATTTGTCATCATTTGGCTATAAGCACCCATATCTGGGCGGGTCCTAGAGGTGACATGTATCCTAAACCTGGACAGTAAGTTTCAGGCCCAAGAGTCTGGGAAACTGTTGGGAGGAAAAGTATGTTCTAGCCATCCATGGTTACCACCTCACCAACCCCCGAACTGTCCCACCAAGGCAGATCTAAGAGATTAGAGACAGCCATCTGGGGACAATCCTTGAGTGCCTGGATTCAGCTTTCCCTGAAGCCACCTGCCTCCTGGATGTAGGCCAATATGTCTCCATGTTGTCTGTCAGACGCAGCTGGAGAGGACTGGTAAAACCGCTCAGTAGATAAAGGCCCTTGCCACTGAGCCTGAAGATGTGAGTTCAATGGGACCCACGTGGCAGAAACAGAGAATTGACTTCCTCTGAGTTGCCTTGTGACCTCTACACACATGCTGTGGTGCGCGCGCACGCATGTGTGCGCGCACACACACATACAAACACACACACACAGAGAGAGAGAGAGAGAGAGAGAGAGAGAGAGAGAGAGAGAGAGAGAGAGAGAGAGAGAGAATAGATAAATAAAATAGAGAAAGAGGGAAGACCTGGCGAGTTCTGACACTGAGTGAGTGGTCCTAGGCACAGCAAAGCATCAAGCCATGAAGCCACAGGATGGAGTGGGGGCCGTGTGTACTCCATCACCTGTCAGACACTTCTCCCGCCAGCTCACTCATCACGTCCCTGCTGCAGGAAATCTGCCCTCTTCACTTGTCTTTTCCATCATTTTCCTGGATGTTCCTGTGCTCTCTAAACTTCTCCTTACAAAACAGTAAAACACTGTTATCTGAGATGGACATTGGCTTGAGATGCAGTTCCATGCTTGTGTGTGTGTGTGTGTGTGTGTGTGTGTGTGTGTGTGTGTGTGTGTGTGTGTCTGTAGGACAAAACAGCTTTTGCTAAGTGGTTCTGGCTCAAGGTTTCTCTTGAGGCCAGGGGTATCAACCAGGGCTTGTCACCTGTAGGCTGTGGCTACGATACTCAGGATATTCAAGATGGAGGTGGTGGGAGAAGACTTGGGATCCTGGCCATGGGGACCTCCCTAAGGGCTGCTGAGAATCCTTACATGCCTCTATGATTTAGGAGCAGGGAGGGTAGTTGGTGCCATGCTTTTGATGAATCAGCCTCCAAGGTCACACTGTGTCCACCTTCCTGCAGGATTCTCCTGACTGACGGACAGTCCCTATGAACGGGAGGGCGGCACTCCGTCACAAGAACAGAGGGTTGTTGCATGACTTCTGGGCAGACATAAAGACTTGTCTATTTGCACAGACAGGGAAGGCACCAACAGGCCAAAGTGGATTCCATTAAATCCAGCTTCGGTGAGCCAGTGAGCTTGTGGGGTTGCTTACAGGATCATGGGTTACTCAAAGACAGCTGCACCGAGAAACACCTAGTGACTTACGGCTACTGGACCACTGGAAAGACCCCCGAACAACTTCTGAGCAGCTACACTTCTTAAAGGGGTCCAGCCTTCTGCTAGCCTCCCACCTCTGACAGAACCTTAGCAAGGGGAGGGCTCAGGGAGGGATTGGGGAGGATGCCATGAAGGCTCCCAAGCCCTGCTGATTGCTGCCTCCCTCCACTACAGACTGTTAATAGGTGAGTCCCTCAGGTGCTTACCAACCCTCTGATTCAAGAGACGTGGATCATGTCAACCCTGAGGAAACACACACAGGTAAGGGACACAGCAAACGGTGGCCACTTTCCCAAGGGGAAGTGCTGGTTATTAGCATCAGGCAGGCAAGTGGTTTCTTCCTAGCGTGGTGGGGAGGCCTTTGGATGCGGGATGACTTGACGTCCCCAAGCATCCGGAAAGCACCCCCTTTCTGCATCTTGTGCTTGCAGGGGCTGTTTCCAAGCTCACCAAAAGCTCCTTAAATAAACTAGTGAACTGACTAAACTAATTTGCTGGTCTGCAGCTTCTGGCGTGCCTGGGGATTTCCTAATAAATACTGGCTTCGGTTTGGCGACTCGCCAGCATCACAGCCCTCTCAGGAGCTGAGCGCAGCAAGAATGACAGCACCCTAAGGGGTGGGAAGGTGGCCTGCAGGAGGCCAGGGTTTGCCATCTTTGCCTCAGCCAATGGCGTGTCTGGAGGGAACCTCTTCGTTCTCTCTGCCTCAGCTTCTCTTGCTGGAAAGATGATAAGTAAACATTCCTAACTGGCAAGGCCGCCGCCATGTTTGGATGAGGCGATGTGACATTTTCTAAAGGTTGGCGCGTGGGATGCTGGGTCACACAAGTCGAACTACTCCAGGACAGGCTCTATGCAACAGTGGGTGGGGTGTGCAGAGCTGTGAGCCCCAAGGCCAGCCTTTTCTTGCTTCCTGAACTGCAGGCTAGGCCAGCCTCTTGGGCATCCACCAATGCAGCTGCCCAGGGTCCCGCCCTTGGACTTCCATGCTGGCACAAGCTTGAGACGCTCTGTGTTACCTTAAAACTATGCTTTGCGAGGGAAGTTGGCTGGGACAGTGGAGCCTGTGTCATGGGCGGAGAGTCTCAACTTGCACGCCGCTCCCACCTCCCTCCTTGGAACAAGTTCTTCGCTCCATCATTCTTTCCCCTTGGCCCACAGGCCCTACTGGCCCCCCCCCACCCTGGGACTAGGCCACTCACGGCACCCAGGACAGGACTAGTGTGTGTCTGCAAAAGAAGGCCCTGTTTGTAGCTATTCTCAGCTTCCGGCAGGGGCTGTGTTCTGATGAGGAGGGGCCTGCCACCAGTACCCCGTTAGGGGCATCTCCGGGCTAGGCAAAGGGGCACTTATCCAGAGGTGGGGCTGACAGGGCCACGCAGGATTGGCAGGCAGCTCTGACCTGGATCATAAAGAATCTGGAATGTCTGCTGATGTTGTCCTTGAGAAGGCACAACTGGCTTCCTCATCCCTAGTCAGAGCTTAGGGATAATGTTGGCCTTGACAAAGTGTCCACAGAAGGCAAGACGGTCCTTTTGCCCCTGGCAAGGTGGCTGGGGACCATGTCTACCATGACTGGGTGTCCATGAGAAGGCACTGATGGCTTCCTGATCTCCGGCTGGGGCCCTCTGTTCTCAGACATTCTCGTTGGTCCCATGAAGCGTGCAGCCCATTAGCCTGCGGGGCTTGTCAGACCCTTTAGCGGAAGGGGCAGAAGAATGTGCCAGAATGCAAACTTGGGTGTGGAACTGTCTGGGTTTGGGCCATGGCTCCGGCACTCACTCGCCCACTCTGAGAACCCACTCTTGCCCCTGTAGGTGGTGGTCAGGGTTCAGGGGGGACTCAATGGCAGTGGGCAAGTGCCAGGGTGTCTTCTCCCCGCCTTCCTCTTTCTCTCTGCCTTCCTCCCCCTCTTCTTTTCTCGCCTTTCCTTCCCCCTCCACACTGGTTCCCTCACCTTCCCTCCTCTGTGTTCTGTCTCCTTCCCTCTGTCTTCTTCTCCTTCCTCCCACCCACCTTCCCCTCCGCTCTCCCTGCTTCTCTTCCTCCTCCCCTCCCTCTTCTTGGAATGAGGGTCTCACCGTGTGGCCCAGGTTAGTGTAGAACCCAGGATGCTGTGACCTGGTTTCCCTGTTGCTAGAACAGCAGCTGTACACCACACCAGCCCGAGACTCCAGGGTTCCTGAAAGGTGGGGATGTCCTCTGTCCCCCCTATGGCCCATCACCCAGCTGCCCAGCACAAATGATTAGAAGACTCTGGGTGCTCAGGGAGATCCTGTCCCATGAGTGACACTCCAGGAGGGGACCTCCTACAGAAGACCTCCACCCTGTCCCACGCATGGTACATTTATGAAGCAGTGTGCAGGGCAGGCGGCAGGAACAGACTGGTGGGCAGCAGGTACACACGGCCTTTGCCTCCTCTCCCTGTCTGTGTATCTTGGGACTGGGTGTCTCATCTCTGCTGGGAACGACTCTGTGGACCCCCCACAGGCCCCAGCCACAAAGCCATAACTCACTCCTCCCCCGGCTCCCCCGGCTTTAATTGGGCCAATCTGTCCGCCTGACACCCCGCGTTCTGGTTCATTTTCTTCTCAAAGCCCTCTCTTGTCACTTGACAGATTCTCAGCTGTCGTGAGCACATTTTTCAACGTGTGTTCTTCACATATTTCCCAAGCAGGTTTCTGCTCTTCTTAAACCCACCGCACTTTATAATTCCTGAGTGATCTTCCTCCCAGACCATCACTCTCCTCCATGCCTGCCTCTCTCTCTGCAGCTTCCCCTTCAACACCACTGGGTCTTTAGAAAATGCTTAGCTTCCCAGGGCCACGTTAGCAGCTGTGTGGAAGAGCAAGGCACTAATCCTCTTCTTGCCATGACTGGCCCCAAGACCATGGCTTGGGGTAATCATCTATTTGATCCTGGAAGCAGAGGTGATAGGGAGGGAGGGAGAAGAGAGAACCTAGCCTTTGCACCTATTGGGTACCACATGTGCAGAATGTAGCCTGTGCATCGCCTCTGGAGTGGGGACTGGGACATTCAGCTGGGGACGCCATCTTCAGGTAGATCTTGAACCACTTCCGGTGGCGTCCATATGACCAAGTAGCCTTTGCTGGCTTTTGGAAAAAAACCTCTGTAAGGACTTAGGTCAGGACTCTAGAACCTTCTATAGAGCTCTCCATCGGCCTCACTGAAGTCAGATGGCCACAAGGAGGTGACATGCTGTGTGACATGCTGTATACAGATGTCCAAAACGGCCTGGCACACAGATGTGGCTATGTGAGCTGGAGACTGCTATATTTTTGTCTTCACCATGCTTCTGGTTGTGAAGGGCTCCTACTGGTCTGGGGACAGCCTCCATCTGGGAGGCACTTCATGTCTGTCAGGCCCCCAGAAAGAAAGGGATGCCCAGCCAGGCTCCTATCTCTGGCCCTCAGCCCACAAAGAGGCTGACACTCCATATGCAAAGGAATGAGTCTCCTGATTTTCTAGGCCTTTGAGCTCATTCAGATGGGGTCCTAAAGGCGTTACTAACACCATTTGCTTCTGCAAATGACAAGAAGTAAACAAGGGTTAGAGTGTTTTCCTCAACTCCATCACTCTGTACCTGTTGCCCCTTCCTGGCATCCCGGGGTTGGGGATGCCCCAGAAGTGTCTATGTACTTTGAAGAGAGGAAGGTCATCTTCCTTTCAGCCTCTCCCTCTGCCTGTCTCAGTGTGATGAGTGACTCTCCCAGAGGGGACTTCCTACAGGAAGGAACTGTCTTTGCTTTTGTAGAGACTCTTACAGGAGCAGTATTCCATGAACAGTGTGTTTAGGAAGCTCCGTGCAGGGCAGGCTGCAGGTGCTCTCCCTGATGCTGTGCCCTTTGGGACTGGGTGGGTCTCATCCTTTCTGGAAATTTCCTATGGACTCAGAGCCTGGCCCTGGGAGTATGAAGTGGGCAGGAGCTGGGTCTGCTCAGATGCCTCCTCTTCCTCCTTCCCTTCTTCCCGGGTGACAAGGCCAGGGAGCATCATTCCGTCCAGGCTCCACCCTGGGAACAAGCCTCTTCCAGAAGACCACGTGAGCGGCGATCCCTAGAGAGACAGCAGCCCTGAACTGGGGCAGGGACGGGGGTCTGAGAGGAAGAAGGAAAGAAGGCATTCCGACTCCTGCTGCCCAGTTTGTCTGTTTGTTCGTGCTGCCCCGATGGAGGAGCGCCGTGTGCCTGCTCTCTCTCAGCCACACCCGAGACTGTCCCGGAGGGTCCATGTGTGGTCTGCAGGGAGAGACTGAACGCCGTGGTAGGAAGGACATAATGAACAAATCTGTCACCAGGACCATACAGTCCCCTTCTAGGGTACATCTCCAAGGCACTAAAACCTCACGTAAGGTTCCTTTTATCCTCCTAAGGATCCTGCTGTCTCCCAATAGCACCGTGGGCTGGAGGCCAAATTTCAATAATGAGCTTTTGGGAACATTCCAAAATCCAAACTAGAGTGGGACATGACGTTGGTCTGGTCCATCTGGACCCCTTTTGGGAGTTGCTGTCTTTTTGTTTGTTTGTTTTCGTTTCTTGAGACACACTTTCTCTGTGTAGTCCTGTCTGTCCTGGAACTTGCTATGTAGACCAGGCTGGCCTTGAACTCAGAGAGATATCCTCTCTGCCTCCTGAGTGCTGGGACTAAAGGCGTGTGCCACCATGCCCAGCTTGTTATTATTTCTCTGCATGTGCATGCATGGGTTTGTGTGTGGCAGCCAGAGACCAACCTCGGGTGCTGTTCTTCATGAATGCTCTCCACCTGGTGCTTTTTGAGATGGGGTCTCTCAGTGACCTGAAACTTGCCGATTAGGCTAGCCTGCCTGGCTCATGGTCCCCAGAGATCTGCCTGTCCCCACCTCTCCAGTGCCATGATAAATACGTGTGTGCCACCACATCTGGCTCCCTCGCGTGGGTTCTGGGTCCCGAGCTTGGGGCTTCACGCTTGTGCAGTGAGCACTCTACTGACGGAGCTCTCTTCCCAGCCCCGGGACCTTCCTGAAAATTATCATTATTTTTTTTTTCCGTGGGGGAGTGCTCACTGCCGCATGTGCCACTTGTGGAACTCACAGGACAGCTTGCAAGAGTCAGTTCTCTCCTTTCACCAGTGTGTCCCACGGAACAAACTCAGGTGGTCAGGTTTGGTGGCAAACACTTTTACCCGATGAACCATTTCTCTGGCCCAGCCCTGGACGCCCTCCCTTTTTTGCTTGATTGTTTTTCAAGACAAGGTTTCTTTGTGTAGCTCTGGCTGTCCTGGAACTCGCTCTGTAGACCAGGCTGGCCTGGAACTCACAGAGATCTGCCTGCCTCTGCCTCCCGAGTGCTGGGATTAAAGGCATGCGTACCAGCCCTACTCTGGACCCTTTTGTAATGGTGCTGGATGTGCCCTGGCCTCTGAGTAGCTCCCCTGAGGAAAGGCGTTTTCACCTGCAGTCTGTAACCATGGGTGGGAAGATGTTTTAAAGATGTTCAGTGATCTCTAACTGAAAATTGGCATTCCTTTCTGTTCAAAACACAGACCTCAACCTCTTTCCCTGGTGGTATTAGTAGCTCTCAAGACCCTGTGATCCATCAGAATCCGAGGTGTTGGCATACCACGCTTGGATTGCCACAGACATCTGAAAGTGGTGTTTTGGGCCATCTCTATTTAAAGTCACAGTAGCAGTAGCTCACTAGCAGATCTTGTCGTTTACTGTGCTAATAAAGAAACGCCGGCTGTTGTATTGAAGATTTGTTTCATGTTTTGGCAGCTGGGTAGCTAGTCTTGTCTGCAGTCCTAGGCATCTGGTGCTGTGCATGTAGAACCATAGTGCTGCAGAAGACTTCCCTGCTTCACCAATGGCCAAGGGACCAAGTGGCGGATACACGATCAGAAGCTCTGCTCCACGCCTAATTCCTGGCATTGGGACTTGGCCCACACTGGTAGGACTAGAGGAGATGCCATCTTTAGCATCCGGTTATCCATAGGCAGAAAGATTTAATGCTACTTTTCCCTGGGACAATCATTGCTGACTCTCACCGTCCAGACTTGGTCACTCATAGTCTAACCATGCTGGCTTGCAGAAGCTGGAGTGGTCATTACACATGGGCGTGTATAGACTGGAAGATGTTCTTCCACATTTTGTGCCTAGAATTCCACCACTTTTTAGGATATCATTTGGAAGACAAAGATGTGTGTTCATGTGGGGTGTGTGTGTGTGTGTGTGTGTGTGTGTGTGTGTGTGTGTGTGTGCCGTGCCACTGTGAGGAAGATGTACACTTAGTTTGAAATGGCTGGCGAGACTGCTTCCCTGGATGCTCTGCAGGCTCTGGATAAAACAGACCTTGAGGAGGTGGAGAGAGCAGAATGCACAGGGGAGATAGACACGTTCTCTTCCAGCCGCCTGAGATCCCAGAAGGTCTGGATCATCTCTCTGTCCTGGGATTCGGTGACTCGGGCAGACAGAAGGTCCCTGTGTGGGTAACCAGGACAGGCTCTGAGATGATTTGACTCAGGTGGGAGGAACTGCAGGTAGGATCTGAGTCCCCCAAGAGCCAACACTCTGCCCGCACCCCTGCCAAGTCCTCCAGCTTCTCACAGCAGAGCAGCTCCTGAGCAAGGGCACTGGGTCTTGAGCCACCTGCTTCTCACACAGAACTTCTTTTCTGGTCCCCACGCTGGCCGACTCCTGCTCCCAGCCTCCCTCTGTCACCATGCCTCTCTGAACCAGAGCTTCCTCTTCTGTAGCCTGAGGTGCCTGGCAGACTCTGCCAGGCAGCGTCTCAACAGGATGCGCACACATCCCTAAGAGCTTCTGTGTGAAGGAGCTAGGGTGAGGACTAGAAGACACAGCCCAGCCTCCCACAGTCCCCATGTCCCGGCTGGCAGGACAGCAGCAGAAAATGGATAACAGATGCAGAAGGGCGACCTGTAGAGAAGGCTACTGTGAAAAGCTCAGTGTCCCTTGGTTTAGGGACAGGTCCAATGTGAGGCAGACAGAGAACCAGGACAGGCCCTTCAGCCTCAACCTCTTCCCTTGAGTTTCTCGCCATGGCTGCTCATCTATCTAATCAATGGGAAGCCAGGGACGAGGTGGCTTAGGACTTGGTTCTCAGGAATCAGCCTGAGGCCAGGGCAAGGGAGAAGGGCAGAACACTGAGCTGAAGTGGCAGAAGATAATCTACCCTCATGCATCCCTTGGCCAGACTGTGGAGCACTCCCCATTCCATCCTTACAACCGCCACATTTGTTATTCAGGGCGTGGTACATGAGTGGGTATCGAGTGAATGAATGAGTGAGTGAGTGAGCGAGTGAGTGAGTGAGCGAGTGAGTGCAATTCTTTGCTTGTTAGCAGTAAAACTTCACTTCCATGTTATAAGCTTCTAGAAACAGTCAGCAGGGCCAAAAGCAGCCTACAGGTAGCCCTGTGAAGTCTCCAAGGAAGAGTGGGGAAGAGCAGATGGGCTTCCCTAGGGCGGGATGCAGGTGATTGGAGAGCTCAAGGTTGGAATCTGGGACTCTACAGACAGATAAGAACATAGAGATATTTGCTCAAGCGTTTGGAGACAGATGGGATGCTCTCAGGAGGAACCCCAAAATATTCCTTTTGTGTGTGTGTGTGTGGGGGGGGGTGGTTATCATTTATTTGTTTGTTTGTTTATTGTGTGCGGGTGTTTCTCATCTGCATGTATGTATGTGCACCACATGCATGCAGTGCCCAAAAAGGCCAGAAGAGGGCATCAGATCCCCTTGGAACTGGAGTTATAGACAGGTGTGAGCCGCCATGTAGATGTTGGGAATTGAACCAAGATCCTCCAGAAGAGCAGCCAGTGTTCTTGGCTAATGTGCCATCTCTCCAACCACTACAAATTCCTTTTGGTCTGATACAGCTAGCTTTCCTTTTCTTCTTATAGCTTTAAAGTTAGAAGTAGCAAGCCAGAGGATGATGGTGTACATCTTTAATCTCAGCACTGGGGAGGCAGAGTCAGACAGATCTCTGAGTTCAAGGCCAGCCTGGTCTACAGAGCAAGTTACAGGACAGCCAGGACTACACAGAGAAACCCTGCCTCAAAAACAAACAAACAAACAAACAAAAAGCAACATAACTTTATTGTTTAAAAATAGTAAATATGACAAAGACAAAGGAGGTACAAAACTGCTGATGTATTGGTGTATGTCTTTCTGGATTTTCTCATCTCCATTTCTTTTTTTCAGTTCCCTATAGTTCCCAACCAGAGCTAAAATATCACTGCATTTTAAGTACTTTCTTTATATAGATGCCGTTCAAAACAGTCTGCATGCATTGGCTCACTAAATTCCTATTTTGTATGGAGGCATGGAAAGGTTAAGTGAATTATACAAAAACATGCAGCTAGTAAATAGGAGAACTGAACTGGAGCAAGCTGACTCTAGAGCCAGCATTCTCCTACCAGTGTGTGGCTCCTAAACAGGGTGGGGACAGCTAGAGCAATCTCAACCTATAGTCTGCAGCTAAAGTGTCTTTTCAGGCACTGGCCTTTAATCCCAGCACTTGGAAGACAGAGGCAGAGGAAGATCTCTATGAGTATGAAGCTAACCTGGTCTACATAACGCAATCCAAGCCAGCCAGGGATACAGAATAAAAAGTTGGTACTAGGAATGGGGTGTGGCTATGACAGGCTTGACCATGCTGCTTACTGGTAGAATGTGGACCTTGGGTCTTTGGATCCGGAAAGCAGTTGAGCTCTTTAAGAAGGACTTAATGGGCCATACTAGTAGGAGCATGGAAGTTAGTGGAGCTGAGAGCAATGTAGATTTTGACAGACAGCCTGGCTCAAGATATTTCAGAGAAGAATATTAGTATCCTAGAGACCATTCTTGTGATGTTTTCTGCCCTTGTCCAAAAAAGTTCTGCCTGAGGCTAAATTTTTGGATTAACAACAACATCGGCACAGGAAATTTCATGACAGCCTAGTGTTGACTGTGTTGCTTGGTTATTAGTGACCACATTGTTGTAGATCTATAATTAAAAGGAGCAAGCTAAGCAAGAGAAATTACAAAATGTACAGTTTGAGGAGAAAAGGAGCACCGGAAGTGTAACAGAGCTAAATCTGGTGTTCAAGGAGATTGAAGTTTTATTGTTATTTTCTGTTTGTTTGTTTGTTTGTTTGTTTTGTTTTGTTTTAAAAGCCCGATCCTACATAGAATAAAGGGAGTGGTGGCCTCAGGATAAGACCTCACCCAGCTGAACTTCTAACTTGGGAAAAGGAATTAAAGAAAAGATCAGGGCAGGGGCGTGGTGGCACATGCCTTTAATCCCAGCCAGCACTTAGGAGGCAGGAGTAGGTGGATCTCTGAGTTCAAAGCCATCCTGGTCCACAGAGAGAGAGAGTTCCAGGATAGCCAAGCTTGGACAATATAGGAAATGATTGAAAACAGAAAGCTAAAGCAGATGGAGTTGAATGAGGGGGCTGTGTTTCAACCTCAGCAAGCAGAAGAACTGGGCAGCTTTGGCCATGGGGTTCTGGCTTTAGAGTCAAAGACAGGGGTTGTAGAGATGGAGAGATGGCTCACAGGTTAAGAGCACTGACTGATCTTCCAGGGGTCCTGAGTTCAATTCTCAGCAACCACATGGTGGCTCACAACCATCTATAATGAAATCTAGTGCCCTCTTCTGGTGTGTAGGCAGAACATTGTATACATAATAAATAAATACATCTTTAAAAAGAAAAGGTGGGGGGGAGGTGTTGTGGAATCTCCCTCTGTGGCTAAAGAAAGGCACTGAGGCCAGGCATGTGTTGGGGGTGTCCCTGCCTGGAGGCCCAGAGAGGCTTTGTGTGACACTGTGAAAGTGAAGCCTGGACTTCATTGGAGACCCCAAGATGTTGGAGATACCAGAGCTATGGGATAACTGCTGAAGAAAGCTGCTAACAGGGAGTGGAACCAGCCGAAGAGTGTTGCAATCAACAAAGCTGAAAGGAGTCAGAGATCTGAAGAGTGTTTTGATATCAGACATGGAGGTGCAGAGTTTGGAGTTTGCCCTGTTGCTTTAAAATCTTTCCTTTCCTAGGCTCCCTTTCCTCCCTTTGGGAATGGTTATGTATATCCTGTGTCATTATATGTTGGGAGTATGTGATCTGCTTTTGATTTTGATTTCATAGGGGATTACAGTTAAGAGATTGCCATGAGTCTCTGAAGAGACTTTGAACTTTGGAATTTTAAGCAGTGTTGAGACTGTGATAGACTATGGGGACTTTTGAAGTTGGACTGAATGCATTTTTTTCATTATGTTATGGCTATAAGCCTATGAGGGCCAGGGAGTGGAATGTGGTGGTCTGAATAGGAATGGTCCCCTGTGTTGAATGCTTAGTCATTAGGGAGTGGAGATACTTGACAGGGATTAGGAGGTGTGGCCTTGTTGGAGGAAATGTGTCACTGGGGATGAACTTTGGGATTTCAAATGCCCAAGCGAGGCCCAAGATCTCTCCTCTTCCTCTGCCTATAGATCCTGATGTAGAACTCTCAGCTCCTCCAGCACCATGTCTGCCTGCATGCTAATGGACTAAACCTCTGAAACTGTAAGCAAGCCCCAACTAAATGCTTTCCTTCATAAGAATTGTCTTGGTCATGGTATCTCTTCACAGCAACAGACCATTGACTAAGACAGACACTGTCTAAAAAAGCCAAAGAAAAAAGGGGGTGTCTTTTCAGTATCTCCATTGAGATATGAGCATTGAGCCATAGTGCCCCCTTCTTACAGGGCCATATTGATGTACAGTAGAGCTGGCAGCCTCAGAGAAGTATTAGGCATGTATTAGGCATGTGTGGGCTGAGCTGTCTGTTAGCCATTGAGTATTACTAGGAGAATAAAGTGGGGCTGGGGGACAGAGCTCAGCTGGCTGACGGCCTGCTGAGCATGTGAAAAGTCCTGAGTTTAATCCCTAGAGCCACATGAATCCCCCATGGTGGCACATGTCACTTAGTGGGAGAGGATCAGAAGTTCAAGGTCATCCTTGGCTACATAGAGAGATCAAAGCCAGGCTAGGATGATACATGAAACTTGTCTTAAAAGACAAGGAAGGCAGAATAAAACATTGCTGACCTCTTTCTGTTCTCTCCAGCTCAGGAGAGACACCCAGACCTGCAGCATAAGAGCACCTGTTCTCTGATGAGGATCAATGTCTGTTGGAGACTGCAGAGCGAGTTTTCAGATCTTGAGCAGGTCTGTGCCCTCACCTCCCTCCAGGCCCTCTACAGTGAGGCTATTAACAGATCTCTTACTTGGGCCCAGGTTAGTGCTGCGCCCTCCTTTCTCTGAAGCTGACTTACCACCCTGTCTCTTCCTTCAGGGTAGTCCAAGATGGCTGCCTACCTCATCTTTCAAGATGGCCACCTACCTCATCATGGAAGCTCATTCAAAGTCAGGGGCTCAGGAGTCCTCAATTTTAACCTGAGCTTTCAGGGCAGTACACCAGAGCTGAACACGAACAGCCAGAAATCACACAATACCAAAGAACTCAACAGAGCGGAACTTGCACAGCGAGCCTGGGCGAGCATTCTGTACTCCCATGTGGTCTCACACTCTGGTGTGTTTTGTTCTCAAACACATTGCCTCAGGTATGTCTTTCCTTTTTTTTTTTTTTTTTAATTCACTTTCAATAAATATTAAACACAGATAAATGACTCTCACAGGAGGGAAACACAGCTGGGCATGATGATAACTACTAAGAATCACCTGGACCCAAGGAGCCTGGGAGCTTTGGCTCCTGAGCCCAAGTGGTTTATTTTGATTTTGGTTTTGAGATAAGATCTTATATATCCTAGGCTGGCCTTGAACTTTCTATGTAGCTGATGAAGACCTTGGACTGCTGACCTTCCTGCTTCCCTCTACCTCCCAAGTGCTAGGATTACTGTGTGTATTGCTATGTCTGCTTTTATCTGGTTCTGGGGCTCAAATCCCAGGCCCTAAACATGCTAGGCAAACACTATACCAACTGAGCTATATCTCCAGCCCATAAGTGATTCATTCGGGTGATAATTCAGGGAAATGGTAGCCAGTCCACAAAGGGCATGTTAGGGATGGGTTAAACCATCTGTGGGCAACTGCTACTCAGATTCTGGGAGCCTGTGCCCAAACTGCCCTTCAGCCATACATACATGAGAGGACCATGGACCTGAGACACTTAATGTCATCTCCCATTGGTTGCTGTTGGGGTTTTGGAGGTGCTCTGGTAGTATTTTTGTTATTTTACTCTCTGGACTGTCATGCTTGTACCCCAAGGAGACTCTAGGGTGCTGGAGAAAGCCATCAGACAAGGACCACAGGCCATGGAGGGTTGGAAGACCAGTTACTAGGCTCTGAAATGCCAAGGCTCTTCGACACATCAGCATTGGCCACAGGTGATAATCGTGGTAACCAAGGTATTATTTAGATGGAACACATTTGCCACATCCAAAGGGACTATGTGACAACTGCTGATTTTTGCCAAGCAAGAATGTAGGCCCAGTGTCCAGATCTTTGAACCTCTTAGGAGGAAGCCAGGCTTTCTTACTTTTGTGTGGACTTTCTCCATTTGCAAATGTTAAAAATGGTTAGTTTTTTTTCTCTTTCTTTTTCTTTCTTTCTTTCTTTCTTTCTTTCTTTCTTTCTTTCTTTCTTTCTTTCTTTCTTTCTTTCTTTCTTTCCCCCTTTCTTCCTTCCTTTTTTTTGTCAACTTAACACAAACTGGAGTTATCTGAAAGGAGTGAACCTTGATTGGGGAATTTGCCTACATCAGATTGACCTGTGGGCAAGTCTGTAGGGTCATGTTCTTAATTAATGATTGATGCAGGAGAGCCCAGCCCACTGTGGGCGGTGCCACCCCTTTGGCAGGGGGTGCTGGGTTGTATAAGAAAGTAGGCTGAGCAAAGCATGAGGAAGCAAGCCAGTGAGCAGTGTTCCTGCATGGCTCCTGACTTTGTTCCTGCTTGAATTCCTGCCCGGACTTCCCTCAATGATGGATGGTGGGACATGCAAGCCAACTAAACCCTCTCCTCCCACAAGTTGCTTTGGGTCATGGTGTTTGTCATAGCAACTAAGAACAAGCTGGAAAAACTCCTATTTTGATGCCCAACCCCCTGCCATCTGAGCTAACCAACACATAACTGTGGCCTAGATGTGGTTTATAAACAGCCACGTTCTGAAACCTGATCTATACTGAAAAGCTGATTGATCTTGATTCCAGAATGTTCTTGCTAAAGGCAAACTCCAAAGAAGAATTCTGATGAAGGGAAACTGAATGGAAGAGTTAGAAATGGGCTGAGTTTATATGTTAATGAATTAATGAACCCCCAAACAGAACATTGGTAACGAGAGAGAGAGAGAGTGCTACTTTCCCCAAGAGTTGTCTGGAGGTGGGAGGTGAACAGTCCAGGATAACTCCGTGCATGAATCATTTAGGGATTCATTGTCCTTCTTTCTTGTTGCTCAGTGTTGTCTCAATGAGTCAAGACTGGCTTCTGAGTTCATCACCTACATTCTAGCTCAGTTCACAACCCTTTGTGAGAACTTAGTCACGTGGTCATACCTAGCTGAAAGAGATGCTGGAAAAGATTCACCTGTCTCCTTCCTGCAACTTAATCTGGCAGTCATTCTTGCATAGGGTTAGTGAAGGGTGGGTCCATACTCTTAAGTCAGCAGAAGCCTCACAGTGGGAGGGTCTAAAAAGGAAATAATGGTTCAGCAGGCCCTACCCAAGAGAGATTTGTTTCTTGGGATGAAGAAAGCTTGCCTTTGCTCACCAGTTCTCCAGGTTGACTTGGTCCACCATAATATTCTGGTTACCAATGGTGTAGAAATAAACATAATGGACCCCCTACTGGATCCAAGATACTTTCCACATCTGTCCTCAGATACTTTTCCACATGGTATAATGGGGATTCATTAATTCTGTTTTTAGAAGGAAAAAAAAATGAGAGTCAGAGGTATAGAATAGACATTGGAACTATTGAAGCTATGAGGATTTGTGTGTGTGTGGGATGGGTGTGTGTGTGCAGGTACACACGTGTGTGTAGGAGTATGTACATGCAGAGGCCACAGGACAATCTTAGGTCTTGTTCCTTAGGCACTTTTAGTGCCCCTCCACTTCTGAGATAAGGCCACTCACTGACCTGGATCTCTCATTCTGGCTGGTCAGCCAGCCTGAGGCATCTGCCTGTCTTATCTCCCCAACACTGGGATTGCAAATGCACACCACCACATCTGGCATTTTCTGTAACTTCTGAGGTTCAGACTGAGAACCTGATACTCGTAGTTACTACGTTATCTCCCCTACCCTTTAGCCCCTCAACCCCTGCTTTTGAGTCAAGATCTTATGTGCTGCCCACACTAGTTTTGAACTTCTGAGCTCAAGTGATCCTTCTGCTTCAGCTTGTCAGCCTCCTGAGTATCCAAGACCACAGAGGCTACAGGTGCATGCCTGGCAGTGCCAAGCTCCTGCTTAGGGGGATGGCCTGGGTCCTGGCCCATCGGAGCTGCCATACAGGCTTGTCAGATCAGAGAAGCCAAGGGCCGGGGCTGGGATTTGAAATGGGGCCTCCATGACTGCAAAGCTCACATTCTTTTCACCACAATCTGATTTCTGAACACCCACTGCTTCCCTAGGGACAGCGACAGCGAATCCACTGGGTTGTTGAGAGGGTAAACAAACTGTGATGAATGAACCCCTCTCCTAACATGAATGCCTTATTGTTGTTATTCTTCATGCCCGGACAGTGTGTGCAGCCTGCCTGCTTGCCTGTCTGGTGGGTTAAGGCACCAGAGCTCTCAGCTCTAATGGGAAGTCAGGACTGAGACCAGAGTTAATGAAAAGTAGGGGACTCAGTTGGTGGTGTGTGGCTGACTGCTAACCTGCACAAGGCCATTAGCTCTCCTGTGGTTAACTGGATTGTTCCATTCCATGGCATACTGCTATCCCAGAAATACCCATCGGGGTGTATCCCACATCAAACAAACCTACTCTATGAAATTTGAGACTTGTTGAAAAGATAAATGAGAGATAATTATTTAATTAACCACAAGAGACTTTGTTTTTGCAAAACAGGATTGCAGTACAGTTGTGAAATAACACTGAAATTTTCCTTCTAGAAAAAAAGCTGGGATGTGAAGATGTACAAGTTCCCTTCTGGTCTATTTAGGAGTGGTATGGAACAGATTAGATGTGAAACCTTGTGGAGTCATGTGCTAGGGGAATGTGTGATGCTTGGACTGGGTTGAAGATTGTTAGAGGTGGATATTTTGGAGGTGCCGGGCAAACCCTAATCCCAGCTATGAAGGCTTGGAAAGCTGTTGGAAGAGACTGATCTAAGCTGCCATACTTGGGCTGTGTGACCCCTACCTCCCTGTCCATCACTAGTCCCCGAGCTGCCCAAATGCCCCCTCCTCTATCTCTACTGAGGATTGCTCCTACGGCCTCACACATGCTGGGCAAACATTCTACCACTGAGTGATTTTTATTTTGAGGCAAAGTCTAAGTTGCCCAGGCTACCCTTGAATTCCAGGCAGTCTGGAGCTTGTGGTCCACCTGCCTCAGTCTTCTGAGTAGCTGAGATTTACAGGCCTGCCTGTGCTACCAGGCCCAGCTGAGCGTCCATCTTTCAAACAAGAGAAATAAGACTCAACTTGTTCGTGCTTGGCACTTGAACTGAAAGATACTATCACGCCAGGCTGGGGTGGCAACTTCACTGCTCTGTACACTCTGAAGAAAGCAGAGATCATACCTGCCGGTTTGCAAAAGGGCGAGGGGAAGGGCCCACAATAAAGGCGCCTGATAGGGATGAGATCTCAGCTCAGGGCTCTCGGCTACTCTCACTGAGTGCAATGGTCTCAGACCCTTTCGTCTTGGCCGCTGAACAAGGTAAAGGTATTGTCCATGGGGACACATTCCAGCAAACTAAATGATGGTGGTCCTTGATGGGCAACGTACCTGCTTTGATGCTGGTTCAAGTCATGCTGGATCCCTGGAGGAAACTCGGTAGAGGCCGCCATCTTGCTTCTGCCTGCACTGCCCTTGAGGTCATGAATTTTGTTTCTCTAGAGAGCAACTGATGGAATTATCACTGAGTAGGTTGGAGGCGAGGGTGCTGGAGAGAAATCCTCAAGATATGATAAAGAGATTTGGTGAGTACAGAGGAAACCCAGCGTGGAGCCTCCCATGTATCCTCACCACAGGAACTTGGACACGTTTTCTTTCTTTGCAACCCAACTTCGTACAGTAAGCCAAAGGGCTTCCCTTTCAGCCCTCCTTTTCCCCTTGTGTTTCGCCAGGAAGGAGAAACCCTGCCTGGCTGGCTACCTGGGAGTCTTGTATACTGACACATCATATCCAGATTTACTGTGGAGTCCGATGGAGATCCATGGTGGCCAGGCATTAAGCGATGAATTGTGCTTGGTTCATTCCAAGGCCATAATAAACACCCAGCTTGCATTCCGATACCATGAGAGTTTCTCACGAAAGGGGTTGGCCGTCTCCCTGACCTCTTCACCCAATCCCCTGCTCCTCCTTAATGCCATCTGGTTGGACCACCTCTTCCTGCCAAGCATTTTCCGGTGGGTTAATAGCAGCCCTTGTGTGGGCTTCAGGCTGCCTCTGGATGCCAGCCTTGGTGCTGAGCGCTTTACCTGAAACATGCTGTGTCACTTTCAGAGTCTCCATGGGACCCTGTGATGCTTCCCATTTCACAGATGGGGAAACAGAGAGGCTGGGTCATCTACCTGACTCTACAGCCAGAGGTTCGTACCACCCTGCTCTCCTAGGTCTCTGGCTTCCACGTATTTTCCCTACCACGCCACCTTCAGGGCCTGGAGGAGGGAAGGCCCAGGTAGCCCACTTGGCAGAAAGGCCCCCGGAACTTGGCTTTTTTCTCTCCTCCTCCTCCCTCTCCCCTCCTCCTCCTCCTCCCTGAGCACAGTTGCCAATCTGGAATGTGGCCCTTCCTAAGAAAGCCCAGGACAGAAGCCAAATGTTGACTCACCTGCCAGACTCAGCCCATCCCTGCCAAGATGCCTCAGGCCTGAGCAGGAGGCCTGGCAGGGCTGGCCTGTCAAGGGGCCTGTGGTAGCTCTCAGGGAGCAGCTTCAAAGGGCCAGGCCTTCTCTCTTCATGCTTCAGGTTCCAGGGGCTAAAAAGATCCAGATGGACCCCTTCTGCTCCTGCCTCCTCCCATCCTTCAGCCTGGAAGTTTCTCAAGGAGACTGTTTCCTCTGTGTGTGGCAGGCAGATTTCTGCGAATCTTCCCGACGGCTGCCCTACTGTCTGCCCACACACACCACGGCCCAGATTCCCAGCACTGTAGGTACCATGGATTGCCCTCCGTGAGAGGACGATGTTGTCTGTCACAGGGGTCCCTAAGCAAGAGAGGTGATTCCAGCGGGCCTAATCCAACCCCAAGGATGGGAGTGTGCCGATGAGGAGGACACTTGCGAGTCGTCTTCTTCAGAGGCTACACACGCTTCCAGCCCAGCTAGCAATGTGAATTCGGCCTTCTGACATCCCAGCAGGGGTGAAGCGGCACTACTTTATGCTGAAGTGTGATGTGTTCAGCAGGAACAGAAAATGAACAGCCTTTGAACAGCTAGTAACAGGGCCACTTTCTCCCCAGCCTGACGCTCCCGGTCTATCCCACAGGGCCAAGGCGGCGGCAGCTCTTCTTGCCTCGGGCCACAAAATGTCAAAGTCAGCCTTGAGGCTCCTCTTCCTTGTAGACTCTTTATGAATCCACCAGCAAATTCTTTCAATTCTCCCTTCATTAGACATCGGAGTCCTTAACGGCTTTCCTTCATGTTGTGGATCCATTCTTCTTTCTCTTCTTACAGCTGTGTGGTCCACTGGAGCAATGCCTTGGTCCTGGGAGCTCCTACGCAGGAAGAGAGAATCCTGTGGGCACCGGAGGGGTGTGTGTGTGTGTGTGTGTGTGTGTGTGTGTGTGTGTGTGTGTGTTGCTGACCTAGTTAGCTTTAAACACAGACACGGGTCAGAGTGAGAAGAGGGGACTCCACTGAGAGGCCCCATAGGAATCGGGGGCCACTCTAGTGTGAGTCCCCTGTGGGTATGGTGGGATCTCGGAGCCACTGCTCTGCAGATAGAACCTGGTTGTCTCACAGAGGCATTCCCAAGGCTGCTTCAGAATCAATTATGCTCAGAAGTCATGCTGTGAAATCCTTCCTGAAGAACAAGATTTTATTTATCGTTCAAAGTTTTGAGCCCAGAGTGAGAAATGGTCGATGCTGATGACTCAGGAACTCCCAGGAGGCCTCCAAGGACTTATAGGCAACCAGCCCCTAGAGTGGGTAAAATGGATAGTTCTCTAGGCAGCCACAAAGCCAGGCAGACTCACAACTTCCTCACAGGCTTTCCTAGGGCTCCAGCTTCTCTTCCCTGAGGATTAAGTGAGGTAACTTGGCTGTTTTGGTCACTCAGCAAGGTACCAAATGCACCAGGAGGTCTCAGTAAACACTAGCTATTATGGCAGATACGTGGCTGTAATTTACTTCTCAAACGGAAGCGTGTGTGTGTGTGTGTGTGTGTGTGTGTGTGTGTGTGTGTGTGCATTCACGCACTTGCATTCATCTTCATTGTAGGAGCAGTTAGTTAACGTTTGAAAGATCAGAGCCCCACACTCCAGAGGAAGTTGCCTAAGTGCTTCAATTATCTGCCTTAGTTCAGCATCCACCGTTGTGTTAATTAGCATAATGGATTTCTAAAACGGGTTTTCATTGATGAAAAAAAATGGCGTTTAAGAAAGACAGATGGTGAGAAGTGTTACAGAGGTTGCCTTGTCTGAACACTGCATGCCATCCAGCCACGCCAGTTGCAGCGTCTCATCAAAAGGGAGTCCACCAGTCCTGAGTCTTTCTGTAGACAAGGTTGTCAGAGTATCTGAAAGAAATGGGAGTGGAGATCTGGGAGATGCAGCCCTGCTGAGTATTTGCCTAGCATGCCCAAGGCTGTGGGGTTGACCCCCAGCACCTCATAAGCCTGGCGACGCCTTCCTATAGTCTCAGTACTAGGGAGGCAGAGGCAGGAGAATCAGAAGTTCAAGGACGTCCTCGCCTACGTAGAGAGTTCCAGACCCACCTGGTCTATATGAGACCCTGTCTCAAAAAGAGTGAGCGAGCCGAGGTGGTGGAGTGACATTTGGTGTGCTTGTGCACACACTCATCCTGGTGTGCTCGAAGTTGCTCTGAGAGGGGCTGTCTTTGTGCTGCGCCATTTAAGCAGTGAGGAGAGGAAACCTGTACCCTTCAAAGACTTCTTCTTCTTCTTCTTCTTCTTCTTCTTCTTCTTCTTCTTCTTCTTCTTCTTCTTCTTCTTCTTCTTCTTTATTCTGTTTTGTTGAGACAGGCTTTCTCTGTGTAGCCCTGGCTGTCCTGGAGCCACTGGCTGTCCTGGAACCAGGCTGGTCTCAAACTCAGAGATTTATCTGCCTCTCCTGCAAGTGCTGGGATTAAAGGTGTGCACTACCATGCCTGGTAATATTTTTTTCCCCTTCACAGACTTCTTATGCTAGGTAAAGAAGCCACTGGAAGGCAAGCTTGGTGTGTGTGTGTGTGTGTGTGTGTGTGTGTGTGTGTGTGTGTGTGTGTAGGTGTGCATGTCTGCATGTGTACAGTACTCAGTATTCTATAGAAGTCTAAGAACAACCTTCAGGAGTAGGTTTTCTCCTTCCACCTGGTTGAGGCAGGGTCTCTGTTGTCTCTTTACAGTGCTATGTACTCCAGGCTAGCTATGTACTCCAGGCTAGCTGGCCTGCAAGCTTCCAGCTAACTTTCCTGTCTCCACCTCGTGTCTCCTGTGAGAGTCCTGGGATTACAGATGAGCACCACTGTATCTGGCTTCTTACAAGGGCTCATAGACTCAAACTCAAGCTTGTGTGGTGTGCATTTTTACGTGACAAGCTATCTTCTGGTCCAGGTAGAGAATTGAGATTCCATTTTCTCCCAATGAGAGAAACCTAAAGCCATGGATCTTTCTAGAAGTGACATGACTGAGTCTGAGGAGCTGGAGTGTAGAACTTAGACCAGGACTTGAATACTGCTCCTCTTTCTTCTCTACTAAATGGCCTTGGTTGAGTTTCTGCACTTCTCTAAGCCAACTCCATCACTCACAAAAAATGGGTCTAAGGTGAGTTACGACTCAGGCAAACAGGCTTGAAGCCACTTAACAAAATGTCTCACACAGAGTGAACCTTCAGTACATCCTAGTTACCCTCAAAGATTTCGTGAAGTTCATCAGAGATCTGTTGGAGCAGACGACAAGGCATGCAGATTTCCTAGTGCTCACAGCCTGGCAATGACCATGAACTTGTGAGGAGATACAGGAAACCCCTGGAAGGTCTATTAAGAACATATCTTAGCTACCAGCCCAGACCTCTCCTCTTGGAGGACAGTGGGTAGGACCAGGAACACATACCGAGTATGTGCTCCGATGCTCAGAAAGCTAAGGAGTCTGTGAGTGTAGAGCTCTGTACAGCCACAGGCTTGACAATGTTTCTGTCTCTCTCCAAAGGCCCCTCAACACTGTATCTGAGACAATGGCACCCGCTTATGTGGGAGGCACTAGTCTCTCAAACCCCTGAGCAGTTTCACCACAGAAAGGAGGGAGGGTCCCCCACATCTTGCTGATTTACAGGCAGATCTCTCACCTTGTTATCAGTAACACCAGTGACTTGTCTGAGCACTGAACTCATTGACAAGTCATCACTTGATCATTGAACTGAAAGGCTTGAGAAACTGAGTCTTCAGCAGCTGACTCCTCTCACCCCAAGAAAGGCCCTCACATTGGTCACTTTCCGAGTGGATGTGGCAAAATACCTTGACAGAAGCCACTTACAGGGAGCAAGGTTTATTTTATCTCACAGCTTCAGAGTTCTCAGTCCATCACGGTGGAGAAGGCAGAGCAGAGTTCACAGTGTGGGAATGTGAGGCCAGGCTCCTCACATCACAAGGCAGCCAGGAAGCAGGTACAACTAGCCCTCCAACAGGTCACTGCTAGTAACCTATTTTACCAGTGAGGCCCCACATCCAAAGGCTCCCCAGTCTCCCAAACAGTACCACTAGCTGGGAACCAAATATTCTAATACATAGATGGGCCAGCAGTGGTCAGTTCACATTCAGGCCAGACTGGCCCTGCACCTCAAGACCAAGTCTCAGAACAATGAACAGGTGGGCCGGGTGCCGAGGCTGCCTGCCCAAGGCCCCAAGAGCTATTCTTTTCATTTAATAATGAGTTTTAAAGTATGAAGTTTTAAAAAAAAAGAACGTAGCACTTCATACCTGTAATCCCAGCACTCTGAGGTTGGAGGCAGGGAGAAAAGGAGTCCAGCTCGTCCTTGCCTGTACCACAAGTTTGAGGCCAGCCTGGGCTACATCGGACCCTGTCTCAAAGAAAAAAAAAAAAGTGAAGTGTTAATATTCTCATGTTACTAAACATCTGTGCACATGAAGAGTTCCACACTGCGTTGGATGGAAGAGTCTCTGAGATGTCTGATGGCTTTATCACCAGTCAGCTGGCTGGGGCTCTTTTCCTTTGTCTGAACGGGAGTCACCCACGGCCAAGCAGCCCCCAGCAATGGCTCCAGGCTCTACATGCCAGCAGCTGATGGTTTTAAGTGAGTAGGTGTGCTGCTTTAGACCTTGACTGGCAGTGACTCATAGCAGCAGCTCACACAGTGGTGACAACAGGTGATGGCCAGTGTGACAGCTTCCCGGAGCCCTCCGACCTTAATAGCAACTCATGTTAGAGCTCCTGACCTTTGGATCTGTATGCCCTTCTGCCCCTCAACCTTCCCTATCCACGTCCGAAGTCCTTCCTCACGGGCCTTCTGGGTCTCTTTAGTCACTGCCACCACGGATCTGTGCTCCCAGGAACAAGTAGATGAAAGACTACTACTCAGAAAAGCCTTTTATTGGACCTAATGGTGCATCCCAAGGGGCAGCAGAGGCGGGTGTCTCTCTGGTGACTGCAAGAGGCAATTAGACAACAGAGCTGTGTAGCCATAGGCAAGGGGGCATGCAAAGATGACAGATCGCTCTCATCTATCACAGCATGACTTTTATCAGGACCGATCACAGCCTGTGTAGGTACAGCTTCTCCATCTGACTCAGATCACATACTGAGTCATTAGGAGAGCGGTCTTCCTCTTCTGGACACGATCGAAGACAGCTTCTGCAAGGTCCCGAGCACAAGAGGTAGGCTCTGGAATAGTAGGGTAGTCAGTGGGGTCTTCTCATGTTCACCAAGGCTTGCTTGCCTGGAGTGGAGGTTTCCTGAACCGGTGCAGGCTGTGACTAGAACGAGGCCCCCTGAAGCTAGGTCGTGTCTTCAGTAGCCATGGTTACAGTGTCCCTTCCAGCTGGAGTGTGGCTGTCTCTGGGTAGCTCCTTGCTCCGGGTTGCCAGGCATAAAGGAAGAGTCTGTCTGTCAAACGGCCCCGTTCCCAACAGCTTCATTCATTCACTCACAGAAAGACATCAAAAGGCACCGGCAGAAAGGGGCTTAGCGGAGGCTGAGCTAACATGCTCAACAATGTAGAAGATTCAGCAGAGCATGGCCGG
This sequence comes from Peromyscus leucopus, assembly GCF_004664715.2. Lineage (NCBI taxonomy): Eukaryota > Metazoa > Chordata > Mammalia > Rodentia > Cricetidae > Peromyscus > Peromyscus leucopus. The sequence continues at coordinate 116,706,497 of NC_051065.1, read as the reverse complement.
GCTGAGTCCTTGTCCCGGCAGCCTAGGAAGAGCTGGGTCCCTCTCGGTGTCTCAGAGGAAGAGACGTGAAAGAGGGGGGCTGGAGAGGAAGCTAGACGGATGGGGGCCAGGTCTCTGACTCCTACGTCCAGCACAGCAGTCCCTCTTCTGGAGCTACCTGGATATAACGGGGGTCACCTAGCCTTCTAGCAAGACGGAACCAGAGGCTTAAACATCGAAAGCCACATAATCCTAAACTGTCATTTAAAAGCTTTTAAACCTAGTATCTTCGCTTTTACAACAAATCTCAGTTGGAATGATGTGACATTCTAAAAGAAATACTTTCTACTTTTTTAAAGCCCACATTTTTGCTATGTGTATTTTTTAAAAGATAAATGGCATATATACACGTACATACATATTTATATAATTCCATACAGGTTCAATGAAAAATTCCCCTCTTTCACCTCCAATACTCAAGGAGCCCAGTCAGAGGGCTCAGGCCACTAACCAAACAGCTAAGATGGCTGGATCCAGACTCTTCTCTACATATGTTTGCCCATGACTGAGCTTCCCTGGAAGCTACCCCCCCCCCCCCCCCGGCCCCAGACTGTGTTTTGGATGGGAGATGAGATCTAGTCAGCCTGGAGTTGAACGTATTCTAGAATACACTGGTCACACACATTAAAATAAAATAAAATAAAAAGAAGAGGAAAAGGATTTGGAAAAGGGAAAAAAGGGAAGGAGGGAGAGAGGAAGGGAGGGAAGGAGGGAGGGAGGGAGGGAGAGAGAGAGAGAGAGGAGAGAGAGAGAGAGAGAGAGAGAGAGAGAGAGAGAGAGAGAGAGAGAGAGAGAGAGAGAGATTGGGGCATGCCTCAGCTTGGTCCCACTTATGACCTCTAGGGGGCACTCTAGAATACCCCACCCAAGGATCACTGTCTAAGGTGGCCCTTGCCTGGTTGACAGCTGCTACTGGGCGTGGACCCAGGACCAATAAAGCCACCTGGACCCAGCAATGTTTCCTATGAGGATTTTCTGTATATAGCACATGCATGTATTTTATTTGGAGTGGAAATGTCACTGGGGACTGAATCAAAAGCCTCGTGCTTGCTGACAAGGCTGTACTCTTGATCCATGCCCCAAAGCCTCCTTTTTATGTTAACACATCTCACTGTTACCTAAACTAGCCTTGCACGCACTTGAAGCCCAGGCTTTTTGGGTTTGTTTGTTTGGGGTTTTGGCTAGATTGGAACTCTCTGTAGCCCAGGTTTGTCTCCAACCACTGATACTCTTCCTGCCTCAGCCTCCCATGTAGCTGGGATTCCAAAGCTGCACCTCCAAACCCTGCTATTAATTTTTTTATTGTTTTGAAATTTATTATTATTATTATTATTCATGGCCTTTTGAGACAAGGTTTCTCTTTGTAGCCCTGACTGTCCTGGAATTCGCTCCGAAGACCAGGCTGGCCTCGAACTCAGAGATTCACCTGCCTTTGCCTCCTGAGTGTTGGGATTAAAGGCGTTGGCCACCATGCCTGGCCGACCTTATTATTTTTATTCTGTGCAAATATACATACATTTGGGCATAAATGTACACGTGTGGAAGTCAGAAGTCAGTTCTCTTCTTCAACCATGGGCCCAGGGATCCGAACTCAGACTTAGTGGAAAGTGTCTTTAATCACTGAGCTATCTTGCTGTTATTTTAAAGATCGTGCCCTCTATTCTTGAGTCTTTGGTACCTTGATTCATGAGGGTATCTAACTGGAAAGCCTGCCTTTTTAGATCACAAATCCAATACTGCATTCATGTCAGGGGAGCAGGCTCGGAATTGTCCTGGGGTTAATCAAATCACAAGGCCCATCATGTAAATGACCAGCATTGAAACCGGATGAAATAATACTACAACTAATAAGACACACTTCAGATGAGTCCTCTGTTGAAGACATCTTAGAGCCCGCCTGCTGAGCCCCTGGAAACAGCCAAGGAGGAAAGCCTGGCTCCCTGAGCGGTCCTGGCGCTGCAGCCAGCCCACCTCCCCGCAGGAGCTCACGTGCCCACGTGCTAATCCCCGGGTGCTGACAACCGGGGGCCTGCGAGCCCTGCGTGGGCGACAGTCAGGTGTGCGTGGCCCCAGGGGGACTGTCTCCCTTTCTGCAGGATTGCTCTGTCTAAACCGCGGGACTAAGTTCCCTTTGTCACCGCGTCGCCATGGAAATTGGACACGTGACCGTCTTTTTGGAGTTCTTGGCAAACCCTTGGCTGTTGGGTTTGGCTTTTACATTCCAGACTGTGAAGGAAACCGGAGGGAAGGAATTACTCTTCCCAAGAGCCTCGGGCTGTTTCCTAAAACAATTTGGGAGGCGCATCCCACCCCAGTGGTTTGGGGAGCCCCAACCCTGGCTTCTCAGAACGCATGCGGAGGAAAATGGGAGCTGCGGTGGCTTTCAGCCAGTGATGATTTTATGGGAAGACTCAGGTTTGTCGAAAGTTAGGCTAACGGTTTGTGTTTTGTGAGCAGTGATGCAGATGACATGTTCTCCAAGATGCACATAGAAATACACGGGTAGGGATGGACAGGAAGCTGGACCCACCATAGGCTGCGGCATACCGAGTATTCATGGTCCTGTTCTGTTGGGTTTTGTAAATTTAAAGTTTTCCACAAGAAAAAAAAAAAGTTGTTAAAAAAAGTAAACAAAAAGCATGGTGTCTGAGAATTAAACCTGCTTTTGTTCTTAAGGGTTATGGGAAGAGGTTTTGTTTTTGTTTGGTTGGTGGTTTTTTTTTTTTTTTGTTTTTGTTTTTTTAAATAACTGTTGCTTTAAGGTAAACGAAGTTCAAGGATAATCATATCAGAAAGTTCTGACCTGTAGGCCAGATGGTGCAGGTTTAGGTGTGGGATTGACAGGAGGGATACTCTTGCAGCTCGGCTCCTAGGGCCTCAAACAAGAACCATTATGTCTGTGGAGGGTAGAATTCTGAGATCTTAACCACATCCCAACCCAGAAACTCCCTGATTTGACAAGTCAGTTTGCCTGTGCTATCTAGAGGAACAAGATGTAATAACACAATCCAGGGAAGGGAGACGTTGAAGTTTTTGATGTTCTGAATTCCCACAAGAAAGGATTTGTGATATAAAACCCAACACGTGGCGCACACCTGTGATCCCAGCACTCGGGAGGTGGGTGCAGGCAGTTCAGACCGTCAGATACGTCCTTGACTATATACTGAGTTTAAGGCAAGCCTGGGCTACAGGACAGTCCATCTGAGAAAGCGAGGGAAAGAATTTGTGAGTCTTTCTCTCTCTTCCTGTAAGTAACTTCAAGTCCAGCAAACTCTCCCAGCTTCGGGAGGGCTGTGACCGCTTCCATTCCTGGGGCCTGGCACCCAAAATTTGCTCAGCCTGGGAGGATGGTCATGGAAATGCCTAAAGAAAATCAGTGTTGTTTCTGCCATCGCAGGGACCCCCGACCTGATTTTAAAACTTGTCATCATAAACAGTGGCGACATTTGCTCTTGAAGGGGAGGCTTCTCGGATGATAATAGGCTTCCAGAGGGACCGAGAGTCCTAAGCTGGACCACTGGACACTCCCTCTGCCGTTCAGTTCCCACGTGGCCTTGGTAAGTGCCTTCGCTTCTGATCAACAAAGTAGGGGTGAGTGCTGGCTGTGTATGCCCAACCGATGGCGCAGGGGTGAGGTGAAGCCGCTTGTACAAAATGTTCCGGGCAGCAGCCAATACAGGCGACTCATAATGTGCTGTACCCTGTCCGTCCGCAAGTCTCTCTTCACCTGTGGGATAAACAGGAAGTGATTTATTGGTTCTCATAATGACCCCCATCCAGCTCTCTCACACAAGCAGTGTTAGTGGCCGTTCAGGTGGAATCTATCACTTTGATTTCTGTGGTTCATTCTTTATGTGTTACTTTGAACTTTAAAATATACTATCTTATTAATTATTTGAGAATTTCATACGATGCATTTTGATCATATTTACTCAGAGTTCTTTCTCATGACCCCTCCCAGGTCCACTTTCACCTCTACACCCTACCTCCCTCTCTTTTCTAATAACCCTCCAAGTCCACGGCCGTGTATCCACGGGTGTGGAGAGTGGCCTGTCCTGGATTGGCAGAGTTGTGGCTTTCTATCTAGTTGCCTGAGAGGCTCTGTGGGATTCCTCTGTGTGCCTTACAAAGTGCTTGTTTTCCAGAAAAAAAAAGTGTGTGTGTGTGTGTGTGTGTATGGGGGGGGAGAGGGGGAACTAATGTGTGTGCACATGTTTCCCCATGCTAGGTGGTCAGAGGATGACCTCAGGTATTTTCAGAAAACCCTTCAGCTTTGGTTTGAGACAGGGTCATTCATTGACCTTGAACTTTACCACATAAGCTATGCTAGCTGGCCAGCAAGTGCCAGGGACCCGCCTGTCTCTGCCTCCCACCTCACTATTGCTGGACCCCTACCTCTGGCTTCTTATGTGGGTCTGGGGATGAAACAGGTCTTGGTGCTTTCAAGGCAAGCACTTGATTGGCTGAGTCATCTCCTCAGATCACTTCCCAGCATCTTTCTGGGCATCCCTGGTCCTTGTCCAGATCTTGACTAGATATAACCTTTGTGAGAGTGAAGGTTCTCTCTCTCTCTCTCTCTCTCTCTCTCTCTCTCTCTCTCTCTCTCTCTCTCTCTGTGTGTGTGTGTGTGTGCGCGCTCATGTGTCTGTAGGTACATGTGTGTGTGAGTGCATGTTTGTGTGTATACACGGGTGTGTGGAGGCTAGAGGGCACATCTTGGCTGTCCTCCCTCAGGAGCAAGCTCACCTGTTAGGCTATGCTAGCTGGCCAGCAAGCCCCAGGAATTCTCTTTTTTCTCCACCCAACCCCACCCTTGCAGTGATGGGGTCCTGGGACCTGAACTCAGGTCCTCATGGTCACACGCCAAGCATGATATCTCCTGAGCTCTGTATCAGGACCAGATCTGGGCCACTTTGATCCACAACTCACACCTTTGTCTTTTTCTCCTACAGACACGCAAGCTCATTGCCTTCTGTGGGGCCTCGGTTCCTGCTACCTCTCTTCACAGACTGTCCTCCTGGCTGGCCTCGGGGTTTCTGGCACCTTCCTGTCCTTCAGACCTCAGCTCATGCGCCATCTCTTCAGAGGTGATTGGCCAATGGAGATACTCTCAGGTTACCCTTTAAATATTTCTTTGTGGGACATGCACTGGGGGCCACCACCTCCTGGGTCCCCCAAGACCTGGGTTTTAAAGAAACAAGGTGACAACAGCTGGGTTTCTGGCCAGGCTTTCATTCCAGGAAAAGGGAGTGGTGAATGAACCCACACAGCACAGGGCTGAGGCTCACACCTTCACTGACCTCTCCCTGGGCCTCTCCACCTGAGGTAGACCATCCCTGAAGCCTCCTTCCGCCCCTTACTCACTCTGTGACCCTAGGGGAAGTCATTTTAATCCTCTGTACCTCTTCGATCTCTAAAAACAGTGAGAATTTAGAGTGCCCAGTGGGCAAGTTGTAAAGACCAATGGTGGTGATTAGGATCTAACTTATCAAAGGATGAGGAAGCCCTTGTTATTTTAATTAATTACATTATTTTAATGCAAACTCTAATTTATTCTTTTGACTTTTCTTTTCCTAGCTCTAAAGCCAGGAGAGGGAATGCACATCAGAGGCCGCACTTGAATTTCCCCGCCATGCTTACAAAGGGATTCTGTTCTGGGGTTGCTGGAGGGAAGATCGACAAGGTCTAGACCCCAGTGCGTTTTCCACAAGAGTATATTGCTGCTGACATGACTTCAGGCTCACATCTTGCCAGAGGCTGTTCATCGAACAGCTTGTCCCTGAGTGTAGTGGGAAGCTGAGGCAGGAGGATCACTTTGGGTTCGAAGCCAGCCTGGGTTACATAGTGACTTCTAGGCCGACTAAACTTCATAGTGAGACTTTAAGTGAAAAAAAAAAAGAAAAAAGAAAGAACATTTGTTTGGTTCATCCCTGTTGAGGCTGGTGAAGCCGCCTTCCTCAGTTTACCTCCGAATTACTCCTAGCCTGCTTATGCGGTGACGCTTGAGTGATCTTACCAAACTTTGGGTGGAGATTTTCACTTCTCAGATACGGTTCGTGATTTTGATATTAACATTTTTGTAACACTGGGTTTTTAATCATAATGTCTTAAGGAGCTTAACTGATTTGAAACTAATCGTGCTTCATAGTAGGAACTTGTCAGCTTGATTCAAATTGATCTGGGGGCTTAAGCAGAGCTCAGGCGAGAGAGTGCGGGGACACCTGAGAGAATTTCCCGAAGCTCTTGCCTTGGGTGACTCAATTATGCCCCTGCCCCTGGAAATGATCGGGTGCCTCCTTATCCACTTTACCACAGAGTGAAAAGATAGGACGATTCAAAGGTGGGGGAAACCGCAAGTGTGGGAGTCTCCGTGATTCTTTCTTCAATCCCTCCGTCTTGAGCACAGGCTGCTGTGAGATGCCCACGTTTACGCGCTGTGGTCTGGAAATATCATAAGCTCAGGTCAAAACGGTGGAAGTCAATTAAGTACTGACAATAGAAGGTTCTGGAAAAGGCAAGACTCACTTGGAAAAGTTTTATTATGACATTTATTTATTGTGTGTGTGGAGGTGTGAGGACAACTTGCAGGAGTTAGTTCTCTCCTTCCCCATGTAGGGCCTGGGTATTCTAATCAGACCCAGGATTGGCATCAAGTGTCTTTGTCTATCACTCAGTTTTTCTTTCTTCCTCTTTTTTAACTTCAGGAGTGACCAGTACAAGTATTTTCCCACAGAGTTCATCCTCTAAGCAGACGAACTCATGAGTGACATGCAGTTTCATGGGGCATGGGAGTTCCATTATCTACTGCTCCCAAATGATGGGTGAATTCAGTTTTAATTGGCCCTAATTGGTACCTGGTCCCCTGAGACACAGCATTTATCTCCTGCCTCACAAAAGTGTGACATTCCTTTTCTGCCTTTGGGGAAAAAAAAATCATTCCTGATATGAGACACACCAAATGCACTGCCAGCTGGGCAGAGAGCAGCCTCTGGGCTCCAGGAAAGACGCAATTCCCAGGATGCCGGGGCTGCTGAGGGCCAGCCCGCAGCAATCACATGGAATTCTCTCCAAAACCATTTCTCTTTGTAGGCCGTCCTACCCGCTCGAGACTGGCTTTCATATCTCCAGATACCACTTCTCACAAATCAGCTTTGTGTTTTCTGTTTCATTGAGACGGGGAATTCTACAGTCCAGGCTGGCTTTGAACTCCTATGTAGCCAAGGCTGACCTTTGACCTTCTGCTTCCCCTGCCTTCACCTCCTGAGTGCTGGGATTACAGGCATGCACTACATGCTTAGTATGTGTGTATTCTTGTGTACGTGTATGGTGTATGCATGTATGTGTGCTCCTGTGTGTACATGCATGTGTGGAGGCCAGAGGTTGATGTCGGATGTCTTTCTCATCATTCTCTACCTTGTTCGTTAGACAAGGTCGCTCACTGAACTTGGAGTATACTGTCCAGGCTAGCCTGGCTGGCCAGTGAGCCTCCTGGACCCACCATTCTCCTTCCCCCAGTGCAGGGGCTACGAACATGACCATAGCACCCAGCTTTTGCATGGGTGCTGGGATCTGAACTCAGGTCCTCAAGTTTACCCAGCAAGCGCTTTACCCATTGGGCCACCTCCCCAGTTCCCAGCATGCCTGGTTTACGTAGTGCCGGGAACCGAAGATCTTAGTGCATGCCAGCTTTGTTTTACTCTCTCTAGCATTTATTTATTTGTTTGTTTGTTTGTTTGTTCCTTCTCTCTCTTCCCCTCCCCCTCCTCCTCCTCCTCTCTGCGAAGGTGCATGCGCCACAGCACTGGTGTAGCGATCAAGGGACAGCTTGTGAGAGTTGCCTCTCTATTCAGCGTGTGTCGCCAGGCTTCTCGGCAGGCATGTTTAGTAGCCCTTTGTTTCCCTCTCTTTAAGAGCAGTTCAGGAAGTGTCTCTTGGACTCCATCTTCTGCAGAGCTGTTCCTGTACCCTCTCACTGTGTCGCCGAGTGGACCTCCTCGGGCTGCTGTTTCTGCTTCTGTCACACTGTGTGCCCAGCATGGAATGGAACGTTTGCACACCACTCGGCATTTGTTCCCTCCGTTGTTTGTTTGTTTGTTTGTTTGTTTTCTATGGAGGCCCAACGTGTGCCAACCTGAGGTGACATCTGGGAGATTTTCCTGGGTCATTACCCATGCAGCAAAGCACAGTGCAGGACCATTCTGGGGACACGTGGTTCTCCTCTTGGGGCAACTGGACTGAGGATGTCCCATTGGGCTGGCTGACCTTCCTCAGAGCTGTACTGTGGCTCTGGAGTTTCCATCCTCCATTCCGTGTCCTCTCCAGCAGCACCGCTACACCACGGTCCGTGTTCTGACAGGACCCACCTCTCCGTCTGCCTCCCCTCTCCCACCCAGGCACTGTTTTTAGTGCATCTCCTATGTGCGTTTTCTTGGAATTGGCTCTTTGGAGAACTCGGATAAATATAGTACAAGCAAGTAAAATGTGGCAGTATCCTAGTGACCCCAGAACTCAGGAGAACTCAGGAGCTGAGGCAGGGGGATCATGCCCTAAAGGCCAGCATGAGCTTTATAGCAAGATCCTGCCTCAAACTAAAACAGAGTACGATCTAGTCCATCAGAGAAGACTTTGGACTCTGGACAGAAATTCGTGGGTTTCATCCTGATTCTGTTCTTAATGAATATGTGGCCTTGGCTGAGCCCTGGATCCTTCCTGGCCTCAGTTTCTTCTTCAGTGAAAGAGGAGAGTGTGAGCTCCTGCCTCCCAGGGTTTTAAACCCCGGAGAGTCCACCACAGAGCAAGCTCCCAGTCCCCCTGAGCCTTGCTTCTCCAACTCTCCCATAAACTCAGTAAAAGTCCTAATCTAATCAGTGACTCTCCTGGGAGAATCTATGGTCACGTGAAGGCACTCCAACCAGTGCTTGGGAATCAGATTGCAGGAGTCAACACAAACCCGCATGTTCACTTCCAGGGGATTGCTTTATTCTTCCCATTTGTGCAGAACAGGATTCTGTGGTTTGTGAAAGGAGAGTATCCCAGCAGGAGATGAAGCTTGGGTGTGTTTCATTCAAAGCTGCGCCCCAATCATCGTAGGGTGGGAGGGCAAGACAGTGCAGAGGTTCTCCATCTTGTATCCTTGCTGAGGGCATTTCAGGTTTAACTAGAATTTGATCTCCTTGATGGAGAATCCCATGGAAAATTACCCACATCTATTCTAGGAACCTGAGGTCAAGATGCCCCAGCTAATTTATCTTGGCCTCTGTTAAATTGCTTGCTTGCTCAAAACCTCCTCTGCAGCTGCCAAGTGAGATACCAGGATGTGGTTTTTGCTTTTAAAAGCCCCTTGCTCCAAACACTTGGCACTACACTTGGGTCCCAAATACCCGAGTGTCGCTCCAGCCAGCTGGAATAAAGACTTTCAGTTGGCTATAAACTGTGTCTGAGTGGTCATCTCTGGTGGGCTCTCTGGAGGGCTCCCCGGAACAGTAGAAGCCACTTTTATAATGGAGAACTTCTCTCGGGAGAAGCAAAGTGTTCTGGCTAGCTGACCTGGAAGTTTGTAAAAAGCCGTCATGAAGGCTTGGAGGCGGAACTCGATGGTGGAGCACTTGCTTACTGTGTGCAAGGCCCTGAGTTCCAGTCTAGCACCAGACCCAACCAATCAAGCACCAGCCTTATGGATGCATGAAACCCAGTTGGAGGGTGTGGAAGATTTTTGTCAGGTAATAGGAGTGAAACAGATCAGAGGGACTCAGCTCTCTGCTGGGGACAGTGAAGCGGGGTTAGACACTGTCACTGTTCAGTACTGCCCGGGGTTACTGATACCTTTCTTACGAGCATCCTTTTAATGCTTCATCTTTTTTCCTTTAAAGAAGTTGGGATATTAGAAGCTGACTTGAGATAATTCTAGCACTTGGAAGGTAGAGGCAGGCGGGTCTCTGTGAGTTCAAGGCCAGCCTGGGCGACATATGAAGACAGAAGGGGAAGGGGCGGGGGCGGGGGAGAAGTAGCAGCTGCTGAGTTGATTTGTCACCGTATCTGGGAGTTATTGGACTCTTCCCTGCTGCTCTGCTACCTTGAGCAGAGGCTGGACGGGCCAAGCAGCCTGGCTACTCTGAACCCTCTAGGGACTCCTCAAGGAAGGAACACATCAATCACGGCAGTTAGTTGAAGCACCGTGCTGGCCTCAGAAGGTGCTGTCTCAGGGAAGAGTTTAGTTACTCATAGGAGTATGGACAGCTTAAAAATCAACTACATCACTGAAGACACAGTCTCTCTCCATTAACCTTTAAGTGTCTGGATATCTTCAGGGAGATGTGGGCCCTGGTGAGCCCCTCTCCCAGAAACCAACCATGTTCTGTCTACAAATCCTAGAGGAGAGGCAAGGCCGGGGGAACCCCTCCCCCACTGAGCCACTGTTACCTATCTGTGAATCCTTGTGAAGGTGTGCCCCTCCCCCCCAAGTACCCCCTCATCTCCATGATCCGAAATGAAAGGGCCCAGTCTTAGGCAGATCTCCCTGGGTGATCACAGCTAATGACAGTTCAAGAGGGCAACAGCCCTGTCGTGGCAGAAGGACAGCACTCCTCGCCGCCAACAGCCAAGCCCATGAGATCTTGGAGGCTGTAATGGATGGGGATACATCTGGCATTGGTAAAACCCTTGGTCCAAATCCCAGATCTGTCGGTTACCAGCTGTGTAGCCTGGGTTCAAGCTGCAGAGTCTCTGTGTGCCTCAGCTTACTTGTTTGTAAAGCAGGCGGCATAGCAGCGGTTGCCCTTGTGAGGTGGGTTGGGAGGGCGAAGTGAGCGGACGTGTGGCCTCATTGGTTGAACTGCAGTCTGCATTCATGACTGAGCACACGGTCAGCACAGTCCTTGCTCCCTCCCGCCGGGTCAGGACAAGAATAGAGGAAACAGCCTTGAGTTTTCTCTGGCTGTTAGGTAAGAAAGCTGGAAGGGCTGGTGCCTGGTGGCGCTCGTTCCCAGCAGGGACAGCATGAATCATGCTTGATGCAAGGTCTTGGAGTCCGCGCCTGCCTGCATCAGCGAAATTGAGATAGGAACGAGGCCATAAAAAGAATCAGTGCCCTCACCTAAGTACCTGATTGCAAATATTTGGCTCCGGCGGATCCTTCTGGCGTTTCCTCCAGGGAGAGACTTGGAGGTTGCTGTCTGGGATAAATCATACAGATGGAACAGCAAACCCACTCCCCTTTCCAGGCACTAATAAGACCCTAAAGCTTGGCCCCCCGGGGTAGGGGAAGTCAGAAGAAAGGAAGCAGCCATTTTTTTTTAAGTGCACGCTGCTTTCCTGCGTGCGAGCCAGCTGGAAGGTGGTCAACAGCGGCTGTCAGGGCCTGAGATAGCTCAGCCTCTCCCGCTGTGCACCCACTGCACACTCCTAAGAGGTACAGCACACTGCTGCCTGCCCCCGCTGCGGCCCCCCCCCCACGGCTGGCCCTCGTCTCCCCCAGGAGATCTAAAGAGAACTTAATCCATATGTTTGGATCCCCTCACTCATCAAAATGCAATTTTCCAAGAGTCATTTGATCTCCAAGATGTTATGTGAGTGTCTTTTTCTATTTTCTATTTTCCTTTAGAAGAGGAAAGCTGACCGTTTGCCAAGAGAAAATGAACTCCAAACCCTCGGGGTCTGAATGCGGTTCAAACACCAGGTCCCGGGGAGCCAGGCAGAGGATGTGGCTGAGCGTGGCCTTGAAGGTTCTGCCCAGAAGCCAGGTGAATCCAAGCAAAGTGAAGACAATTCCTTTACCTCCCGCCCCTCCCCTCTGGTAACTGAAAACTATTCAAACAGCTCTCGGGCACTCCAGACATTACAAGAGCTCTTGCCTCCGCAAATGCTCCAGAGTGTTCGGGGAGGGCTGGTTTTTCTTTTCTTTTTTTTTTTTTCTTTTTCAAGACAAGGTCTCATGTAGCACAGGCTGGTCTTGAACTCACTAGATGGCCGAGGGGGACCTTGCACTTCTGATCTTATATGCACATTCAACATGCTGGGAATACAAGCCTTTGCCACGGTGCCCTGTTCATACAGGGCTGGGGATTGAACTCAGGGCCTCCTGCGTTTGGGAGTGCTAGGTAAAGGCTCTAACGACTGAGCCATATCCTCGCACTCATGGATCCCCTGTGTACCGTCACCCTTTGCCTGGAGTCTTTACTCCTTCCTGTCCTTCCTCCCTGCTCTCCTTCCTCCCGCCTCTGCTCACTTCCTCCTCACCTTTCTTCTTTCCTTCACCAAAGACTGAATGTTTATTATCATGCTGCAGCCACTGATGTGCTATCAGGGAGACCCACCATCCCCACCCTGTCACATCTCCTGCCCACTCTCTAGAGACCCTCAGGAATGAGCGCTATGGGATGTCTCTGCTGCCGGTGGCCCACACCACCACGCCAACAGAGAAGTGGGATTCTAGGTATAGTCTAGCAGGTGGGTTTGTGTGTGGGGGAAGGTGAGTGAGGAGTCAGAGTCAGCAGAGGCATGGGCAGCTCACGGGTGCCCCCCACCCCCTTTTCCCTAGTGAGAGAGCAGAAGCTTGAAGATGGTGGATTTGTTTGAGTTCTCAGGGAAGGGATTGCAGCCCGGGACTTTCTCCATCCTAAAGCTGATCCTGGAACTCTGCCTTCAACCCACTGTATACCTCCTTTAGTGCCACCAGGGTCACACCCGGCACGTGACCCAGGGCAAGTCTCCCTGAAGCTTTTTAGGCTTTTTGGAGCCCATCTTGCCTTCACTGTTGATGGCATAACTCCTCAAAGATGAAATACATGATGCAGTGTCTCAGTCTCCTCTCCCCTCCCACGCTCTCTCCCCGTCTCTCCTTCTCTCCTGCACCCCTCCCCTTCTTTCCTCTCTCTCCTCCTGTCCCCTCTCTTCCCCCCTCTCCCCTCCTACCCTCCCTCCTCCTCCTCTCCCCTCCCACCCTCCTTCCTCCCTCTCCCCTCCCACCCTCTCTACTCCCTTCCTTCCCATCCTCTCTCCTCCCTTTCTCCACCCTCTCTCTCTCCCCTCCCACTTTCTCTCACCCCTCCTCCCCCTCTCCTCTCTCTCTTTCCCCTTCCCTCCCTCTCTCTCTTTCTCCTCTCCCTCTCTCCTCTCCCCCCCTCTCTTCTCCTCTTTCCCTCTCTGTCCCTCCTCCCTCCCCACCTTTTTCTAGTACTGGGGATTAAACACAGGGTCTCATGCAGGTCATGGAAGCATTCTACCACTGGGCTACATCCCCAGTCCTAATTTTTCAATTAATTAACTCTTAAAATTTATTTAACTGGGCAGTGGTGGTGCACGCCTTTAATCCCAGCACTTGGGAGGCAGAGGCAGAATCTCTGCAAGTTCCACAAAGTTCTGGTCTACAAAGCGAGTTCCAGCACAGCCAGAACTGTTACACAGAGGAACTCTGTCTCAAAAAACCATATATAATGGATATTAGTATATAATGTATAATATTACATATTCGTCTTCGGTAATTTCTTGTGTACGTGATGTATCTTTGTTATCTTTACCCCCATTCTCTTTTTTTCTCCCTCCCACTCCCACTGAACCTTCTTCTTCCCCACACGTCCAGCCCTGTGTTTTGTTTTTACTTTTGATTTTGAGACAAGATCTTGCTAAATGGCCCTGGTATTGGACTTGCTCTGTGGCTGAGGCAGGCATTGAAATGGCAAGTTTCCTGCCTCTGCCTTCTTGAGTGCTGGGACCATGGCACTGTGCTCCACGTCCTGCCTGCACTGTCTCCTTATTCCAGGGCCTTCTGCCTGAAGCAGGTGCCCGCCGTTCCTGCGCACCTGGGTACAATTCCAAGAGCCATAAAAACCAAATAACACAAGTGCTCGTGTGACTGCAGTCTTTCTCTTTACCAGTTTCATTTCATTTTCAGCAATGTGCTTGTCCATCCTCTGTAGACAACATGAGCTTACTAAACTCTGTGGATGAATGGATGGATTTTGCTCAGTAGCAGAAAACATTCATTCCTTCATTCTTCATTCATTCATCATTTCTGAGTTCCTACCCTGGGCCATGCTTCATGGTGGACTTTCAGAGGTAAGCATGAATAAGGGCAACCTCAGACGGTTTCCTATCTGGTTAGGAGTGAGTGATGCAGGTTAAGTTAGGATGAGGGTAGACTCAGACAGATGGATGTGGAAGTAAGTACGGTCGTGCTGTGTGTGTACAACTTACTGTGGGTCCGTGAAGTTGGGGAGGTGTGGGTCTTAGTAGAGATGGCTTCCAGGAGAAGGCCACATTCAAGTTCAGCTGCAGCAACAGAATGAAATGCTGAAGGTGCTTGAGTCAGGAGTTAAGGCGTGCCTTCCACTGTTGGGAAGCCCTGAGGGATTAGGAGGGTGGGGGTCACTCTCACTACAGCATGGGGAGCTTGGGAACAAGCTTCTGGCTGCAGAGGTCCTATGGTCCTTCTGTCACATGCAGCCTGGAGAGTTTCCTTTTAGGAACCTTCACTTAGCTGACACTGGATTCTTGACTTTGGGAAAGTAGAAAAGAATTGAAGTATGAGCTAGTTAGTATGGGGCAGAGTTGGAGTTCATTAAGTGGCATTTTCAAACAGACTTAAGAACCAGGCTAATAAATAGAGGGACACTGGGGGAGGGGGTGGAGGTCTCCCAGGTGTGGGCCTGGGCTTCTCCAAGGAGAGTTGTTACTATCTTATAGTACCCACAAATGTTGGTTTTGTGGTTCCTGAAGTCACCCCTCAAAACCTAAATGAGATCCTAGGGTGGTTCCTGAGGGGAACTGAGTAGGACCACAGCCAATAAGGTAACATCCTAGGTCCGGCTGCAGGCCTGGGAAGGAGGGCATGGCTAGGCAATCCTGAGGTGTGGTGGCTGTTAGCAAGCCGTGAGGAATAAGCCAACAAGGAGCCTCTGCGTCAGCTCCTGCCTCCAGGTTCCTGCCTGGTTTCTGCTGCTGCCACGACTTCCCTCAACGGACTGTGACTCAAGATTTGTAAGCAAAATAAATCCTCTCCTTCCCAAGTGGCTCTTGGTCATGGTGTTTCATCACAGCAATGGTAACCCCAAGGGAGTTTTTTTGGGTTTTTTTGTTTTTGCTGTTTGCGAGATTCTCGGAAAATCGGATCAGGCCATCCCTGAAGGTCGCTTAAGCTTACGCCTTAAGCACACCGTTTCATGGCTATTTTAACATGCTCTATCTAAAGGAAACATTGTGTCCGCAACCTTCAGCGTTGATGTTCCTGTGCTGACATTCCTGCTCTCTGCTGGTGAGAGACTCTCTCCAGACTCCAGAGTGAAGGGCTCGGTTTCTCCCGTCCCCATAGACTTCCCTGCCGGCCACCCCCCCCCCCCCCCCCCCCCGCCTCAGTGCGCGTGGCTGAAGGCGTGGAGTCCTGCTCTGACACTGGATCTGACCTACTCAGAATGTGTGGCCCGAGGCTGTGCAGCCCATGTGCTGACGGGTGATGCTGAGGCTGGCACCAGAGTCAGCCGAGTAGAGTCAGGACAGAGAGGGAAGCTGAATGTCACAGTGGCATCCTTTGGGTGTGAGCCAATTGATACCTGGAGCCAGGCTTTCTCTGGGACATGGCTTAATACATTGCTTTTTGACTTTTAGCCAGCCAAACCAGGATTTCCTGTGGCTTGATCCAACAGAGTCCCCACAAACTCATGGCCCATGGCACTGAGAGACACCATGGCTCCTGAATACCTTTTTCTTTCTCCCCAGGAAACTTTAATCTTGGAACAGAAAGGCAGGACAAAGTTGGGATCTTCAGGTGTGATGACGGGGAGTGTGACTATGAGGGGCCCAAATGGGTGGCCCTGATTTTTTTATTTTTGTCTGTGTTATTCTTGTCGATGTCAATCACCTTGGTATCACTCAGTGGAGAGTTCCCGAAGTGGTTTAGTTCAGTGGAAAGAGTTTTGTTATTTTAGCACACATTTTCATAGTGGGTGGTGGGGACATTTTCTGGTTTTGTTTTTACAAATCAAAAGTAGTGATTTAAGTCATCACTAAATTAGACTATAGTTATGTATTCACTACCTAGCAAAGTTTCAGTTAACAAGGACCCAAACACACAGGTCTTGGTGTACCATACAGCCTCGGTGTACCCTACAGCCTCTGTTGTTGGTGGTATTTTACTCTTTTGGGGGGGCCCACCACCCAGCTCCCAAATAAATCATTCACAGGGGCTTATTCTTGCTTATGAATGCCTGCCCTTAACTTGGCTTAGTTTCTTTCCAGCTTTCCTTAACTTGAATCATCCCGTCTACCTTTTGCCTCTGGGCTTTTCCCATTCTCTTACTTCTGTATCTTACTCTTATTCCATGGTTTGTTGTGTAGCTGGGTGGCTGACCCCTGAGTCCTCCTCCTTCTCTGGCTCTTAGATTTTAGATCCCTCCTCCCAGTTTTCTCCTTCTGTATATTCTCTCTGCCTGTCCACCCCACCTTAGCCTTTGTCCTGCCTTGTTATTGGCCAGTTCTTTATTAAACCATTAGGTGTTTTACACAGGCACAGTAACACAGCTTCACAGATGCCACATAAACAAAAGTAATACACCTTAAAATAATATTCTACTACATCCTCAGTGTACCGCACATCCTCAGTGTACCACACATCCTCAGTGTACAGTGTACCACACATCCTCAGTGTACCACACATCCTCAGTGTACCGCACATCCTCAGTGTACCGCACATCCTCAGTGTACCGCACATCCTCAGTGTACCGCACATCCTCAGTGTACCGCACATCCTCAGTGTACCGCACATCCTCAGTGTACCACACAGCCTCAGTGTACCACACAGCCTCAGTGTACCACACAGCCTCAGTGTACAGTGTACCACACATCCTCAGTGTACAGTGCACCACACATCCTCAGTGTACCACACATCCTCAGTGTACTATACAGCCTCATTGTGCAGAACGCTGTATCATCCTGTACAATCTGTGATGTTTGCACAATGGCAAAACTGCCTAATAACGTTTGTCTTGGTTCTTAGGTGGTGCATGACTGCTTTGGGTCTCACGGGACCCTAGAAGCTGACTATTTCAGCCCCGTCAATACCCTGTTCCTTCCACATCAAATAAGAGCCATCAAAGTGTGCATCTCCCAGGGGCTGGAGCCAGCCTGGCTGGGAAGATTTCATGGAGACTTGCACTCAAGATTCACTAGAACTTGTTTGGCTGGGGCTAGTGGTATATTTCACTTGGTAGAGTACTTGCTTAGCAATGCACATAACCCTGGGTTCAAGTCTCAAGACCACACAAACCATGAGTGGTGGCACATAACTGTAATCTTCACACTTGAAAGGTAGAGGCAGGAAGATCATCTTTGGCTACATAGAAATTTCAAAGCCAGCCTGTGCTCCATGAGACTTTGAAATCTCTTATCTGAACAGCTCTGGCAAAACAAACAAACAAACAAACAAACAAAATGTCTCATTCTAGAGACTCCAAGTTGTGTTTCTTCACACAATGATGTGTGTTCAGTGTATAAGTGGTTCAGTCTCTCTCCCTGGGCCTCTGTTTCCTCGTTTGTAAACACGGGGATTATAATAACAGAAGCTACCCCAAAAGGAGGCTTCAAAGACGGACGAGGGAAGCCCAACGCCCTAACTACCTGTTGAGTCCCTTATTGCTGGCTCTCTGGAAGGCTGGCAGTAGTGAGCCACAGCCCTGGCCTTAATGGCCTTTGGTTAGCCACAGAAGCGTGGGGACAGAGTAGAAACTCGTTCCCTCCCGCGGGGTCACCGTGGGCTGCCTGTGTCTTGTCAACAGAGATTCCGGCTCCCGTGGTACAGTCTCTCCACGGGCCTAGGTGATGGCTCTCACCTGGGGTTGACAGCCAGCGTGGAACCAAGGAGCCCTGCTTGCCCTGCTCTCTCCCATCACCCTCCATCTTCCATCCCCCCCACCCCCCAGGCTCTCCTGGGAGCCTCCAGTTTGAGTTCCCGCTGAGTCATTCCTGGTCCATGCCCAGCCACCCCACCTCCCCAACAATTGCCCCTGTGACATAGATATCTCCCTAGCAGGGGCTCAGATGGGTGAGGGACGTGACCTGAGTGTCCCATTCACTTCTGAGGTCTCTTCTTAGTGGTTTCATCCTCCAATGAAGAGTGGCTATTTTTTTTTTTAATTAGGATTTTTAAAAGATTTTAATTTTAAGTCTGTGTGTGTGCACAGGCCACGTATGCAGAGGTTAGGGTTCAACTGCATACGTCATCCTCTGGATGCATACGTCATTCTCCTGTGGCCTCTCCAAGGTGCTTCCTTTCTGCTCTTCTCTGTCCTCTGATTCCCCTTTGCTCTTTCTCTGCTCCAGCCCAGCTGATCCGTGGCTGCCCTCTTTCAGCAGGACTCCAGGCATTGTGGTCCCTTCTGCCTGTCTTTCTCTCCCGCGGAAGGTCTTTGCTCCTCTGGCTGGTTATGTTTCAGCCATCACCACCTGGCACTTTCGGCACGTGAGTATGTGCACTTTTTTGTCGGTGCCTGCAGAGGTAAGAGGTGACAGATGCCCTGGCACTGGAGTTCCAGGTGGCTGGGAGCCACTTACTGAGGATTCTGGGAACTGAACTTGGGTCCCTTGCAAGAGCAGAGCAGTCTTTCACCACGGAGCCACCAATCCAGCCTACTGAAGAGTGGCTTTGATGAGTGACGGTGACGCTTGCAGCCACCCGTCCGCCAGCTGCCGGGACCCGTGGGTCATGGATGCAGCTTCCAGCCCTGTGGCTGGGGTTGCCTTTAACGTTCTAATCTCCCTGTACCGGAATCTCAGGACGTCAGACCCTAATCCAGGCTCCTGAGGCGACTCGAGCTTGAGCTAACTGAAGTGTGCTTAGTGTTTCCAGCCGCACCCCTGAGTTTTTATGTTTCTCTCAAGTTCACGTGTTGAAACCTGAACCCCAGTGTGGTGGGGCTTGGAGACAGGGCCTTTGAGAGGTAATTAAGCTTAGACAAGGTGGTGGGGTTCTGTTCCCCATGATGGAATTAACAACTTTGTAAGAAGGAGGGGAGGAGGGATCTGGTAATACACCCCTCTGATCCTAGCACTTAGAAGGTAGAGGCAAGAGGATCAGGAGTTCAAGGTCAGCTTCAGAAATGTAAGACCCTTGTCTTAAAACATGAATGAAAGAGAGAGAAAGGAAGGAAGAGTGAAAAGAAAGAAAAAGGCTAGTGGAGCCCAAATTGGTAGGCAAATGCTAAAGAGAATGAGAGACAGGATCGTGAGTTCAAGACCAACCTGGGTAACAGTTGCAGGGTTTGTCTGCCCCACATACAGGCTTAGGTTTCATCCCAGCATCACACATTAAGCAGGTATGGTGGTGCATGCCAGCAGTCCCAGCACTGAATAGGTAGAGGCTGGAGTCCAAGGTCATCCTTAACTACACAGTGAACGTAAGACTGAAGAGAGAAACCAGTATTTGCTTGCTGCCCACCCTGTGAGGACAGCTGGCATCCACCAGCAACCCCAGAAGAGAGCTCTACTCAGGGGAAACAGGCTGGCATCGTGATCTTGGGTGTCCAGAGCTTTGAGGCACAAGTGTCTGCTATTTGTGTTCCTCAGTTTGTGAAAGCTGACAGCTGCCACAGTGATGAAGACAATAAAAATATCTTCTGTGTGTGAGGGCAGCGGAGACCCTCTCCACCAGCTCCGTGCATGGACCAGATGCTAGGCTGAACCGTTCCCAGGAATAACCTCATCCATTCAAGGAGCCCTGGGATGTCCAAAATCAAGATGCCAGCCAATTTGGCTTGCTGGCAAGAGCTCTTGTTCTGGTTTGCTGATGGCCAACTTCTCACCGTATTTTCCCAGGGTGGACAAAAAGACAAGGAAAGAAAGCCAGAAGGTTCTTTAAAAGTGCCACCTTAATAATTCCCCCTTTACCCGCTTTCCTGGAAACCCTACACAACAACTTTGCTTATCCCTCATTGGCCAGAGACTGTAAGTTGTGGCCAGACCTAGCCACAGGGGAGACTGCTCACGGACTGCAGTCCGTTCATCAGGCTCCCTGCAGCCATTAGTACTGCCTGGCTGGAAAAAGGAAGGACCGGTGACTGTTAGGTGGGGGTCTCTTCCATGGCGCCACTTCTGTCCGTTTACCAGTGAGGAAACCCAGGCCCCGAGAGTCAGGGGCTCAGGCAGCTTGCCCAAGATGACATCAATGGTAAAGACCGGGCCAGTGCTTGGGTGAGGTCTGCTGATTCTGGCATGCATATTCCTGGCAGGGTTGCTGAGGAGAAAGGCAGGCAGGGACTGAACTCCCCTGGCTGATGTTTCCCTTGTCCTGCTGAATGAGTCCAGGATTATGTGGAGCAGAGTACCACCGAGTTACCTCCAGGCCTTGGCAGGGTCTCAGGAGTTGGCCCTGAATGTGAGCAAAGTAGGCAGGTGAGCGAGTGTGCTTGGGCGTGGCTGTGCGTCTTGGAAACAAGCCTAGGGATGCTCCCCAGACAGTATCTACCCTCAGCTGGCAGGCTGTTGAAGCCGGTTCTTTAGGCATAGCATTTCCCTGAGATAAGTACACATAACCATCCACAGGTCCCCAGAATAGCTTCTGTGGCCCCCATGAGAATCTCGGTTTTTTTCTCTAGTAAATTTCCCGAATGCCCTTTTCATCCAGTAGTAGGGCATGGTAGTACATGCCTGTAATCCTAGCACTCAGGAGGCAGGGGTAGGAGGAGCCCAAGTCCAAGGACAACCTGGGCAACACAGCAAGGCCATGTGTCATAGGTGTGGCCCCCTCCCACCAAAATGAGAGTCTTTGCCCCTCCTTTCCTGATTGGCCTTTGAAGGCTCTGGGTAATTATGCCAATATTGGAGTGTCTCTCTCACTTGGCCTCCCTGAGAAATGAATCTTTTTCAAAAGCAAAATCAACTTCTAATTCTATGTCTCCTTGACATTTTCCTCTTTCAAGCCCGCGGAGGCTGCTCTGAGCATAGAGGCTGGGGGATGTGTCACAGACCTGCACTTCACACCTGGGTGGAGTTGCTCAGCATGTTGGCTTTCAATTGGAAGTAAATACTGGGAGACAGGGCTTCAGAGTGCTCTGCAGTGGGGGAGGTCACCCCAGGCCTTGGGGCTCTGACACTCCCTCCCTGTCTCCTGAGCGGCTCTGATGTCCCAGGGTTAACCTTTAAGAATGCCCCACCTGGTTATGCACGGTGCCCTGTCACTCAGGGCTTTGAAGAGGTCACCAGCCTGGAGCCACCTGCAGGGGTCGGGGAAGTGTCTTCTCTCCACATACAGGGGGTTTGGAACTGAATTCTCTAGGGGAACATTAGGCCCTCTTAGGACCAAGTACTGGGGTCTTTGACTTTCCTCTCTCTGTGATTATTGTTCCATTTGGAAGAAGAGCATGTGGGAACATGTCTCTCCTCTGACCACCGCGTTCTGAGGCACAGGTGACATGGTCGAGGGGTGTGAACTGAGCAATGGCTGCACTGCTGTTCAAGCTTCTGTCAGGCCACACTGCCTGGACTTCGTGATTATGGAGAGTCAGAATGTTGCAGGCTGGAGCCAAATTATCTTGGGCTATTTTTAGTCCCTTTGAAAACCATCCATTGCCCACCCTTGTGTCTGACTTAACAGCTGTGACAATCAAAGCCTTTTGTACCAGCTCCCAAATCATGGCACAGAGACTTCTTACTAGTTATGACTGCTCTGCCTTAGCTTAGGCTCATTTCTGGCTAGCTCTTTTAACTTAAATTAACCTGTTTCTCTGTATATACCCTTTCCCTCAGGACTTTTTACCCTTTTTTCTTTCTGTATAGCTTAGTTCCCTGCTGTCTCTGTGTCTGTCTGTCTGGCAACTGCCTGACTTCTGGCCCCAGAAGTCTCTCTCATTCTCTCCTCTCTTTTCTTGATTTTCTTTCCCCAAATCTAGATTTTTCCTCCTCCTTATTCTCTCTGCCTGCCAGCCCCACCTATCCTTTCTCTGCCTAGCTATTGGCCATTCATCTCTTTATTAGACCAATCAGGTGCCTTAGGCAGGCAAGGTGAAACAAATGCAACACACCCTTACATTGTAAAACAAATGCAGCGTGAACAAAGGTAACACATCTTTACACAGTTAAATATTCCACAACAGTCTTTAAAATAAATTCTTGGCCGACTCCCAGCGTCTATCAATCCAAGTGCGAAGACCGAAATCAGATAGCATTTGAAACCTACGACATAATTTTACTCATCTGCTGTGGTCTACCGATGGTCCCATCAATGGATTTTGTAAGTGCCTTGATCTATAACTTCCATTTTTTTCTCTAGCTAAAACAGTTAGACATGACCACTTCCACCATGGACTGTGTCCTTTGGAACAACCCGAATCTATGTTCCTAGGCCATGGTCACTTATGGATAAATAGTCTCTTATTCCCTGTGAGGTGACAACTGTGTTTTTGAACCAGTGGGATCATGCACATTCTGAGAGGGTGTCTCCCTGTGCCATTTCTCCACACCTGGACCCCTGAGGGGATGTTTCATGGTGTCACACGGATTCTTCTCCTGAGGAAGTATCTCACTGGGTTGTTGCTGTGTTACATGAACTGAAGTTGGAGGTCGATCTGCACCTGTTACCCATTCTCCTGTGCTGTTTGGCTGCTTCCGTGGCTGTGCAGAGCCTTCAGAGCATTATGGGTTAGGAGCCAGACTGTGTCCACTTATCTTCAGCTCCTGTAATGACCATCCATCCTCCTCCTCTGTGTTTGACCTAACATCCTATTGATGATCTTGAAGAACCTTTTAGGGGTGTACATATAGACCCTGTAGTGGTTTGAATGAGAATAGCCCTCATAGGCTCATATGTCTGCATGTTCAGTTTCCAGTTGATGGAACTGTTTGCGAAGGATTAGGAGGTGTGGCTTTGTTGGAGGAGGTGTGTTACTGGGGGTAGGCTTTGAAGTTTTAAAAGCCCATGCCATTCCACTTAGGTGTCTTTGCCAAGTGCTTGTGGATCAGGTGTGAGCTTTCAGCAACTGTTCTAGCTCCATGCCTGCCTGCCCGCCTGCCTGCTGCCAGGCTCCCTGCCATGGTGATCATAGACTCGTCCTCTGGAACATCAAGCCCCAAATTAAATGTTTTTTTTTTTTTTATAAGTTGTTTGGTCGTGGTGTTTTGTTACAGCAATAGAAAAGGAACTAAAACAGACCCCCTACCTTCCACCAACCCCAAACCCAAGAGTGACAGAAGGATGGTGGCTGAGGCTCAGAGCACAAATTCCCCTGCCTTGATGTAAGCACCAGCTATTTCTACTAATGCATTTGAAAACAAACAAACAAACAAACAAACAAAGAACACTTGGATTCTTTACAAGCTTTGTCTTATCATTGTGAAAACTTCCCGAAACATATTTGGGAGAGCCTGGATCTGTGTTCCCTGGCCATGGTCACTCACATTGGGCTCCAGAATGAACCATCTCTGACTGCATTGGAGGTGAGAGGTGAGAGGTTTTTGTTATTTGCATTGATAATAACAATCCGCTGTGAATTTGGTGGCCTGAGAGAGTACCTACCACCTCTTAGTTCAGTTTTGTGGTGAGCTGTTCAGACGGCCTCAGCTGTGCACTCTTTCTGCTGTGGTTGGTGTCCGATGGACACGGTCACATGCTTGCTTGATCTATGACGATCTCAGCTCAGATGGCAGATACTACACGGGCTCCTATCACTCCAAATGCCAGCCTGGTGGCTCATACAGGAGTGGACTACTTCCTGAAGCCAGAAGGGAAGAGCACAGACTAGCTTTGAGGCCTAAACTCAGAATTTGCTTGCAATCCCTTTCTCTGTGTCCTGAAGTCAAAGCTGTTCCCAGGCATGGAGGAGGGTTTGACTCATCGTTTGACAAGCTGCGCTGAGCATTAGCCACCTTCACAACTGGTGACATGGAGCCATTTCCAAGTCCACTTAGGGCACCCTTGGAGGAGGGCCCTCTTGGGCCACCGTAGCCTCAGAGTGTGGCTATCCCTCCCCATACTCAACCAGGTTTTTCTGCTTTGAGACAGGGTTCATAGGGCAAACATAGCTGACCTCAAGTTCAAGACCCTCTTGTCTCAGTGTCCCCAGTGCTGGGACACAGGTGTGCATTACCATGCCTGGAAACCTTATATCTGCAGGGTGTGCTGAGATTTTGAACGATGCTGTCTCAACAATGCTGGTCTGCAGAAGGAAGTGGAAGGTAGTTAGCCATGTTTTGGGTTTCAAACATCTGAATTTTTTTTAAATTGAAAAATGATGTGTGTGTGTGTGTGTGTGTGTGTGTGTGTGTGTATGGAGAGAGAGAGAGAGAGAGAGAGAGAGAGAATTGTGTGTGTACAGACCAGAAGAGGGTGTCAGTTCCCTTAGAATTGGAATTAACAGGCCAATGTGAGTCACCCAGTGTTGGGTGCTGGGAATTGAACTCTGATCCTCTAGAAGAGCAGCCAGTGCTCACCAGTCCCTAAACCTCTGTGGTCTAATGAGAACCCAGTTCCCAGTTGCAAGGTATTCTGCTTTTAAGGTTTTCCTAGGAAGGCATAAAACAAAGCAAAGCATATCTGTCCACTGCTCTGCCTGCAAAGGGTAAAATTCTCACCTCTGGTGATTCATTCCTTTGGCTAAATATCTATGGTGCTCCAGACGATTGGCACTTGGTGTGAAATGATTCATTGGATCCTTCTGTGTGTATCAAGTTGATCCCTAGACGCAGGAAAGTGTGGGTTTTGTGGAAAGCTTTGAAGGTGGGGGAAAGATAACGTGTATGTGGGAAGAGGAGAGGGGACAGGCCCGGGCTGGCCATGGCAGGGAGGAAGAGGGGAGCAGGACTGGTCTGGATGAAAGGGAGGGTCCAGCCTACTGGGTGGTGAGAGTTGAACCAAGAGCCTTGTGACCTGTGGCTCAGGATCTGTGTCTGGCACAGGGGGGAGGACAGGGTGCTGTAGCAGGAATCTTAGAGTCTTATTAATAAAATCAAACCTGAGCCAGATATTGGGATGAATGCTGGAAGGTCAGAGAAGCAGAACAAGCCACAGCTACCTCACCTCGCCGGATCCTCAGCGGATCCTGTTTCCTCAGACTAGATGCCTCTCAGCTGAACTGTGCTGCTCCAAAGCCTAAAAGCTTAACCAGCCAAATGCTTCTAGTTTCTGGTCCTCACGCCTTATATATCTTTCTGCTTTCTGCCATCACTACATGGGATTAAAGGCTCACTTCTTGGGATTAAAGGCATGAATCAACATGCCTGACTATTTCCAGTGTGGCCTTGAACTCACAGAGATCCATGCCTCCAGAAGGCTAGGATTAAAGGTGTGAGTGCCACCATTTTGTAGCCTCTGTATCTATCTAGTGGCTGTTCCGTTCTCTGACCCCAGATAAGTTTATTAGGGTGCACAATATTTTGGGGAACACAATACCACCACAAGGTGTTTTCTGGTTCCCCCCAATTGTACTGCTCATGGACACTCCCATACACACACACACTGTAGAAATACTCATAGCACCAATGACCTCTGTATCCCTCAGTCTTGGAGAGTGGAATTTATCCAAACTCCCCCGGACCATGGACGTCCGGTGCCTTGGAAACTTTCTGCCCCAAAAGTTGACAAGAGCAGGTCACTCTCCATGTTGTCCTTGTGTAAACTGATGGCATGACATAGAACCATGGTATGGTTAAGGGGACAGTTCTTATTGTAGATATGAGAGCGAGAACAGCCAGAGGCATCTAGAAGAGTCCAGAGCAGAGAGAGAAAGTAATAGGCTGAACACGGCCAGCAGACTGGACCTGTCCATGAGAGAATCAGCAGATGAGAGAGAGGGAGTGGGGAGACTGTGAGGAAGACAGAGTGGGAACAAAAGAGCATGCGGGGGGGGGGGGGGAGGCATAGCTGAAATAGTAGGGTTATGCTGTGGGATGGTCTGTATGTCAAATTACTCTGATTCATCAATAAATAAAACACTGATTGGCCAGTGGCCAGGTAGGAAGTATAGGCAGGACTAACAGAGAGGAGAAAAGTAAGAACAGGAAGGCGGAAGGAGTCACTGCCAGCCGCTGCCACGACAAGCAGTATGTGAAGACGCCGGTAAGCCACGAGCCACATGGCAAGGTATAGATTTATAGAAATGGGTTAATTCAAGCCATAAGAACAGTTAACAAGAAGCCTGCCACAGCCATACAGTTTGTAAGCAATATAAGTCTCTGTGTTTACTTGGTTGGGTCTGAGCGGCTGTGGGACTGGCAGGTGACAAAGATTTGTCCTGACTGTGGGCAAGGCAGGAAAACTCTAGCTACAGGGTTGTAAGGAGAATGAGCAGCTGCATGGAGAGAAAAAGCTGCGTGAGCTGGAGAAGCTTATGGTAGAGGGGAGGTGAGAAGAGCTAGGGTGTTAGCATGGACTCTGAAATGGGTAGCAGTTGCTTGTGATACTGAGGGAACCTGGAGGCCAGCATGCACTTTGGTATATTAATAGGTACCTTCGATAGCCACTTGTCCCTTCTGCTAGGGATAAGGGGAATAGCTTTTTTTTGGTAGAGGGATTCAACTTCACAAGTTCCTGAGGAACGTTGGCTTTTGTGTAAACACCAGAACTGGGGGAAATGGAGTTTTCTTTGGACATGGCAGCCCTGACCAGCATGGTCTGCCACACTTTCCCAAAGGAGAGTACCACTCTGCCAGGAGGCTTTGATGGATGGGCTGAGCTTGCCCCAAGCTGCAGACCTGCTGAGAGAGACTGGACAGAGGCTTGACCTGTTAGAAGCCGTATACCAACAGGACCAGTGTCACAATAGGAGGCTCATCTGGTGACCTGGAGAGTGACTTGGGGGCAAACCTTGCTGTCTCAGGTAACAGGAGATAAAAGTTTGGCTACGAATCCACTAGCTACACAGAAATGTCCCACAGCCCCGTTAAAGGGATATACACGTACAATTTGAGAGGCTGAGGTAAGAGCATAGTAAATTCAGGGTCATCCTTGACTACATAGAAAGTTCAATGTCAGCCTGGGCAATGTGAGAGAGACTCTGACTCAAAAATAAGTTATTTTTGTGCCAAAGATAAACTAGTCAGCCATACAGCCTTCATTAAAGGGCTTTTATGTTTTCAGGGGGATTTACCTTAGAGTTCCTTTATCTAGCTTGTATAATACCTGGGCCACATTTTTGCTTCTGGTAACTGTTGTAGCATGTCTATCACTTTCATTAAACAACCTGTGCGCACCATGAAAGAAAAGGCCTGAGGTGGGGGAGGTAAAGACTTTGCTTGCCCTGAAAACCAGCTTGCAGATAATTCTACTTGGGGGCCTGTGTCTGTCCATCCATCTGTCTGTCAGTGTTCCACGAATCTACTTCTGACGTGGTGCTCATGGCTTCTGTTGAGAGCAGAACCTGGAACTCATTTATGAAATCCCCTCTTCTTGGGCATATGGGTGTGGCTTTATAGGCGCCAGAGAAAATCCCGTTGGGATGGCTGCCAGTTGCAGGGGTGTGGCTGGTAACTCACCCTCCTGAGCCACTGTGGCTGTGGCTGTGGCTGTGGCCTGTATTGTCTCTACTTACTCATGCAGGGCTGCGTCACCTTCTTGCTATCCTTCCCCATCCCTCTGCTCCCCCCTTCCCCTTCCCTCCCTTCCATTCACCCCTCCTTCCCTTCCTTTCCCTCTCCCTCCCCCTGACCCCTTCCCATGAAGACCATAGTAGAAGGGGATCTAGCCTTACTGACTTTGTGATCCGAGCGCACTCACTTAAACTTCCAGTGTCTGTGTCTCTGCTTAGAGAGTGGAGATGTGCTGGGGCCACCTCTCGGGGCTTGTGTGAGGACTGGATGAATTTGTTAATATCTGTGCAGTATTTAAGAGGATGCTTGGCCCGGCGTAAGCTTTTAAAACTTGTTTGCTTAGGGCTGGAGAGAGAACTGAGTGGCTAAGAGCACCACTTGGCAGCTCATAACCCTCTGTAACCCCAGTTCCGGGGGATCTGACATCTTCTTCTGACCACCATGGGCATCACGTAAATAGGTAAATAAATGAATCTTTAAACTAAAAGACAAACAAAAACCAAGCAAACAACACCAACAACAAAAACCAAACAAACCCCTATTTGCTCTTACCGTGAATTGACTTGGGAGTAAACAGAGCCTCCCCACCCCTGCTCACCCCCCCCACTTCCACCCCCCACACGTAAGGCCAGAAGCCACAGGTTTGACAGGGTCCAGAGTGTCCAGGGAGAGAGACAGATGAGGCAGCATCTGGTCACCTGCCTCCAGGTGGAAGTCACAGGGCCCATCTCTCTCAGTCGGCATTGGAAAAAAGAACTCCTCGTCAGGCAGGAAGGGGGGCATTCCCCAGGAAGCTGCTGTGGTCAAGGGCGGGGTGTGCTGTTTCCACCTAAGGTATCGAGCAAAGGAGAGCAGAGCCAGGCATCTGGTGGCCAAAGATCTGGGCCTGTACAAAGGCCGTCAGGTGCTATGAGGTGAGAGACATGGGTGAAACAGGGGCCCGGATGGCCTGGGCTCTGGGAGGGTGTCTCTGGAAGGTCCTGGTCGTGTGGCATGGACAGGGGAGGAGCTGGAAGGGGCAGCAGATAGGTTCAGGGTGTTGGGGGGCCACAGGACTCACTACCAGCTGCCTGCCTTCTCTGTAGCAAAGCCACTGCTGAGCTCAGAGTCTGGGCTCCAGAACCTGACCATGGATAGATGATAGTCCTTCCTCACCACCGGCCCCCACTGCCACTTAGATCCTTCGGAGGTGTCAAAGCCCTTTCTCCACTATTTTCAGTGTGTGCTCTGGTCACCCAATGGGTGACTCCTGTACAAGAGAGAGATCAGAAGCCTAGGGAATAGCTTAGCAACCTGGGACTCTACTTGACAGACCCCAACACATTGGAAAGACCCAGGTGAGCGTGGCACTACTGTGTCCCAGGTCATCCCTAGCCACAGCGGGTTCCTATGAGGTGGAGGGCTGGTGTGTAAAGTCCTGTGCCCGTGCTACAGGAGTCGAGCAGAGGGCGGGGCCTGAGACTCATGCAGGGGCGTGGCACAATCTGACAAGCACCTGTGTACACTGAACATGGGGTGCTGCACATCCCCAGGACAGGCTTTCAGCAAAGCCTTCGGGTGTCAGAAAAGGGTGGCTGGGAAGGCTGTTCCAGGTGGGGGGGACTGTGCAAAGGAAAGCTGGTGGGGAGACAGCTCTTCAGCTCTGGGGACTCAGATCTGAGGGCAGGGAGAGCTCAGAACTCAGAGTTCAGGGCCATCCAGTGAACTTCAGGGCTGTGATCTTCAGAACGCCACCATTGCAAAAGAAAAGGACTCCCACACTGTTGCAGATAAGAAGGGACAGCACAGTGCTCACTGAATAAACTCTTGACCTCACTGGGAACGACACCACAACCCAGCACGTCACTGAGTCAGGCGGTGGCATTTGAATGTGGACCATGTACTGTGTGCTAGTGGTGTGCCGTATTGTATGCGGTTCTAGTTTCTCTCATGTAAGAACACATCCTTTAACGAAATTCATAATGAGCTGTGAGCAGCAAAGGGCCCCGACACCCATGATGACCTGCCGAATGTTTTCGGTAAAAGCGGTCTTTGTTTAGACACCGATAAAACAAAGATGGCAGAATATGAACTGGTGAGTCTGGGTGAAGGACAGCCTTATGATTCTTCTCTGTGGCTAAAATTGTTTCATAAATATTTAATTTAAAAAAGGTGGGGTTTTTTTTATGAACAGAAATGAGAAGGTGTAATCTAAGAGGCAGGGAGGGGAGAAAGGAGGGATCTAGAATTTTCTGTTTTATTGGAAGGGACATGGAGTTGCGGAAAGGCTAAGTGGCCAGGCAAAGGTCAGTGAGTATCGTGGGCTTTGTGCCCCTGACTGTGGCTGTTCAAGTCGGTGGAACTCCCGGGAGGGAAGGTGCGCTGATGGATGGCCCTGAAGGCTGTGTCCACGGAGCCCTGTGAGCTCATGCCCCCTTTAATGTGAGTCGTGCGGCCAGGTCCTGAAACATGCCCCAAGTGTTTGTAAAGGTTGATAGCATCTTTGGGACCTGTTCCTACCGTGAGCAGAAGCTGTAAAATTTCAATTGTGCAGCTTGTCAGACCCAAGTGTCTTTTCTGAAGTGCCATAAAAAGGCTCCATCTGATGCCTGACGTCAAACAAGCCTGCACTAATGATCTGTGGAGCTCCATGACAGACACGCTGCTGTTTCTTAGATGGGAAGTTAGAAACGAGTCTTTCTTTCTCCTTCTGAGAGAGAGCAATGCATTAAAATCAGAGAAATGGTGGCCATCTGTGGGACCCGTACTTCCAGGGGGGCCAAAGCTGAGGGAGGGGCTCAGTGGTAGAGCATTTACCTAGCATGCATGAGGCCCTGGATCCTGTGCCCAGTGTGTATACAGAGAGAGAGAGGGAGAGGGAGAGGGAGAGGGAGAGGGAGGGGGAGGGGGAGGGAGAGGGGTAGTGGCGGCAGGCAGTAGGGGGTGCGGGTAGAGAGGGCTTCACAGTATCATGTATGGTGGTACATGCCTGTCATCCCAGCCCTTAGGAGGCTGAGACAGGAGGATTCCAAGTCCAAGGTCAGCCTGAGCCCCATAGGTGGAACTACTTGGGAAACTGACCGACAGAACCTCAAAAAGGCTAATCACAATGGATAAAGCACATCTATGCTTAAACATTTCGTCTCAGAGAAAAGAGTGCTCATGTCCCCCCAAGGGCAGGCCTGATCTTGACAGCAGCTTTAGGAATAGCATAAAACCAGAAGCCACCCACATGCCTTGTCAACCTAGAATGGATAGATGGATATATGCATATGTGGAGTACTACTGAGCAATGAAAAACAGCACAAAAACTCTAAGAAGCAGCGAGTGGTGGTGAGAACCTACAAAACCAGGACTCAGGAGGACTGTGGGTTCAAGGCCATCCTGGGCTACATAGTGAGACCTTACCTCAAATGTCAGTCAATCAGGCTGGATATGGTGGTACACATATGAGCCCTACTATTTAAGAGACAGAGGCAGGAGGATCACTGTGAGTTCAAGGCCATCCTGGTCTACATAGCGAGTTCCGGGCTAGCCAGGGCGACATGGTGAGATCCTCTCTCAAAATAAAAGAACAAATCATATACTGAAATATGTAGCAACATAGACGGATGTCGTGGTCATAGACACAAAAGAATTCATTTGGTGTGAGCATTGGTATGGCTCTTTTTAAGAACACGTGGCTTGAGTCTGATGACAGAGGTCTGAGAGCGAATACTGGGGTGCTCATGGGCATGACTGAGGTGACTGGGGTGCTGGCAATAGCTGGCATTGTGTTGGGTTACGATTACATGAGTATGATTTGAGCATTAAGCAGCGTGTGAATTAGACATTAACAGAAAGCTGGAAGAAGCAAATGTCCTCTTGTGCCAGGGAAGAGGCAGCTCAGCTATGGGGACATGTCCCCACCCCTGCTCCATCTCCTGGTGCAGGACTTCCTGGAGACTGAAGGTTGAGGCGGGGTCTCCAGGCAGGCCCAGGCAGCTGCTTCCTTCAGCCTCTGCCCCAGCCTCTGCAGGAAGACGTGTTCCTCAGGCTGTGGGGCTGTCTGGTGTAGGTGCTTTCTTCAAGAGATGAATTGACTCATCATAGAGGGGAAAAGAGAAGTATTCTGGTTTTGTGTTGCTTGCAGGGTCACTAGCCTGGCTCGGGTCGGGGAGCCCCTCATGAGTTTGGAGATGCAGGGGCGTTTTGATTGGAGTCTTGAGTTGAGCTGGGGCTATCCAAACCCCAAGTCTACTTTGAATTCTAAAAGGTGATGTTTGTGTTGAGCAGGTGCCAGGCACCAGGCAAGGTTGTGACGGCTCAAAAATAACCACATGGGGAGCAAAGGCCTTGCCATGAGGCAGCGAGACAGGGTGTGTGTGTGTGTGTGTGTGTGTGTGTGTGTGTGTGTGTGTGTGTGACCAGTGTGCCTGGAGACATGCTGAGGTAGGGCTGCCACACATCAGCTGAGCTGGAGCGGAGGAAGAGTGAGAAAACAGAATGGGGGGCAGAAAAGAGAAGTGAGAGGAAGCAACGTGGACAGGCCACAAGGGAAGTCATCCCGAGGATAACATGTGCGGTGGAGCCCTAACCTCCACATACGTGTGTGCTTATGAGCGTGTACACACACACACACACACACACACACACACACACACACACACACACCCCTTCTTGGACCTTCATGTCTTGTCTCTGCTCTGTTGTACTGAAAAGATTGTCTATGTCCCACTAGAACTGAGTGGAAGTTCAGGACACAAGAGAGGTCACATGGGAGTGTGTGGACTGAGAGCTCACTGGAAGGACACCCAGCACCTTGTGAAGTCTCCACCAGGAGATGGGTACCTAGTAACAGCTCACAAGCCACTCCCCCGCCCCGCCCACCGCCCCGCCCACCGGCCCTTTCAGCTGGCCACAGGCTGGTGTGTGCTGAGCCCTCAATGCAAACCAGGAACAAACAAAAGCAAACCCCTCACCTGTAAAGGGAAAGAGATAGTTTGTGCTAGGGCCATTTTGAGTTAGCATGGCCTGGGAACATGGATTTAGTAGGTTACCCCACATTCATTCTTTAATGTGAAGGCAGCTTCATTGAGTTCTCTAATTCTATAGAGGAAAGAAAGTCATCAATCAAGGCAGGGTTGAAATACACTGGCGGGTCCGCCAGAGGGGTTGTTACAGTAAAGTGGAGGCAGCTTTTCTATTAGGGACAGGGTGCTGCTATCTGATGACATTATTAGCGGTCCGGGCTAGCAGAAGCAGGTGGTCTGCTAAGTAAACAGGTTCCAAACAGGTTTTTGCCCACTAGTCACACGATGTTAACTTAGACACAGGAGTGAGCAAGGAACGGCTCATTCAGGGGACTAAAGGTAGCCTGAGACGAGGTGATTAGCCTCTGGACCCACAACATTCCATCCTCTCTTCTGGGCCTGTAACATTCCAGACCTCTCCACAACGCTTCGGTGTTCATTAGCCAATCAGTCTTTGCAGACCCAGCTTCTTTCCAGAAAGTCTGCTTGATTACCATCAGGAGCCGAGGAGAAAGAAGCCCACCCCTCTCAGCTGGCCACAGGCAGGTGTGTGCCGAGCCCTGTGGGGTGCCTGGTAGCTGCAAGGGTGGACAGGCCTCGCTTGGGAAGCCCCTGGGGAGCCCGCGGGCCCGCCTGTCAGGGTAGACAGCATCACTTGTTGCATGGTCCGCCCTTGTCTATGGGGCAGTTGGCCCTCAGTGATGGACAGAACGCTGGGCAGGAAGGAAAAAAGCAGGCTGCTGGAGCCGGGAGATGCTCCATGGAGAGGGGCCGCTTGGAAAACTGTAGAAAAGAGAACCGGAATGTTGGTGACTGAGAGCTTGGGAACAGTTAAATATTAATAGAGAACAGAAGGCCAGTGGTAAGGGAGAGCAGGGAGGAGGGGGTGGGGCCAGAACTTGGAGCCTGCAGGAGGGCAGCTGGGCTTCTGTCTGAGCTGGGTGTTCATCCACAGAGAAGTGACCTTGCCCTGGAAAATCTCTCGGGCTGCAGCTATTGTCCTCCGCAGCTCACACAAAAGCCACTCCACTCACAGGAAGCCTGTGTGAGAACAAAAGCAAAATGGCCTCAGGGTCTCAGGGGAGGAAGGAAGGGGAAAACCCCGAGGCTCCTCAGTTCTCTCCAGATCTGAGATATCCCTCAGCATCCACAAACTGCCTTCCTGGAGTTGAGGATGAGCCACTGATAACCTGCCTTGCAGAGCCGGGGGCAGGTGGGTCAGAGTTTACACTCCCACCAAGCCAGGTTTCTCTCATGCTCACAACTCCCTGAAACCTTCCCCCGAAAGGGAAGAGCCAGAGGGGCCATCCCAACATGGCTGTTCCTCCTCCAGCCTACCTGCCATCCCTCTACAGCTTTGCCATGGCTCAGATATTGCAAGCTTAATACCCACATACACTCATGGTGTTTGAAGATGGGGCCCTTGCGGGGCTCATTGGGATTAGAGGAGGTTATCAGGGTACAGTCCCCATTTTAATATCAGTGGCTTTGGAATGCGAGGGCCAGGGGGTCCAAGCTTGTTCTGCTCCATGTGACATTCCCTACCACGTTACGATGTAGCATGCATGAGGCCTTTGCCTGATGCTGTCATCATGTGCTTAGACTTCCTGGTCTCCAGAACCTTGAGTTCCTCCAAACCCTCTGTTGTCTATAAACTACTCAGTGTCAGATGTTTCCTTACAGCAACAAAGACAATGGATTAAGGCAGCCTCCAGGTTCTCTTTTGTAACCTGGGAAGAGTGGCGCCAACCTTACTGCTGACTGGAGAAAGCGAAGTGAAATTCGATAAATTGAGTATCAGCAAGGAAACTGATCCACGGGGGACGCTCAGCTAATGAAGACTGAGGTTACTATCATGCTTGAGGTACTGGGAGTGTAGCTCAGTGGTAGAGTGCTTGCCTGGCATATATGAAGCCCTGAGTTCAATTCCCAGCACCACAAAAATTGAAAACTATCACGCTTGATAGTAATCAGTGCTGGTGGCGGTGCTGGTTACCAGCAGAAAAGTCACGGGCCGTGGCAAAGCTACCAGAGTTACAAAGAGCTTTATTAGAAAGAAGGAGAGGATAGGAGAGGGAAGAGCCAGGCCTGGAGAGAAAGAAAGATGGCTGGAGCAGAGCAGGGAGCAGGGATAAAACACACAGAGAGAGTGGGGGTCCACAACCGGCTTTTTAAAGTGGGTACGTAGTCTCCCGCCTGCTGATGACGTAAGGCGCAAGAACCCTCACTGAGCATGTGCCGGAGAGAGGGCAGGATCCTAACAACGCTTGCTTCAGCTCACTCGCCTTACCCCCAGCCTGCCCTTGGAGTAGTAGGTGCAGAATAAAGGAGTTCTCCGAGTCAAGCATCTAATGATGAGGTCACTCTGCCCAGTGTGCAGACTCGGCCCCATAGTCTCTGGCAGCCAGTGATATTAATTAATAGCTAGCGTTTCTTGAGATCTCACCAGGCTGCAAATGAGTTTTCTCCTCTAACCCTCATAAAGCCCCTGGGTGCCGGAACATTTCACATTTGAGGAAATGGAGACTCAGGGCCGGTAATGGGCCCAAGCTAAGAAGCCAGGAAGGGCACAGCCTGGAAGCTGAACATTCCAGAATGTGCTTCCTGAGTACTGCCTGACTGGCACTGCCTCCTGAGGGATGATGGGTCCTAGCAAGGAGCAAGATGAAAACATGGGACATGGCCCATGCTCCAGCACCTCAGATGAACCTCCCCAAGTCTCACTAAGCCGATGCCCCTCCCATGAGCAGGCTGGTGTCTTTTTCTTCTCCTACTAAATCTTAGTGTGGAAGAAACAAAGAAAGGATCCCTTGATTCCCAAAAGTCCTTGTATAATCCAGCACCTTGTCCCATGGCTTTAAAGGGCTCTGGAGCTCACACAAAACGAGATCAGTGAGGACAGGGTCTGTTTCCTTCTTCCTCCGCTGTACTTACCACAGCACCAGAGCATAGCAAACGCTCAATAAATATTCATCAGCGGGCTGGGTGCAGGGCCCACTTCATATAGTCACTAGGGCCCGAAGTCTGCCATGGGCCGTGAGAATGCCGTGTGTCTAATTTTCCTAAAAACAGGAAAACAGCCAAAGGAAATGGAAAATATGCAGTCGTGAATCCAGGCTATCATACTGATACAGTCATAAGATGTAAATTTATTCAGCAGCGAAGTGGCTCATGGGAATTCTAACAGTTCTGAATGAGAGAGGATTACATGGAGAAGCCTGGAGTCTGGGGAAGAGTGGATTTAGTCAAGGTCGTTTCCGAGTGCCAGTGCCTGAGTTTGGATCCCCAGCACTCACATAAAAATCCAGGTGTGCGCCGGGCGTTGGTGGCGCACACCTTTAATCCCAGCACTCGGGAGGCAGAGGCAGGTGGATCTTTGCGAGTTCGAGGCCAGCCTGGGCTACAGAGTGAGTTCCAGGACAGGCTCCAAAGCTACACAGAGAAACCCTGTCTCGAAAAACAAAAAACAAACAAACAAAAAAATCCAGGTGTGCATGGTGGTCCATCTGTGATCTATCTCAGTGCTTGGGAGCCAGAGGCTGGGGATCCCCAAAGCAAACGTGCCAGCTAGGCTATCCTAGTCCATGAGTTCTGGAGTCAGGGAGAGACTGTGCCTCAGTAAATGAAGTGGAGAGGGATTGAGAGAGGAAGGCATCCAGTGACGACCTCTGGTCTCCGTACACATTCTCACAGGGGTGTACACATCCATACTCACCTATTGTTACTGAACTTGAAGGTCACAACTGTACCCCAAGCCAGGACCATCTGCTAGTCCTCAATAAGACAATTTAAAGAGGAAGGCAGAAAACGAAAATTTATTCAGTGTGGCCACACTGGGAAGAGGGGTCCACTGAACCCCCCAAGTCCCTCTCCCAGACCCTGAAATGAGATTCAAGTTTAAATAAAAGGCCAAGGATCTGCACATCTTCGCAGTCACGGCAAGGTGGGATCCCACCCACCATGGGCCTGTTTTTTGTCTGGGCTCCAGCCTCATCCCCTTAGGTGACCTAGCAAGTCCTTAGAACTGTGTGAAATCTCTTTCAGGGAGGTAATTCTCCTCTGACTGTGCCTTTTCCTTCTCCCAGCGTGAGATTTCTGGGGAAATTCCCACGTCTTTGGGGCCCATGGTTTCAACAATCTGACAGTCACGTTGAGAGACACAGTGTCCCCTTAGAATATCTCCCTTTCTGCCAGGTCTGTAACAGGAATGATAGGGCTGGATGGGTGGCCCGGTGGTTAGGACTGCTGGCTGCTCTCCCATGGGACCGGAGTTTGAGTCCCAGCATCCCCAGGGTGGCTCACAACCACCTGTAACTCCAGCTCTAGGAAATCAAATGCCCTATCTTGGCTCTGCAGGAACTGCATGCATGTGGTACACATACACACGTGCAGACGAAACACCCATACACATAAAATAAAAATAAATAAATATTTAAAAAAAGAACAGAAGAGAGAGAGAGAAAAAAAAAAGATGGTCATGTCCAGAGTTGTCACCCCAGGGACCCAGCAACCCCATCTTTCATGACCCCAGTCTGCCAAGCAACAAGGACCTTCCTGGGCTGGCTAGACCAGAGGGTGCCCTTGATCAGGGGACAGCCAAGAGGAAGGAGTCCCTTGGGACACGAGGTTGTTGGGCAGGAATGGTTGTGTTCAAGGTATGCTGCTATGAGAGGTGGCCACCTGGCTGGACTGTAGCCTAAGATAGGAAGAAGGAGTGGGCACATAGAAAGAGGAGGAGTCAGGGAAGACAGACGGGCGTGGGGCAGACTCCTGAAACACGAGCTGGAGCTCATGGCTCGCCAGGGTGGGGAGACACCTTTCTGGATTCTTCAGAAACTAACCCCTGGCCCACCTATGCGGCTCAATGGACAGCACCTGCCGTTTGAAAGCCCTAGGGAAGTAGTTTATACGGGTCTCCTCCTCCACCCTCTCAGCTGTCCCCAAGAGGTGGTGTTACCTTCATCCTAGTCCTAGATGGGGAAGGAAATGCCACTCATTTTCTCAGGGTCCCACAGCTTGTGAATGTGCCAGCCAAGTCTCACGCCCAGCCTGGACCCCAAAGGCTACATTTTAGCCAAAAAGCCATCGTGCTTGGCTGGGCCCCAGAGTCCCTGGCAGGCTTGGTGGTGGGCTCTGCAGTTGGCTTCCTAGGCTCCCCCCAGGTCCTCATCTCCCAGTGGATCACATGGCATTGCACCCCACACTGCCCTTTCCCGTGACTGGGTCCTCTGAGTGTCTCTCCTTCGTCTGCAAGGCCACCAGTAGTTCACGAGGAAAGCAGGGATGTAAGGCACCCAGCAGGCCGGGGAGGTGTACAGAGAGGTCCTAGAGAGCTGTGTCCCCACGAGTAGCAGCCTCATTGCCGGCTCATGAGGAGAAAGAACTCCAGGCAGGGAGAGTTTGTAACCAAGAGAGGCCCTTCCTTTCCCCCAGACACCAAGAGCCCCAGCAGCAAGCAGCAAGGCAGAATTGAAAGTGCTTTCTCTGCAGGCTTACCTGGCACAGACGGTTTCTACAACCACAGGAAAAAGTTGGACCTTGGGAGTGGACATGGTAGATGGGGAGGGAGGACACTAGAAAGCCTATTCAGGGGATCTGAGGGGGAACCCTTCCATATACTGCTCAGAAAAGCACCCCGAATGCCCGGAAGACCAAGTACCAGGGAAGAATAGCTTGGCTGGCTACCACGTCCTTCTGCCCAGTGTTCTTAAATAGAAAAGCTCACAGCTCTCTGCCAGCTGCCCAGGCTAACACTGCCTTCGGCAGGCTCCCTTGCAGTGGAGTGTGCTGCTGAGCCCACACTGGGGACCCTGCTGGGTTCAATCATTGGCTGGGGCCGTGGTCACAGGATGCTGGCAGATGTAGGCCATTAGCCACTTAACTCCCCAAGGCAGGATAACGGAGTGGTTGGTTTTCAAAGCTGCTATGTGGTTAGTCCCCATTTCCACCCACCCCCCATTTTGTGCCCCCTGCACCCAGTTTCCTGTTCACACAACCTCTCCCTAGGCCCAGCTCCAGAGTCTCACCCCACTGTGGAAACGCTGGGAGAAGCATTTCCATTTTTCCCATGATTCCCTTTAATGTGTCTCACTGGTTCTTGTTTTGTTTGAGACAGGGTTTTACTATGTAGGTCTGACTGGTCCGAAACTTGCTACGTGGACCAGGTTGGCCTCACGCTCACACAGAGAGCTGCCTGTCTCTGCCTCCTGAGTGCTGGGATTAAAGACACGCACCACTGTGGTCGGCCTCTCGTTGGTTTTGACTAGATCTCTCGCTCCCCCTGAACCAGCCTTTGTGACCAAGCAAACGAAGACACCGTTGGTCGAGGTGTAGACCATGAACTCCGCTCCGAAGCAGATGGATGGAATAGCTAGGCTCCGGGGTCAGAGCAGGGGATGGGGAGTCCTCAGAGAAGAGGGTATCCATGTTAAGAAGACAGAAACACATATCAATGCTGGGGTTCAGTTATCTCACCCATTTCCTCCCAGAACCCCGTTTGCGGAAGGCAGTTTACTCAGAATTTTTGTGAAACACATGTGGAGACATGTGGGACCTTAGAAATACGAGGACTGTGTCATGGCTATGGAGGCAGCTCAGTCAGGAAAGATGTCTTTCCATCAAGCATGAGGAACCGAGTTCGATCCCTGGCACCCAAGTAAACAGATAGGTGTGGCAGGCAGGACATGTTCTAATCCCAGTGCTGGGAAGCAGGGACAGGAGGAGCTCGGGGCTTGCAGGCTGGCAAGTCCAGCCAGTTCATGAACAGTCAGGTTCACTGAGAGACTGTCTCAACAAATGAGGTGGAGAGCATTAGAGGAAGACACCCAGTGTGCACACCTGGCCTTCATGCGCATGTGCCAGTACACACACACACACACACACCACACACACACACACACACACACACACACCACACACACACACACACACACCACACACACACACACACACACCACACACACACACACACACCACACACACACACACACACACACACACACACACCACACACACACACACACACACACACACACACCACACACACACACACACACACACCACACACACACACACACACACACACACACACACAGGGTGGGGAATGGGAGAAGTGCATCATATCTGCATAATTATCCTTTGGAAACAGGCCATTAGTCAGGATCGCTAGCAACGAGAAAACCACCTGCAAATTCAATGGGGCCTTGGTTCACTGAAGCTGCTGGTTGCTCTCCTTGACGTGGTGTGCTCTCTTTATCAGTGTTACAGATGCTACTCCGAGACAGATGGAAAACTGGCCAGGTTTTACGTCTTTTTAAGAGAAAAAAATAATGAGACCCTATAGATCTCCCCCAGAGTGTCCTAGTGGCCTTTGCAGAGCCTTCAAGCGCCCCTGGGCAGTTTCTGTGGTGAGATCAATGGTGGGATCTTCATTCTCTTCTTATCACTGATGGCCCTCCAGGGAGAAAGGGCATTCCCTCTCCTCCCACCTGCTCTGGGGACTGACATTAAGATCCCAAGCACAGAAGCTGTTTGGCTCTAGCGATTGTGAGCCAAAGGCTATGGAACCCAAATTAAAAAAAGGACTACTGCCCCAGGCCTGCGTGCAATTGTCAATTCTAAAGAATGGGGGGTGGGGGGGTGAGGGTGTGTGGAGATCACATCTGTAAGTGCTCGGCACATAAGCGGGAGGACCTGAATCAATTCCCCAAACCACATTATAGAAGAGCAAGTAAGGGGTGGTGAGGAGATGGCTGGGTGGGCACTCACCATCTGTGCAAGCCTGACAGCCTGAACCCACTGAAACAGTCAGACTCGGTGCCGCACATCTGTAATATCAGCACCCCACAAGCAAGATGGGAGATGGAAATAGGAGGATCGCCCTGAAGGCTCCATGGCCTTCTGTGGCTTGCATTGCTCAAATGGCAGAGGCCACCTTCCCATTGCCTTTGCTTCTGGTTGTTTCTGCCTGTTCTTAAAAAAAAAAAAAGTGTGTGTGTATAAACGTTCGCACATGTGTGAGTGCAGCTGTGTGCATACCAGGTTATGTGAAATGTAACACCTCAGGCCGTCGGTTGTCCTCTTCTACCTTGTTGTAAGGCGGGGTCTCTCGTTCACCATTGTATTTGCCAGCCTGGTTGTGAGCTTGGGTTCTGGGGAGCTGGACTCTGGCACGCATGCTTGTGTGACTAGTGTTTTAGCTCCCAAACACACGTGCCCCTCTTCCTCTTCTTCGAGGGACACCAGCCATTGAACATAGGCCCGCCCACTCGATTCGTCACGATACGATTTCCAGGTACAGTTACACGCTCAGGTTCCAGATGGACACAGATTTGCGGGCCGAGTTCTTCCATGTGCTGTAGCTGATTGATTAGGTTTCAAACCAGAGTCCCACGAACTCATCGCCCCTCATTCCTTGCACCCCACTGCTCCCACATCCGACTTTCTTTTCTTTTTTGTATTCCGGCTACATAGAAGGGATGGAGGATAAGAATTACAATCACACCCTGATCTTTTCATGCACGGCAAACCCACTATCTAGATCTAACCAGATTGGTGTGGCTTAGTGGAAAAAAAACCAGGGGCTGGGGCGGGGCAGCCAAGGTTCATTTCCTGGGTTTGAACGTCTGATAATCCATCAGACACCCCTTTGTGCCCCAATTTCTGCATCTACCCATAGAAGAGAGTTGATGATAAAAGTGCCATTTCGTTGAAGTCATGAACATAAAATGAGAACCTGAGACTTTGTAAGCACAGACTAGACATGGCTT
The DNA here is from genome assembly GCF_004664715.2 of Peromyscus leucopus. NCBI lineage: Eukaryota > Metazoa > Chordata > Mammalia > Rodentia > Cricetidae > Peromyscus > Peromyscus leucopus. The sequence goes on along the minus strand of NC_051065.1, from coordinate 116,665,201 downwards.
TTAAGAGCTCGAACCTTCCCAGGGGAGTGGAGATGGGAAACGAGGCTTGAAATGACCCTTCCATGGGAAGGCTCTGCAGCACCACAGCGTCTCTCTCCCCAGTCTTGACCACCTCCTCCTTCTCCTTCCCAGCCTACCGGGCTGCCAGGCTGGATAGAGGAGCCTCGGGACAGGACTCTTGGCTCTGGCAGGAACTTCAGCCGCCGCACATGTTAACAGACCACCACTGTGCCTTGAACAGCTTCACCTCGATTTCTACAGTGGTTCACAAAGAAAATCCAATCCACTGGGTTTACCTGGTAGATCTCTTCCTTGCTTACACTTGAGCAGGGAGGGGCAGTATTGGCCCTTTGAGTTCTGTCTTGGAAGGGTAATCAGCAGGACTTTACTGGATGGCTCTCACACTAATGAGTCTCAGCCTAGTTAATGGATAGCCAGGCTGGATGCAAAGCCTCAGGACAGAGCTCATAATAAAACCCTCCATAACAGCCATAGCTTTGTTACTACCCAGCAGGCTCTCCTTCCCCTTAGGGTGGGTCTCTCCCCGTGCCCTGTGAGCCACCCCCTACATTAACCAGACACACCCAGCCAGCCTAGGGTACAAGTGGGGTCACTGCTGTGACAGCTGTTGGCAGGACACAGAGCTAGCTCAGTCATCTCTTGGGCTGAGGACATCGACTGGGCCACCCGAGGCAGGGTTGATCCCTAAGGCTGTAAATCAGGCCATACCAAGAGTTGAGGCTTCCTCAGAGGGAGACCCAGGTGCCCTGGCTTCCTCAGAGGATCGGCAAAGGAGACTGACTTCTCCACAGTGGCACGAGGCTGGCCAGGGGCCAAATCACTATTGATTTTTGTTACAGAGACAAGAGACTGCCGCTTGCTTCGGCTGTGTGGGCCAATTCAGGGAATGAAACGGGGGGGGGGGTGCATTGAAGGAGAGCCTCTCACCCCCAACCCCTCGAATGGTAAACGGAAGAGATGGCACTTGTCACAAGCAGGATGACAGTTTTCTGCGACCATCATGTGTCACTGAAGGGTGACGATGGCGAAGCAGCCTTATTGGACTCCAGCTAAGGATCCCAGGAGGTTTTTGCCTTTTGATCATTTGTCGAAACATCGTCTAGCATCTGATTCCACAGTGGGAAGAGCCTGACACCTCCACCTGCCTTCCTTGTTCCTGCCAGGATGATGGAAGCTGGGCAGAACAGAACACAAGGTCATGTTCAGGCCAAGCGCAGCCAGCCACTGTAGCCTTCGGCAAGAGTTCAAGCGGATGCCTGCCTAAGCTGGGTCAAGTATTTAAAAACCACCAACAGCACTAACAAAACGTTAGGCAGGCAATGTTCTGCCTACCAGCCTTGACCAATGTGCCTTCCTAATGGCCTGCGGTCCCTGGGCTGAGCTCTAATTTCTAAGGCTTCTCCATATACTATACAGGCCCTAGTGGGATGTGGCAGTCCCTCCCCTGTCCTCTTCTCAGTGACCACCCCCCCCCCATCCTGTTATGCTTGTAGCCCACACTCTCCCTCCCACCTCCTGCCCTCTAGCTATTCATTGGTCAGTTTTCAGAGGCAGGTAGGCAATAGACACCCACACAATCCTGAAAACAGGGAGTTAGGAATTCCAGGTATCCAGGGCAGGGTCCAGAAGGAGGACAAGTAGCCATGTGAATGCAAACCCATTGTCATGGCCTCCTGAGATTCTTGCCCTCTTTGAGAGACACAAAATCAGAGGAGCACCATTGGGGGACCCATGGACACAGGAGACCTTCCCATCATGGTCAGAGGCAATTCTGCCATCATAACAGTCCTATGAGCCCTGCGCAATGGGGTGCCGTTCTTAAGTGGCAGTTTGGGTGATACAGGTCCTGAACTTTCCTTCCCGCCAAGAAAAAGGTTTTCCAGTCTTGAAGAGACTGCCTGGGAACCAAGGAAACCAAAGAGGTAGGAGTCTCGCCCCCAGCTCAGGCCTTTGGTTTCCCCTTTCCTCTGAGCTCTACATCCAAAGACAGCTGCGGTCTGCGTTTCCTCACCCTAGCCTGGCACTCCCACCCCGAGCACTGCATTTGTGTTTTTGCCTGCTTTTTTTTTTTTTTTTTTTTTTTTTTGTCTGATGACTTTTCATGTGTTCCTGAGCCAGCAGCAGTGAGCCAGGGAAATGAAGCTCCAGCCCTTCACAAAAAGATCCGTCATGTTCTTTGAAAAAGCTTTTGCAGCCTTCCTCTTTCTCTCCATGACCTGTCGCCTCCCTTTTCTTTGGGTCCTAGAGCGTTTTCTTTCTGAGGGTCTCAGTGTTCCCACATCTTTTTTCGAATCCTGAAGAAGCTAATGGTTATGTAATAGTCTCACAAACCTGCCCCCCAGGAGCTGAGGAGATCTACAACTCCCTTCAGGAGTCCCTTCATCCAGCCTCCCTCCAGGTTAGGCCTTCTGCAGACTCCACCTCTGGAGACTCGAGGGTCAAGCTAACTGGGTCTTTAACCATCAACTTCGTGCTGAGATCTCCCTCACATCTATGCTGTTGACATCTGAAATGTTCCTAAAGGGATCTGGGTCTCTACTCATTTTTGCAGATTTAAAGGGGATTTTATTATTTTATTCCCAATTATGTGTATGTTCACTGGTCAGTTTTCAAACTCAGGTGGACAAGAGACACCTACACACCTTAGAAACAGGATGGAAGCCACAGAGCCAGAGTTAGAGCCTAAGAACCCTTGTCAAGCCAGATGTGGGAGCTTCCGTATAGATACGTGCTTCTGAGCATAGGTATCCTTGGAGACCAGAGGTGTATGATCACATGTAAAGCCAGATGTGGTGGCATCTGTAGCCTCAGCCTACTGTGAAATGGGAGGTGAAGACAGGAGGTTCCCTGGTTCACAGGCTAGCTATCCTGGCACGGGCAGTGGTGAACAAGAGATCCTGCCTCAAACAAGATGGAAGGAGAGGACGGATTACCCAAGGTTGTCCTCTGACTGCCAGACATGTGCCATGACATGCATGTACACATGTAAAGATGCACACACATATGTACATGCATTAAAAAAAAAAGAGGATAAGAGGGGAAAAGTTGAGGGCGATGAAGAGCAAGGAGCAGGGAAGGATTCAGTATGACAGCGTTGGGACCAACAGCAACAGAGGGTGGGAGAAGGTGAGGGCACTGAGGATCTGGATGAGTGCTCGAGTTTACAACAGCTCCTCAGACACTGATGGGCTAGGAAAACAGAGAGCACCGAGAGGAAACTCAACCTGACTTCCTTATAGGGACACCCCAAAATCCTCCCATCTGCTCAGCTATTTCAAAAGGCATGAAACTGAACAAGCCTTCCCATATCTCTAGCAACCTAGAGCAGAGACCAGCAAACCATGGTCAGTGGGCCAAATCGCTGGCTTTGTTGATAAAGTTTTATTGGTACACAGCCACATTCCCTGCTGTGTTGTCTATGGCCACTCTCAAGCTGGCAGAGTTGGTTAGCTGCAATAGAGATTGTGTGGTCTGTAGAGCCTAAAATATTTACTAGCTGGCTGTTGACAGAAAAAGTTTGCCAACCCATGGGTGTTATTTCTGGGCTTCTGCACATCCAGAGTTCTAAAATTGCTTATCAATTCTTCAGCACTTCTTTTGAATCCAATCATCAAATATTTATAGAAGCCTACTATATTAGAATATTCACTTTTGGTTTCAAGGGATGGAAAAACTCGGTGGAAGTAGACTTAAGTTAAAAATGGGGGTGGGGGTAAGATGGTTATTGTCTTGAATAGCTGAAAAGCTCAGGGACTGAGGGATGGTAAGCATGGCTGAGTCCAGGAACTCAAGCCACAGTGGTAGAATAGGTTGGCTTCTCACTGGGTGTGGTGGCACATGCCTGTAATTCTTACACTCGGGAGTCAGAGATAGGAGGATAGCAAGTTGAAAGGTAGTCTGGGCATGCAGGGAGGTCCTTCTAAAACCAACGGACAAACAAATAAAAGCCACCGCCGCTGCCACCACCACCACCACCACACCACCACCCCACCACCACCACCACCACCACCACCGCCACCACACCACCACCACCGCCACCGCCAACACCGCCACGCCGCCGCCACCGCCGCCGCCGCCACCACCACCACCACCACCAAAGGCCTCACTTTTGATGGACAGGGCAGAGCAGAGACGACAGGACTTCAAGTCCTTGGCCAGGTTACAAGAGACCCCCTTAGCCCATGCTCTCTGTTCCAGTTTGCTTTCTGTTGCTGTGATAAAGACCATGGCCAAAAGCAACTTGGAAGACGAAAGGATTTATTTCAGTTTACACTTCCAGGTCATAATCCATCACTGAAGGAAGTCAGGGCAGGAACTCAGCAAAGACCCTGGAGGAATCCCATTTACTGGCTTGTTCTCTGGCTCATGCTCAGATGGCTTTCTTTTTTATTTTATTTCAATTTTTTCCGAGACATGGTTTCTCTGTATAGTTTTGGTGCCTGTCCTGGATCTCACTCTGTAGACCAGACTGGCCTTGAACTCACAGATCCACCTGTCTCTGCCTCCCAAGTGCTGGGATTAAAGTCCTGTGCCACCACAGCCTGGCAAGATGGCTTTCTTACACAGCCCAGACCCACTTGTGTAGGGATGGTGCTGCCCACGGTGAGCTGCGCCCTCCCACATCAATTATTACTCCAGATAATCTCTTATAGATATGGCCATAGGCAAGTACAGTTGAATCAATTCTTCAGTTAAGGTTCTTCCTTCTCAGGTGACTCTTGGTTGTGTCAAGGTGACAAGAACTAACCAGGTTACAAGCAGAAGAGATGGATTCCTGAAGCAGCAGTAACCAGACTTTTATTTATTTTTTTTTGTAAAGAACTTAGCAGCAATTACTTATTACCCATCTGCGAGGTGAGCGAAGCCAGTCTCAGACATGGCTGAAATCTAAAGCAAGAGGTCAAAGCAGAAGTCCAAGGCAGAGCAGGGAAGACAGATAGGACAAGAAAGCAAGTCCTTGGCCAGTCAGAAACTACAAAGTCCTCTCTTTCCACCCTCTTGATCTCACTTCTTGGAGGATCAGGCGTCTTAATGGGGCAAAGCCTCTCTTCTGAGGAGTTGAGAATGTCTGGTTCCAGATGCAGAAATAAAATTCTCCGTTTAGGCCCTCCACCTTCCTAATGCTGTGACCCTTTAATACAGGTCTTCATGCTATGGTGACCTCCAACCATAAGATTATTTTTGTTGTTACTTCACAATTATAATTTTGCCACTGTTATGAATTCTTATGCAAATGTCTGTGCCTTCTGATGGTCCTAGGCAACTCCTGCGAAAGGGTCCTTCGACCCTCAAGGGGGTCATGACCTATGGGTTGAGAACAGCTGGTTTAGAGGCTGGAGAGATGGTTCAGTGGTTAAGGTCACATACTATTCTTGCAGAGGACCCCAGTTCGGTTGCCATAATCCATGCTGGGCAACTCACAACTGCCTGTAACTCCAACTCCAGGAGTCCGCTCTGGTCCTCACACTTCCATGACAAGTACTTTATCCACTGTGCTACCTCCTCAACCCAGCATCCTGTCTTCTGCCCTCACATTTTATTCCATGTTCCTCTCCTCCTACTCCCGTGTATGTAGAAGGGACAGCGCTTAGAAGGAGGAAGAGAAGGGAACTGTTAGTTATCCAGACATCAGAATGGCCATAATCCCCGACAGAAGCGACGTAAGAAAGGAAAGCTTTATTTTGGTTTGCGGTAGCAGAGGGGTTCAGTCCCTCGTTTCGGAGAAGGCATGATGGAACAGGTGTGTTTGTGGCAGAAGGAAAGTGTGATAGATGCTGTTCACACCACTGCAGACCACGAGGCAGAGAGCAAGGCAGGAACCTTCCCCCGTTATAACCTTCCAAGGCCCACACGGGACCAGTGACCCACTTCTTCCAGCCAGGCTCCACCTCCTGCAGGCTCCAGAACCTCCCCAAATAGCATGACTGGTTGGGAACTAACAGTTCAGAGCCCGTGGAGGCAGAGTCAACCCTGAACAGACGCCAAACAGAAAGAGGAAGGAACCCAGAGACTCCTTCCCTGTGCGGGGGTGTCTGTGCTCTCCTCCAGGGTACCCCACTTCCGAGAGAAGCACTCAACGAGCTGGGGGTTCCCAGCAGAAGGAGCTTTTCTCCAAGAGTATGAGATTCAAGAGGCACGTGACTGCTCACAGTTCTGCTTCCTCTGCTGCCCTTGGGGCCAGTGATAGAGCCTGAGCTGCCCTGTGGACACGCTGGCTATCTTAAGCATCTTTTCAAAGCGCAGCCAGGCAGCCACTGCCAGCAGAGACCTTGTGAGGCTGGGTGGAAGACAGATAAGGCTTGTCTCCCTTCTGAGGCTGCTGGAGCGCTGTCCTAGGAGTGACACTCAGTCTCCCTTCAATCTGTCAGGCCCTTTGTAGCCTTTCAGCTGGACGCTCTCACTGTTCTGATGGCTACATGGCCCGGGGTCATACTCTTGTTTTCTCCAATTAGCGAGGTGACCTTGAGCAAGCTCTACTCCCTCTCTGTGCCCGTGGATTGAAACGCTGAGACTATATTGCCGACTGACTTTTTCTTTTCTTTTTCCTCTTTCTTTGAGGTGAGGTCTTGTGTAATTATGGCTGGCCTTGAACAAATATCTTCCTGCTCCCTGAATGCTGGGATTAAGGGTCTGTCTATGCCACCATGCCCAACTACAGATTTACTTTTAATTTTTTATTTTACTTTAGTGTGTGTGTGTGTGTGTGTGTGTGTGTGTGTGTGTGTGTGTGTGCCACCTGACGTGCATGCTGGGAATTGAATTCCGATCTTCTGGAAGAGCAGCATATGCTCTTAGCTGCTGAGGTATGTTCCCAACCCCTAGACTTACTTTTTAATGAGGGAATGGATTCTAAAGTCAGCTGCAACTCATGTATGCTTCAAAATATCCTTTAAAGGGCCTGAATCACCACAAAATTCTGTCAGTGGGATTTTGTTCTTTGTATACACTGTACAGATATTTTTACTTTAGACAGGACCTCATGTAGCCCATAGGTGCTGGCCAAGGATGATCTGAGTGCTAGAATTACAGGTGTGTACAGCCATGGCCGAGCTTGTACGAGGTGGGGAATCTAGCCATCCAGAGCTTCATGCCTGCTAAGCAAGCTCTCTCTGACTGAGATACATCCCAGTCCAGCTGTATAGAGCTTTTCAGGTCCCCAAAAGAATCTAGTGGGATGTCTGGGGATAAGTGTCTACCTTCCAGGCAGTGACTGGTAGGTCCCCCATGTAGTCTTTCCCATTCTGCATTCTTAGCTGCTGTAATCACACAAGGTAACAGTTGCTTCACCTGCAATTGGAAAGATCAAAGGAATATTAGTATTGCGTGGCCTCCTGGGGCTGGAGGAGTTGGGAGAGCATGAAGTAGCACCATCACCAGTAGGTTAAATGAGACACTCTACAGTCGCTCTGTAGGGCAGTGCTTGGCGCAAAGTGTTCCGTAAAGCATAGGTGTCGGTCCACTGTTATTACCGTTATTATGTCTTAGGAGCCTCCATTCAGTGTGGTCTGTGATCATCTGGAGAGTGGAGAGGATGCTGTCAGCTCTCCGCCCTCGTCACCTGCACTGCTTTGTCCCCGAGTCTGTCAGGGGCTGTTGTCCTCATATTCCGGGTGCCAGCTAGATGTGCCCAGGAAATCGCAACCGTCTTGGCTCCCTCACTGATCGTCTGTCAGACAGGAGTGTCTGATGCTGAAGCCACCAAGTTCTATCACTCCACTGTGTGAGGGAGTCAAAGGGACCCTCTCCTCGCCTCTCTGCTCTCCAGCACCCGGCTCCCCAGCTCCTCACAAATCCCTTTCACGGGACTCCTCATTCCTTCACCTGATCCTGGGAGCTTGGTCTAGAGTCAGAGTTCCTGGGATTGCTTGTGCCATGGAGATGGGACCAGAGGTGGAACAGAGTGGGCGGGAGAACAGGGAGGGGAGGAAGCACCAGAATGAAAGGAGGCGAGTGGCCAGGAATCACCTGTGGTGGAGGCTGCAGCAGGAGGGGCCGAGGAGGCTGCTTCCAGAATTCCTAAAGTGAACCAGCCTGGGAAATGGAGGACCTGGGGACCAAGAAGTGGCTTATCCATGGGCTCATGACATTTCTAGGGATAGAATTTGGTTCTGTGTCTAGACCATACAAATGCCCCAAATGGAATGAATGAGTTGGGTGGGTAAAAGGCCAGGGCTGCATCCCGGTCCCTAAGCCAGCAGCTTAACTGTGGCTTCTGGGATAGCTGACCTTGCAACATCTGCCCTAGAGGTGCAAGACCAGCCTCTTGCCCTCTGCTTCCCACACATCTGGGGCTTCTGGTTCTGTACTCCCCCCAACAAGGTTCCAGCGCAGGTACCCCAGAGGTCCTTGTCATGGACCTAGATAAATAGGGAAGTTGCCTCTCCTACCCTCCTTCCTTTGCAGGAAGACTGTTTTAAAACTCAATTTACGTGGCTTGAGAGATGGCTCAGGACTTAAGAGAACCTGCTGCTCCTCCTGAGCACTGGAGTTTGGTTCCCAGCGCCCACTTTGGGCAGCTCACAAACTGTAAGTCCAGCTCCAGGGAATGTGATGCACTCTTCTGGCCTCTACAAGCAACTGCATGTATATGCACATACACAGCCACATACCAATAAATTTAAAGTTTTTCAATTTATTTGTGTGTGCATGTTGGCATCTGTGCATGTTTGTGTGTGTGTGTGTGTGTGTGCGCGCGCGCGCGCGCGCACACACGCGCGCGCACGCCCCCCCATGTAGAGGCCAGAAGTCAACATTGGTTGTCTTTTTCCATCTGTTCTTGTCTTCATTTTTTGAGACTGGGTCTCTCACTGAACCTGGAGCTCACTGATTGCCTAAACTGGATGCCCAGCAAGCCAGAGACCCTCCTGTCTCCCCTTCCTAGTGCTGGTTTTGCACTCTACCGACCTTTTTATGTAGGTTCTGGGAACCTACACTCGGGTGTTCCTGTTGGCAAATCAGGCATTTTACCAACTAAGCAAGCCATCTCCTGCCAGCACTGCAGAAAGACGTTTTTCAGAGAGGTCAAAGAGCCTCCACCTTGAGCACCTCCATCTTTGATCTATCTATGAATTTCCTGGCAGTTCAATACAGATGCCAGTCTGGGGCCAGTCTGCAGTTTGGACAGGTTTCCTGGTGAAGAACATAACTCGATCACCAACCACTCTGGGCACAGCAAAGGTGCTAAGGGTATGCCTTTGTCTGCCCTATAGCCTTTCCAACAAGACTCTGTGTTCTTATCCATCCTTTAAGGCTTAGCTCAAATGTGGCTCAGAGTGTGCAGAGTCTTCCTCATCCTTTCCCTAGGAAGGAAGCTTTCTGTCTCTTTCTGTTTTCCTGTAACTCCCAGGACAGTTATTGAATGCCCCTCCATGCTGTGGTTCCTTACATTCTTATCAGGCTGTGTGGTTGCATTGCAGAACAATGTAGTTCCTCTTCTGTTATCTGGCATAGAGGACAATTGCTTTTGAGTGCTTGCCAGGCTCTGAGCTCAGTCTCTACTGGGCATTATTTTAATTATCCTTAGATAGTCTTGAGTGGCAAGTGTAAGTATCCAAGGCTCAGAGAGGGGAGGCGAATTGCCTGCAATCCCATACCTAGTAAGTGGCCAAAGCCACTGAATCTGTCAGCTCAGAGCTGTCAAAACTCAGGCTCTGACTTATTTTGTATTCATTGAATGAGTGACTAAGTAAACGGATGGATGGATGGATGGATGGATGGATGGATGGATGGATAGATAGATAGATAGATAGATAGATAGATAGATAGATAGATAGATAGATAGATAGATGGGTGGGTGGTATAAAGTACATTGGATAAAAGAACTGATTCTGTCTCAAGTGCTTTACGTGAAGCTCAGGGATTCCCAGCCTTTGATTTGGGATAAGACCGGGTCTCCTCAAATCCCTGTCCCTCCAACCCCAAGCTTTCTATGAAATCTTTATTCACAGCTGAGACCCCACCCATGAAGAGCGGGAAGCTGACATGTTCAGCCCCGGCTGTTACACTTTTCAACCGCCCTCAGGTTCAGTCCCCAGAATCTCATCTGTCACTGAAGGGGCTCTCCCTCCCCCAGAGTGTGGGGGAGCTCCCTCCTCCCCCACAGTGAGTTACTGATGGAGAGGGAGGTGAACCACAGAGCCGCCTCTACCGCGGCGGCGGCGCTGACGTGGAACCAGGCAGCTGTTGGCCTTTTTTCACTGGAGCAGCTTATCTCAGATCATCTCCTCAATCACAGGCCCTTAAACAGCCTCTGACAATCAATTCATAGAGTGCTGGCTGCTCCTGTTGCTGCTGTGGCCGGAGGTGGTGGGAAAGAATTACCGTATGTACCTGTGTAGAAGCCCTCCGGTCCCATAGTGGCCTCTGTTCCCTGAGGCCAGCCAGCCTTCTGCCCCTAAGTCAGCCTAGTGGCTTAGCTCCTTCAGCCTTCCCATGGTTCCTCCCATTCCCATGCTCTCTGCTCAGCACACTCTACTCCCACAGCTGTTCTGTACCTAAAATACACATTCTTCAGCCACTGTCCTCAGGGCTTCCTGCTGGCTGAATACTTCCTATTGGCTGCAAGGTCCTTGCCCTCCCTGACTAGATAGGAGATCTTGGATGGTCTCTTCAGGCAGCCTTTCTTGAACAACGTGACAGGTACGGCTCCCTCCTCCCTGCCCCACGGTCCTGTTTTATTTTATTTTTTCTGCATATCCTGCTTGGAAGTTTAACTGTGCATGAATGTGTGCAAAAGTGCACGTTGGTGTGCATTTCCCTGTTAGAATATATTCAACTCCCCAAGTCCACTGAGCTGGTTTTGCTGATAACCCCATCTCCTTACAGGCGGTCTGGCGAACAGCAGACAGTCAGTCTGGCTTGCTGAGTCCATGGCTTTGTATCATGGTCTCTGGGTTGAAGATAGGAAAACTACGTTCAGAGAAGTTAAGAGATAGGCCCCAGGTCACACAGCAGATAGGCCAACCCAGAGAGGTCTGACTATAGAGAAAGAAGGAGTCTGCAGCCTCCCCATCTGTGAAGAGTCCCTCCCCATCTGTGAAGAAAGAGATGGTGCCTATTGGCCCTGAGAGACCTGAGCTTGAAGTCTGTTTTCTTTTCTTTTTTAATTTTTTTTAAAGTTTGATTTATTTTTATTATATATACAAGTATTCTGCCTGTGTGTATGTATGTGGACCATGTGTGTGTGTGTGTGTGTGTGTGTGTGTGTGTGTGTGTGTGTGTGTGTGTGTATGATGCCCGTGGAAGTCAGAAGACAGCATCAGATCCCCTGGAACTGGTGTTAACAGATGGTTGTGAGTCATCATGTGGGTGCTGGGAATGGAATCCTCTAGAAGAGCAACAAGTGCTCTTCTTAACGACTGAGCCATCTCTCCAGCTCCTATTCTATTTATCTCTGCTCCAACAGAGAAAGTGGCATAGTGACTCGAATTTATTAGTTTATTGTGGCCTTGCCCCTGTGCCTGGCTGCCTTGTGCTAGCAGCTTCCTGTGTGTTTAGTTCTTGTTAGTGTCCCTCCGTAGCCCAGTCTCCACTCTATGCCGAGCAACAGAGAAGAAGGAGGCGGCTCCTTTACCATTGTCCCTCCCCCATCATGCGGTGGCCAGGAGCAGGCAGTGCCTGTGACCTTCTCTGGTCCTACAACCCCCGTGGTTCCAGGGTGCTGTGCGAAGGATGGACCATCCTTCCTAGCCCAGGCCTTCTGTGAGTGGTTAGTTAGTGGGGGGCAGGGGCTGGCTAGCAAGGGGCGGGGATGGGAAGCCGATGGTAACCAGAGGGAGCAGCCCAGCTCTGCTGCTCACAAGCTATGTGACTCCCCTCTGAGCAGCAGTTTCTCCACAGATGCCCTGGGCAGGGCAGGGGCGGGAGAGAAGAAATGAGGCAAAGAAGAGGTGACCAGTGCCCAGCCTCCAGAGAGCAAATGGTGCGTTTGCTCAGACAACACAGAGCACAATTCAGACTAATGGCCCCAGCCCCAGCATGACAGCTTGGCAGGGGGACTTCATTAAAGTCACCGTCCTTAACCCTGGACCCCCCCCCCCCACACACACACACACACACTCCCTTCTCATCCTCCGGGAGTCTTCTTCCAACAGTTCTAGCTGGGTTTGAGTGCCTTGTCTGTCTCTGTCGGAATGTCTCTATCCGGGAGTTCACAGCCTCCACTCCAAGACGCCTCTGAGGTGTAGTAGGCCTTCATGTCTATTTGGGCAAATAATGTCAGGGAAGAGTTTGGGCCAGACAGAGAGGCAGGAAGAAGCGTACATCACACCCATTATTCAAGCAAAGTGGTCTGGGGAGGGGAGGGGCAGGCTGCAGCTGAAAGAGGAGGCCTGGGGGAGGAATTCGGATTTGATGTGGCCAGGCGGTGAGGAGGTCAGGCTTGTAGAAAGTGGACTCTGGTCAAGGACGAGCTGTGGGGGCCAGGACAGCACAGTGGGAGGACTGTGCTTGCGTCAGGGTGACATTAAAAGATTAGCGCTGGGCCAATCCGAGGCTTCTGCTGTGCTCAGCGCTAAGTGAAATCTGGGAAAGGGGGTCTGGGCCGTGGAAGGCAGGACTGCATGCCAGTGATGGTGATGGTCAAGGCAGCCATGGTGATAGGCAGTACTGGCCCGAGAGAGCCCTAGCCATGGCGAGGAAAAAGTGACCTCGGAGCACTTGCTCACATAGAACTGACGGGATTTCCATAGTGTGTGTGTGTGTGTGTGTGTGTGTGTGTGTGTGTGTGTGTGTGTGTGTGTGTGTGTGTATGTGTGTTCAGGTGTACATGTTTGATATTGGGAGCACATGTTTATGCAGGACCATGTGGAGGACAGAAGACAACCTTGAATGTCACTCCACAGGTACTGTCTACCTGCTTTTTGAGAAAGGGTCCCTCACTGGCCTGGAACTCACCCAGCAGCCTAGCCTAGATTCACCTGTCTCTCCATCCCCTGCTTATCACTACGGCTGGCTTTTGTCTATTTCTTTTTAACACCGTTTCTGAGGATCAAACTTGCAAGACAAACACTTGACTGACTAAGATATTTCCTCAGCCTGTTTGGTTTTGTACTTTGACACAAGGCTCAGGCTGGCCTTGAACTTGGGATCTTCCTGCCTGAGTCTCCCAAGTTCTGGGACTGCAGCCCATGTGACTCTGTCCAGTTCCTACACTGTCAGAGCATGCTTTGTTCAGAGAGCTCTTCAGGGTGGGTTGGAGGGTGGGGTCTCCCATGTTACTAACTTCTGACCTACATTCATTGTTCCTATTTGGGGACCAGCATTACTATCCCTTTAAGGACAATTCTTCCCCATCTTTAGTCACCCAGGTCCCAGAACACACAGGCCACTTAGGCTTAACCAATCATGTTCCATTACTAGATACAGAGAAGTTCAACATTGAAGTTGAGACCCAGCTTCTCCCTGTGAGAGTCAATCTGGTTATTTTTGTTTTGTTTTTTGAGACAGGGTCTCATGTAGCTTAGGCTGGCTTTGAATTCTGCATGTAACTGAGGAAGACCTTGAGTCTCTGACCCTCCTGCCTCCACCTCCCCGGTACTGGGATTTGGGGTATGAACTACCTACCACATCTAGTTTATGTGGTGTTGGGTTTGAACCCAAGGCTTCATGAATCCGGGGTAAGCACTCCTGTCAACTGAGCTAGATCCACAGCCCTAACCCTGGGCATTTGGGTGGGACTTCCAGTAGAGAGAAACTCTCCCTTTTACTAGGATTACCAAATGAAGGATTTTATACCTGGGAGCTTGCCTGAGAATGAAAACAGCCAGGACAAATTGGGGCTAAGAATCAGGGCTCCCATTCAAAGGTTGAAGCCCTGCATCCCGCTCTCCCTATAAGGCTCATCCTGAACTCCGACATTACTTGAGACAATAAACTTGCTTTCCTGGCCCTCATTTCTTTATTCCAGGAGAATTCAGACTCGAGACACACAGACTAAAGCCTGTTTATGCTGGCTCAGACCGTGAAGCCACAGAATGCCGGGGGAAGCTGCTCCATGCTCACCTAAATTCCAACAGCACAGAGGCAGGGATGGACCACACCAAAGAAGAAGAGTGAGAGAGCCGTGGATGTTAAGGGGATGGGGAAGGTGGACCGCAGGTCTTCAGCATCAGGAAAGGGGGTCTCTCCGCGGTCCCAGCTGCTGCGCTTGGATGAGTGTGGCTCATTACCTGATTGCTCTTTCTCAGCCCTTTCAAGGAACTTATCTTTGGGACCTAAATTGGTTTTTTGTTTGTTTGTTTTGTTTTTTTCCTCCTTGCCCCCAAGGGACTCACAACCAACCATGACAGCAGCTGATTCGATTGCAGAGGTGGAAGGAAGGAAGGAAGGAAGGAAGGAAGGAAGGAAGGAAGGAAGGAAGGAAGGAAGGAAGGAAGGAAGGAAGGAAGGAAGGAAGGATGCAGAGCGAGCAAGAACAACATATGAGATGTCACAGAAGATGGGAGGGGGTGACCCAGAAGTTAAGCTTTTTCACATAGCCGTACCCTGCTACAAGCACAGGCCAAAGACCAGGCGGCTCAAGCTGAACAGGGAATTCTATGGTCTTCCCTGTGTGGATGTTCAGGAGGCCGTGGCTAGCACCTGGCTTGGAGAGTAAAGGGTCTAACTGCTGGGTGAGCTTCCTGAGGCTGCTGTCTTCTGCACCCATCAGTCACAAGGAGCCCACCCTGGGTCAGATCTCCTTAGGGCAGGCACTGTCCCTTCCCACCTGGCTTCCAGCCAGTCCATTCCACAGCCAAAGGAGGAGCTTTCTTAACGGCGACACCGAAACCTTCCCGACTCAGCTCTTCATTCTCCTTGGGCAAAGTCCAAACACTCACCTAGGTGACAAAAGTTACCATGCTGGGACTGGTAACTCCAGCACTTAAGTGGCAGAGGCAGGAAGATCATAGGTTCAAGGCCACCCTGGGCTATATAAAGTGGCAGGGGCCGGGTCTCAGTTATTCTCCAGGCCCCCACATGAAGGAGAGAGTCTCTGATAAATGCTGGCT
The DNA here is from genome assembly GCF_004664715.2 of Peromyscus leucopus. Taxonomy (NCBI): domain Eukaryota; kingdom Metazoa; phylum Chordata; class Mammalia; order Rodentia; family Cricetidae; genus Peromyscus; species Peromyscus leucopus. The sequence continues at coordinate 116,650,190 of NC_051065.1, read as the reverse complement.
GGACGGATGAGTGACAGCTCACCAGCTATGCTAGGCCAGGAGCAGTCCCCACGGGATGGATGAACAAATAAGATGAATGAGTGAACGGCCCACCCGGGTGCATGTGGGAACTAAGGCTCTAGTGCAGCCTGCCCCTTGATGAATGAATGAATGGCCCACCCGCCTGGGTGTGTGTGGGAACTAAGGCTCGAGTGCAGCCTGCCCCTTGAGGTAGGTGACTGAAGAGGCTGAATGTCCAGGTGTCAGCAAGTCACCCCAGTATTAGTCACAGCTCAGAAACCCGAGGACTGGACTGTGTTGGAGAGAAGGGAACGGGACGGGCGGGTTCGCTGGAACCTGCAGGGTCTGGATTCACAGGCTTCCTAGTCCTGGAGATTCCTACAGGGCACTGGAAAGTCCTCTCCCAGCTCCCCTGACAAGAATGAAAACCTATGGTTTCATGACAACGGCTGATTCGATTTCAAACAAGTGGCTCCTGCCCACCTCCAAGAAGCCGCTGGGAAAACCCAGACTCCGCGGTTCTGAAAAGGCCTATTTTGTGGGGGGAGGGGAAACTGGTCTTTGGTGAGACCCAGACTCCGTCTAGGGGTTTTGAATGGACTCAGGATAAGGTCTTGATGCCTCTTTAATGTCTTCCCTAAATGGCATTAGCTATAATGAGCAGCCTCTGGGGTCTGAGTTAGGAGCCGGGGTGGGGGGGGGGGGGTGGGGGGGGGGTGGGGGGGGAAGGATTACAGAACAGAGTCTCCTCTGGGACTGGCCTCCACCAGCCACTGCCCACCTGCACTGCTCAGGGAAGCCTCTGGCCACCATTGTTCTGCCCCACGGTGGCCAGAGCTCCCCGGGCCAGCCAGCGAGCAGGGAGGTCAGGGCTGCCCTAGCCCCAGCTGCCAGTTCCCTGGTTATCTGAATTGAAGAGGTCAGAGGTTAAGTGAGAGATCAGAGTACCCGGGTCAGAGAAAGAAAAACAAATCCCCAGGGCCTTGGCCTGTGCTTTCCAAGCGTGTAGGCCGTGCCCTCTGCCACAGATGGGGGATATTTTATATGCAGCCCTGTCCTTTTCTGTTACCATGCAAACTGATTGATTTTTGTGCCCTCCTTAATTGAGTTAGAGGAATTTCATGGAGCAGGAAAAAAGGATTGGCGGGGCATTTGGATTTTGTTGGAGGGTCTACGGTTGTAAATACTGCTGTGGCCTCAGTTTCACTGTGTTCAAAATGGCCAAGGGACGATCAGGTTGTGGGGCTCTGAGAACTTCACAAAATGACTCCGAAGCCAGATGAGAGAGACTGTGATTGAGCAAAGAGGCCCACCTCAGAGCGTGGTATTCTGTGTTTTCCTATGTTTTGTATTTTTAAAAACAAGGTCTTGTGTAGTCCAGACTGGCCTCGAACTTGCTACGTAGCCAAGGGTGAACCTGGACTTATACTCTTCCCGCTTCTGCTTCCTGAGTACTAGGTTACAGGCATGTGACACTATGCCCTGTTTATGGAGCGCTGTGGACGCAACCCAGGCAGGCACCTAGCAACTCTCTGGCCCAGTATTCTGTGATGCTAACACACTACTTGTTTGTTGGTTCATTTATGACAGGCTCTCAGGTAGCCCAGGCTGGCCTTGAACTCCCGAGTCATCTGTCTGCAACCTTCAGGCTCCTCAGATAGGAAACCCTTGCAACATTTCTGGCAGACTCTTTACCTTGTGCATTTCTAAGAGGGGAACAGTTCAGTGAGGCATCTGCTGGAGCAGTTGGTGTTATACTAGAGCAGGGAAGATTCTATATCACCTTGTCTCTGGTACTGTCTAGATGATGACCTTGGGTCTCATTCTCCAGGCCTTCCTTTCCTTATCTGTTCTGTGGGAGCAGCAGGCATTCTGGCCTCGTCATGTTATTCACGACTTAGTACTGGTACAGGGCCAGCACAGTCCAGGCATGCAGTCTCAGCCAGTGTCCCAAAGAGTATGTGCCTCTGTAATATATGCCCTGTGCCATTTCCCAGATTCCCCAGTGGCCATGGGGTTCACTTGCTTGGTTTTTATTTATATCTGCCCTACCCCAATTCCCCTATCATAGGCCGACTGTATCCCTTCAATCCCAAACAAACTCGCTGCTCTTCCATGTATCTGGGCTAGGCTTTTAGTGGCTTTAAGACACAAGAAAAGGGATTGTCATGACTGAATGGTCCAAAGTATCTAAAATGCCTGACACAGGTAAGTCCTCAAGTCAATAACTGTCATTGATAAAACATTTACTTGAAAGAAACGCTGCTTTCCTAATAAGGACACATGAGGTTGATTGGTTCACACAGCACTCACTGCAAACATCCTTCCCCAAAGCAGAAATGCTCACCTGTCCTCGTGAAGGAAGTGAGTGGGAACGATAAGCAACATCTGATATGAGCAGTCACATCTATCGTCCTGTGTCCTAGGGCAGGAACTCAAGCACACCAGGACCCTGGAGCTAATGCAGTGGCCATCATGGCTTGCTCAGTCTGTTTTCTTACAGAATCCATGATCACCAGCCCAGGATGGTACCACCTACCACGGGCTGGGCCCTCCCACATCAGTCACTAATTAAGAAAATGCTCTACAGGCTTGTCTACAGCCTGATCTTACAGTGGCATTTTCTGAGTTGAGGTTCCTTTCTCTCACATGACTACAGCTTGTTTCAAGTTGTTAGCCAGCACACCCTGGAAGGTGCCTGGCTTCCATCCTGTTCTCAGGACCTTGTGGATAGCTAGTAAGCTCTTGATACACGGTGGCACACCTTCCTGACACTAAGCTGGAATGGAATGACTATTGGCAAGTCTGAGTAACCTCCATCCTGCTTGTTAGAACACCAGACTCTTCAGGGCAGGATGGGCTCTGTCAGTTGAACACTGTATACCCAGGGCTGAGCACACAGCCCTGCATATAGCTATTAAGTCTGAATAAACGAGCCCCTGAGTCCTGGATGCATGAATGAAGAATGGAAGGCAAAGAGCTCCAGCCACTGTACACAGTTGGCTTTACCCTGAGTAAAGTCCCTGTAATGACACTTGGCCAGAGAGGAAGAGAAAGAGGAAAGAAGAGATCTTGGATGCAGATGGTGGTGGGTCTCATAGGCAGAGTTTGTTAGGAGTATGGGCTTTCATCATGACATTCTTCATAGATGTCTTTGAGCCAGGAAGACATCTTCGACATGGCAGAAATCATGTTTGGGGAAGATGTTTCTGTCACTTTCTCTGGCTGCAGAGTGGCGTTTCCATATCCCCTCTATGTCGCTAGGCCTCTGTGAGCTTGTGCCAGCCAGTGCATTACTGATGCAGAAAATGCCAGCTACTGGCCCCTGACTCTTCCTTACATTTGGGGTATAGTCTATCAGGGCTGGGATGTCATAGCTACTTGAGGCAGCTGGTCACATGGTGCCCATTGTCGGTAGTAGAGTTGATGCTTAGCATGTAAGAGGCCCTGGATTCAATCCTTGGCACAGGAAGGAAAAAAAAAAAAAAAAAAAAAGAAAGTCTGGACCCTTACACACGGCTGATAGGAATGAAAAAAATGGCAGAAACACCCAGGCGGGTAGGAACTACAGGGCTGTGTGTGTGGGATCCCCCAGGAAGTAGACATGACAGAGACAACCAAGCAATCTCTCCCATGCTCTCCCAGTTTGGAAGGCAGGGGTGGAAGGGGAGGCTGGTCCATGTGAGCTGCTTTTGTTGGTTTCAATAAATACCTGTGGAATTAATAACGCTGAAGGAAACTGAGAAACGCAAGGCTGGGGCCAGGTGCCAGAAAGCAGTCTGGCAGTTTCTCAGAGCCTTAGTCACAAGCATAGAATCCAACCCCTCTCCTCCTAGGCACTCACCCAACAGAAAATCAAGTATATGTGTACACAAAGAGCTGTGAGTAAATGCTCACAGCAGCCCGGTGTGTCATAGTCCTGAACTGGAAACAGCAGAGTCCATCAACCAAGAGGCATGTGAACGGAATATAGGACATCTGTGTGTGGAAATGCAGCTGAGGGATCGCCATATTAGGCGATGTAAAGAGAATATGTATGAGTGCTGGCAACAATATAAGACTGTAGACCATGCAAACTAATCCATAGCAATAGAAATCGGCTCTGTTTTCTAGGCGGGCCAGCTGTATTCATCTTGACTGTAGCTGTAGTTACATGGGTATGCAATGCATTAAAAACTCCCTGTTTCTGTGTGTTCTGTCCTTTACATGTGTGTAGAACATCATCTGCTAAATACGCCTTAATAAAGCCATTCAAAAAACATCTTCGAGAAGGAGGCCATGATGGCTGATCACATTGTGCCTGGGTTTTGACGTGAGCTAGCGATCTGAATAGCCTGGAGTCACCGCCACCATGTGAAACATTTGACAGGCATGTTCTGAGTCAACTCGCAAAAAAAGGCTTAGGAAACAGGTTTGAGAAGCAAATGCGCGGTGTGGTGAGTGTGTGTGTGGAGGCAGGGGGTTCCTGTGGGTTGTGTATGGATGTGGATGTGAAGGACAAAGGTTACCTTCTAGCGTCATATGTCACGAGTCTTTCACTCTATTTTTTCAGACAGGTTTCTCGTTGGTCTGTCTGGAGCATGCTGGCAATTCATTCACCTGTCTCTGCCTGGATTACAAGTGCATGCCACCTTGCCCAGCTTTCTAAAGTGGTTTCTGGGGATCCTATTCAGGTCTTCATGCTTACACAGCAAGGTCTTTATTGACTAAGCCACCCCCTTATCCCTGTGTGTGTGACTTTAAGAGGAGAGTGTGTCGGAGTCCCGGAGCTTGCTGTGTGGTCATAACTAATTGGGCTGATTGGCATCTGTAACTATTTTCCAATGTTTAGAAAAGTTCATTTATCCCTTTCAGACGTGTCTGAGGATGTCAGTCTCAACGCACACACGGAGCATGTTGTGTCAATGACCCACAATTTATTTAGGTTTCTTTGGTGACCCTCTTGGGGGGTCAGGTTATCTCCAGTGTTCCAGCGTATAAATCACAGCGGACAATTTGGTCAGGAGCAATTTGGCCCGAGGCAAATTGATTAAGCTGTCAGTGTGGTTGAAATGTTGAGTTCATCAATAATAAAACCTTTCAGTTACTATGTTTATACAAAGTTTTTATGTTCCAAGGGGAAATTTTGCCTGGAATGCTTTTTCCCTTTTTGGCTCTTCTTTCTTTTTCTTTTCCCCAGTGATGTAGATCAAAACCAAGGCTGTGAAAATGAGGTGAGCACACCACTGCTGGGCTCCATCCCCCAATCGATTTGCCGACCTCTTGTGTACCTTCCAACAAGCTCGTCTCTGGTTTGTTTCATTTTCTTTTAGGGTTTTCTCAGTTTTCAACGTCACGGTATTCCTCTTCACCTATAACCTGTTTGGAATTAGATGAAGAAGGAGGGAACCTAAGCAGCCATCACTCAAAAGTTGGGAACAAACCCAGCATGCATTATTCCACATCTCATCTAGAGTGCTCACGATTCACGATACAGGTAATGGTGACTGATGAATCTTGGTTCAGAGTGCTAAGTAAAACCTTTCAGGAGAGTGTGATTAAACAAATAAAAGAATCTGCTACTGAAAATAAAGTGGCTGTCTGTGTTGGGGGGGGGGGGGTTTACTGGCAATTGAGCCCAGAGTCTTGGGCATGCTAGGCAAGTGCTCTGCAACTGAGCCATAACCCAGCCCAGAACGAATTCTTTAGAGGTACAAACCAAGTTCCTGCTCTTGTCGGATTGTTTGTTTGCTTTTTGAGACAGCCCTGGCTGTCCTGGAAACTTGCTCTGTAGATCAGGCTGGCCTCAAACTCACAGAGATTTGCCTGCCTCTGCCTCCTGAGAGTTGGGATCACAGCCCAGGCAAGTTCCTACTCTTATTGCCACACAAAGAAATAGTAACAGCAACATTTGACATCGGAGCTCTCTAGCTCAGTGATGCTGTAACATTCTCTTCAACAGATAGCCTCATGGGGCAACAAAATCAGACAAAGTAAACTCCCCAACCAGGTCCCCTCTCCCCTCCCAGCTAAGCTGGGGTACTGCTAAACTGGGGTACTGCTAAGCTGGGGTACCACTGTTCGTCAGTGTGTTTTATTTTGCTTTATTCTTTGCATGTAGGTAAGCTTCACGATGATATCCTTTCTTTAAGTCTTTCACTTTCTGACAGCAGCTGGTCTCCAGAGAGCCTGCTCCCTTACACCACCCCCAGTCTAGCCAAACTAAGCCAAGATCTTGCACTTGGCTTTTCTAACGCTAAGATGCTGCATGGCTCTGCACACTGTGACTTCTTACAGCAACAAATGGTCATCCAACTTGTGGTAGAGTGTTTGTGTGAAACCCTCATTCAATTCTCGGCTCCAAAAAGGGAAATAATAATAATAATAATAATAATAATAATAATACCAACTTGTTAGTCAACAGTTATATCCCTAGACAGTCTTTGGCTGGAGGACATTAATGATTTATTTCTTTAAATCATTACGTATTTACTCATTACTTATGTGGATATTCCTATATGTGCAGTTGCACATGTGTGGAAGCCACACTTCCAGTGTTCCTCGGTGATGTCATCCACCCAGTTTTTGAGGCATGATCTCTCACTGGGCAGGAGTTCACCCATTAGGCTTGAGTGACTGGCCAGTGGTGCCACGGACCCTCCTGTTCCCAACTGCCCAGTCCTGGGATTACCAAGAGGAGCTGCCATACTTTCCCCCATGGATTCTAGACATTGAATTCGGGTCCTTGTGTTTGCACAGCAAGCCTTTGACCAGCGGAGACACTGCCCCAGACTTTGTTTGTTTATTTATTAGTGCTGGGGGTGAAACCCAGCTTCTTCCACTTGCTAGGCAAGTGCTCCACCCCTGAGTCGCATCCCCAGCCCTGATGATGAGTTCTCCTTTCATAGAGAGGCCTCTCCTTTTCAGGAAAAATCAGAAAAACTAAAAAAATAAGAAAGGAAAGGGAGGCAAGGTGTACTTGTCACACATACCAGACTACCAGAGTTTACTTCTCAGGAAGTGTGTAAAAGGTGGAAAGAGATCAGCTCCTGAAATTGTTCTCTGACCTCCATACAGGTGTCACGGCACGGTACACACACACACACACACACACACACACACACACACACGCACGCACGTACCCACACATACACACACACTAATAAAAATAACTTAAAATAAAATAGCACAAGGTAAGAGAGATCACCAAGCTTCTATTAGAAAAGACCATTGCCAACACGAGGGTGGGTATCTTTCTGTTTGTATGTTATTAATTCCATCTTTTAACAAGGGACCAAACACCATTTAACCAATGCCTTGTTGATAGACATAGCGTACTGCTTCCTCATAGCAAGCCAGGGTGTACTTGATTGGATGAAAGTAAGTTTATTTATTATTATTGCTCATGTATGTGTTAAGTGTGTGTGGGGGAGGTGGTGGTGCATGTGCTACAATGTGCCTGTAGAGATCAGATGATAACTACGGAATGGCTTCTCTCCTTCCGCTTTTCATGTGGGTTTTATCGAACTCAGACATTTTTTAAGTAGAGCAAATAAAATTTCAAAATCTCTAAAATTAATTGTGTTCATTTCTTATCTCCTTGCTGTGACAAAACACCAGACAAGGGCAACTTCAGGAAGGAAGGTTTATTTTTGCTCACAGCACGAGAGCATAGCCCCTCGCGGTGGGGAGCTGAGGCAGCGGGAGCTTGAAGCAGTTTTATATCTGCAGTCAGCAAGCAGTGAGCCTGTGTGGTGGCCACGCCTTAATGCCCTGTACTCTGCAGGCAGGGACTGGAGGAGGGAGGGGGAGAGGGAGGGAGAGAGAGAGAGAGAGAGGGAGAGAGAGAGAGAGAGAGAGAGAGAGAGAGAGAGAGAGAGAGAGAGAGAGAGAGAGAGAGAGGGAGAGGAATTCTGGGTTTAGCTTATTTTATTCTATTCAATCAGGGACCCCAGCCTACAGAATGGTGCCACGCAGTGAGCCTCCAGGTAGCTGGGCTGACAGGCCGCCTCACCTCTGTTCACCCAATCTAGAAACCCCCCTCACAGTCATGCCCAGAGGCTTGTCTCCTGTGAGTCTCCAGATTCTGTCAAGTTGACATTATAAGCCATCACAGTAATTCAATGTTTGGTGTCCAACAACAACCACTAACCTGCTCCACAGTGGACCAGAATGACCTGTGCTGGGGACTGGCCAGATGATTTTCACCAAATAAGGGGCTTTTACACCTATCATCTTTTGAACCAAATCAAATGAAGCCACCATAAGCGAGGCAATGAGAGGACATTCTGGTAATTTTTTTTTTTTTTTTGCACACATCCAGAAAATATTTCCTTCAATTAAATTCTGAGAAGTGGAATTGCTGAGTCAAACAGTCTGCACTTTTAAAAGCCCGGATTCTATAATTATCCCCTGGGATTTATTCCAATTCATATGTTTATTAGATGTAAAGTTTCTGGGTACTTCCTGGTTGTAAGTAAGCTGTGTGCCCTTAGCTTCAGGGACGGCATGGCCACCTTCTGTGGCCTGTTGCTAAGCACAGTGAGCCGACTGGGCGTTGGAGGGTGGAGGAGGCTGGGGATTGAAGCCAGGGGCTCCCACATGCTAGCTAGGCAAGCATGCTACCACTGAGCCACACCCCCAACCCCTTCTTAGTTTTTATTTTGAGATAGTGCCTTACTAACTCATCCAGGCTGGCTTTGAACTCACTCTGAAGCCCAGGTAGGACTTGAACTTGGAATCTTCCTGTCTCGGCCTCCCTCCCAGTAGCTGGGCTGAAGGCCTGCATCACCATGTGAGGTTCAATAAGCATTTGTTAAATGAACAAATGGATGACTACATTAGCAAAGGCTAAAGCGATAACAATTTAGTGTAAATGGTTTCGTGTTGTTGTTGTTTAGTTGTAGAGCAACCTGCCAGAAATCAGGGAGTGGACAGGTTTATAGACAAGAAAAAAAAAAAAAGGCCGAAGAGAGCAGAACCCTGTAGACCTGTAGACCGGTTGTTTTCAGAGCCATTTCCCTTATGAAGCATCGGGAGACAGGCAATAAAAACATCAGGCTACTTCCAGGTAGATGTTGTTGACTGAGCGTTAAAGCCTGGGAACTTCATTATGGTGACAGTTGACACTGTCCTCTGGTTTATTTGGCTGTCTCCCCTCAGATTCTGCTTTCTCAGAGGATAGGATACACAGCATGGCTTCGTCTTGGTGACAGGGACCTTCAGTTAGGATCGCGTTTTGATTTTTTAGCCTGGTCTTCTGGGGGGCTGGATTAGTTACTTCTCTGTTGCTGTGATAAAATGCCATGATCAGAAGCAACTCGAAAAATAAAATTTATTTTCACTTATGATTCCGGAGGGAGAGTCCACCGTGGCAGGGGCAGCAAGGCAGCAGCAGGTCGGGGGAACAGAAGACTGGTGGATCGCATACTGTTGACACGCAGGGGACAGAAGAGGTGGACTGGGAGTTGGGCGAGGCTATAAACTCTCAAAGCCCGTCTGTTAGGATTCTGCCACTCCAGCTGTAGGACCGCACATGTGCAGTTCAGTAGCTAAGCAAGGGGTCTTACGTCATCACTGCACTGCATGATTTCGCAAATGCAATCAGCGTGTGTGTGGAGTAGCTCCATAAGTCCTCCTGCGCGTGTGCAGGGGAATCCTTAAAAAGCCGGACACGGACTCCTCCCCTCTCTTCTGCTCTTCCCCCCCACCTTCTCTGCACATGTCTCTGCCCCAGGCCTGGCCACACTCTCTTCTGTGTCCCCCCCCCCACGCCCCAATAAAGCTCTGATACTGGGTTTTGTCATGGCTGATGACCTTTCTCCAACGGTAGCCAACACCATCTCCAGTGACTTCCTCCAGCAAGGTTCCTTGTCCTAAAGGTTCCATGACCTCCCCAAACAGCACCACCATCTGGGGACCAAGTGTTCAAATACTCGAGCCTATGGGGACATTTCTCATCCTGACCACCCTGGGGATCTAGCAAAAGAATTTAAGTCTGGGAGCAAGTCCAAGTCCTCCAAAGTCGACGCAATGGATGACTGTGCACCAGCTGGCTTTTGCTGTACACCAAACCACGTTACCTGAGTCTCGAAACAACAAACAGGGGCCCAGGGATGGCTCAACTTGTCAAGTTCTTGCCTTGCAAGCGCGGAGGCTTAAATTCGATCCCCGGGTATGTGCGGGTGCACGTTTATAAACTCAGTGCTGGGAAGGAAGGCAGAGGCAGGTAGACCCTGAGGCTCGCCGGCCAGTCAGTCTAGCCTAACCGATCTCCAGGCCAGTGTAAAACTGTCTCCAGTGATAAGGTGGACAGCCAGAGAGATGGCTCAGCAGACAAAGGGGCTTTGTCATCAAGACTGACAACCCGAGTTCAATCTCCTGGACTCACATGGTGGAAGGAGAGAACGGACACTCACAAGTTGTCCTCTGACCTCTACATGTGTGCTATGGCACATGGGTCGCATCACACACACACACACACACACACACACACACACACACACACACACACACAAATAAATAGATAGATGTAATAAGAAATAAGCCAAGGTGGACTTCATTCCTGAAGAATGACACCCAAGGTTGTTCTTGGGCCTCCACATGCACACATAGGCACACACCTGTTTACACACTCATCATACATACACACAAACTATGAATAACTATTTTTCACGATCGAATGGTTGGTGAACAGGTTCTGGTCTAGCCTCTGTGAACTCTATGGTCATCTGGTGGTTCGGCTGGGGATGTACTACTCAGTGTGCCTTTCACAAGTCTACATCAAGTGGGCTGGCTCAGATCCGCTCCATGTGCCCTTTCATCCTCTAGGAGGCTAGCCCAGGCTTGCTCATACAGCGCACTCTCGTTTCCAAGGAGCAGCAACAAGGTCACTCAGAGACAAACACTCTTCATACCTCTGGCAGTCGCCTTTGCCATCTCATGCTGACCAAATCCGGTGTCACAGCGGAGGCCAGAACTGGCAGAGGAGGATGTGAGTGTTAGGAGGGGGTTGGTGTGGCGTGCTAGCAATCTGTACAGAACTGGATTGCTTCTGATGCTAAACTCACTGCCTGTGGCTGGTTATCTAAATGCTGGAATTGGACAGTTTGGACCCTGAACTTTTATACTAATATGTGTTCAGCTCTGTCTTTGAAAAAATAACCCAATAGCTACAAAAACCATTTCTGGGGGGTGTGGGGAGGGGCTGAACGTGGCCAGGAATGCGTGATCACCACCTTCTTTGACCTTTTTCTGAACAAGTGCGGAGAAGCCATAACTCAGGGCTGCTGGGGCTGTGGGTGGTTCGTCTGCCCTCTCCTCACGCACTCAGATAAAGTTCAGTAACTCCCCTTTGCCCATCACGGCTGCTCAGGGCTCGGCATCCAGCCGCCATGTCCCCCCTTGCTCAGCACTTGTGAAGTGATTTAATGGCAAAGCCCTTAGCATGAATTAAACATCGCCCCAGGCTAGCACCTGGAGACACCACCTGGGGAGACGGGAGTCCAATTCGTTAAGAAAGCTTTGTGCAAAGGGCCGGGGTGCCAGAGGTAGGGCCCTTGTCTAGCCCGGGGTTGGAACCCAGCCCTGAAAAGAAAAGGCTTTGTGCAGATTTTCAAAGAACAGTGGCTGAAATGATCCCTGCTCTGCCACTTCCAGCCCGGAAGTCTCTGCCTCCTGCAGGCACACATGCCGGTTGGAAATAGAAGAAAAGGTCTGGTGGAAATCTCTCGCATTCCTCGCTGGAGAGGGCACAGAGGTTAATTTGGGAAATAGTTCTCTAATAGAAGCCAGATTTGGGGAAAGTTAGGCAACAGATTTAGAAGTCATGTCTCTGGCGGGGGCGAGAGGCGCTCTGGGGATGGGACGCCGGTGCAGGACCCCTGTGTGTGAAGGCTGGAGGGGTCATTTGGGCAAATAGGATGATCTTAATAGCTGCAATTTATTCTCCCTCTGGGGCTCTGCATTCAGAAGGCTGCCGAAGCAGCTGTTGATTTCACTCTAGCCTGCTGGACTCTGAGAAAGGTTTGGCTGGCTTTTTTTTGGGGGGGGGGTGTTGCTAGTCACATCAGGAAAAGCACTCCCTGAAAACACAGATTCATCTGCATTTATCTGCCTGGCCTTCCCTGTCCTGTTGTGTTTTCACACACACACACTTTTGTGGTGTTCTTCGAATAAGGAGGTATGTATAAGTGCTTCTCAAATTATCTAGCTAATGGGCCAGCTTTTAAGATTTCTAATCCATTGCAGACCAACACTTTCATAAAATGTCATAAAAATAAAGTAATAGAAGAAAATAAGGCAACGGCACAGAAAAATACAAGCTCACCACTTTTATTATTAGATTCAGCAGACGTGAAAGTGCCCAGTTAAATGAGGCTGGAATTTCTTCACACTCGCACTTTCTGGACTCTCTTTTATAGTCCATGTAGGGATGTTGTAGACACACTTCTACATACTTTACAGATCCACCCACCCATCCATCCACCCATCCACCCATCCATCTCTCTTCTACACATCTAACTGCTTTTCTAACCTGGAGCTTCCTGACAGGTGGTTGATCCCAGCTTTGGGAGCTGTGATGGGATTGGCCCCGGGGGTTCCATGCACTTGAGGATCTAGCTAAGGAAGCCTTACCGAGATGGGTTAAAGCAGGATCTGGAGAAAAGAGGGTAAGAGAGAGGGGGTGTTGCTGCCTGGAGCTAGCAGGGCTATCCAGGTGGTGGACAGAGTCCCAGCAGATGATATCTCAGTGCGGGGAGCCAAAGCTCGCTCCTTTCACCTAGAGGCAGCCTTAGAGACAGGTGGACCTGGGACTGGACTTGGGGACTGTGAGGCTGTGCCCTAGGCATAGTTTCATTCCTGGGTGCCTATTGCTAAGTACAACAGCTGCAGCCTTGGGCAGGGACACTCCCCACAAGCAAGCAGGTGTCTGTTCAAGGAAGCTCCTGAGGCTGCTGTGTGGAGGGTCTGGGAGTTAAGCCAACAGGCTGCTGCTACTAGCCAGCCTGAAAAGAATGGGGCCCCAGGCCAGCTCCATGGAGGGTAAGAAGCCCTGAGAAATTCCAGCCTGGACCAAATGTGGTGTCCACAGTGGATTCTTGCAAAGGACAGCTGGGGATTCAAACCTGATCACTGTGTTGGATATGACTGTCAGATCAGGGTGGCTGAAATGTGGTAGGGAGCCATCCTTAGATTAGAGTAACCTCCAGCCTCCAGCCTCACACTATGCACAAGCCACCCAACTTCTAGGAGAGAGAGGGCTCTGCTTCCTACTAGAAAATAGAGGAGTTTCCCCTCGCACGATTACAGGAAAGCAATAAAGACCTGGGGGAAGGAGAAAGCTTTGCTCTGCACCCCACTGACAAAGCAAGACTGAGCTAGAGGCCAGCAACCCTCCAGGCTCTGATTCTGCTTGTTTTTGAACAATAGCAGTCACCGCACAAAAGCCCAGTTGTTGTGGTCTGAATGTGAAACACACACACACACACACACACACACACACACACACACACACACACACACACACGCCCCCCAGCTGGTGGATTGTTTAGGGAGGCTGTAGAACCTTTTGGACAGAACCTAGCAAGAGGAAATAAATTGGTAAGGGGCAGGACTTAGAGACAACCACTCCGGCTCCTGGCTCAGCCCCGCCTCCTTGCTTCCTCTTCCACCCAGGTGAGGGAACAAGTTGTCTCACCCTCAGACAGAGCTAGTCTACCATCAGGCCTGCTTCTTTCCAAACCACACAGCCTTCTCTCACTAAGTTGTTTCTGTCAGGCATCCTGTCATTAAAATAATAATAATAATAATAATAATAATAATAATAATAATAATAACTAACATACGAGTACCTGTCTATAAAGGCACCTATGCATCCCCTCTGCCTTGGTTACCTGATGGACCAGATGACCAGAAAGTAATGTGTTTAATGTTGAAATCACACACACAAAATACCACTGGTAGTAAGCAATTACGCATTAACTCTTCTAGAAACAGTTCATCTAACCTTCAGGGGTGACTTGAACCAGATATTGTGGGTGTCTATTTTATTTAAATGGTCAATATCTGGGAATGTTAGAGAGAACATGAAGGCCACATGATCTACCACATGAACACGAAACCCTGAAGAGCCTGGGACCTGAGAATGGAGTCAGTGTGCCTTTCTGCTATGGCTACCCTAGGCATGTAAATCCATGCTGAGCTTTCTCCAGCCAGGTCACAAGCCACAGTTGGTCCCCTCGGGAGGGCTGGGGAGAAGAGAGCCCTCTGGTTAAATGTGAAGAGTTGTCTCTTCAGCTCAATGCAGTACCTCCCCCTCTAGACCCGTAGAGAGTCCAGTTAGAGTACTTACCCTTAAGACATCCGTTAGTGGCTTGAGGAGCTCCTGGAACTGACTCTGTAAGTCAGGCTGGCCTCACATGCACAGGGATCTGTCTGCCTGCCTCTGTCTCCCGAGTGCTGGGATTAAAGGCGTGCGCCACCACCGCCCGGCTGGATCTACAGTTCTCGTTCCCTATTTTTCCATTTGTTTATTTCCACTGTTTCGACTTTGCACAGTCTGGAACTCTGGCCAGCACACACCAAGTGCTAAGAGTGTGCAGACTAGATTAGTAGGTATACCAGGCTCCCTGCACTGTTGCCATTTCTTGCTTATTGGATTTTGTTTGTTTACCCAACTCGCCCTTGTTCTCCTCTGGCCACAGGGACTGCTTTCTCCCCAGCATGGCTTTCCAGCCCCCACCAGGGCTTGTCCTTGTGCTAGGGACAATAACCTGAGTGACTGCATGGAAGGATGGTGGGGCAAAGTTCCAGGTCTTCCCATTGGGGAGCCCAGACCAGTTGCCAATTGTTTTAGGGGGTGTCTTTTCTGACTACTGCAACCCCGGCTCCTCCCTAGCCTCTGAGGACAAGTTAGAATCACAGCATCACGTGAGATGCTCCTCCGGACTCCAGCTGTGGGGTGTCTGTGGATGAGGAGCCCTTTCATTCTGAGATGGTGATAACACCACGATGCTTGCTTTTTTTCATGGTATTTCTTTCCCTGCTTGTCCCCTGATGCTTGCTAGACCACCACTTCCAAAAGAAACAAGATGTTGATCTGGGGATAAGGCTCAGTTGGTAGAATGCCTGACTGGTAGAGACCCTGGGTTCAACCCCTTCAACCAAGTAAACTAGTCACACCTATTGTAAGCACAGCTGGGATGGAAAGGGACCCTGGCAGTCGGGAGCCCAGGAATACAAGTCACTGTAAGTGTAGCAGCGTACAGTCCTGTTCCTGGAAAAGATTTCCCCAGGGTAACTCTGCCCCGGCAGGGGAGGGTTTCCCCAGTGAAGTTGTTACAGTTCTGCTGAGGGCCACCCCCCATCCCCCCCACCCTCACCACCACCACCACCCCCACCTGTAAGATTTCCCCGCCCCCCATGTAACAATGCTCCCCTAAGGCTAAGGGAAGGTTTCCCCAGCCAAAGTGTTACAACCTTGCTCCAGTCCGCCCAGACTGGGTCTTATCACCCAAACATCGTTCAAGAGATTTATTGGGAGGGAAGAATCCAGGAGGGTGGCTGCCTCTGCCAGGGTGGAAAAAGGCAGCCGCCAACTGAACAGGCACAGGACTTATATAGGGCTTCTTAGGGGAGGAGCTTTTCCAGGGAGAAGGTTTTCAGGGAGGGAATTAGTCAGATTTCAATCTCCTTGAGCTCAGATTGGCTAGATTTTGTGCTCAGGGATTGGTTGGTTTTCCTGCTCAGGGATTGGTTGGCTTCATGCTCAGTTGGTCAGGGGTAGATTGGGCTCTGGTTTCAGAGCCAAAGTGTGTTTCTTTCACTGGCTCTGGTTCCAGGGCCAGGGTGGGTTTCTTTACCTGGCCCCCTTCCCCTACATTTATGATCCTAGTATTCAGGAAGTAGAGGCAGGAGGATTCTGTTGAAGGCTGTCTTCAGCTACATAGGGAGTTTGAGGCTGGCATAGTCTACACAAGACCCTGTGGAATAAAGAGAAGAGAGAAAAGAAAGGGAGAGGAAAGGGAAGAGAAAGAGACTGCTTAAATCTTTACCTCGGGATCTGCCTCAGGAGGAGGGGTCCCAAACTAAGATGGCCAGTGTCTTGTCTTCCAGGGATGACAGCCTCATGGAGAAGGATGGTGTATTCTCCCAGCATTTTATTTAGGAAGTTTCTTTTTTCTTTTTCTTTTCTTTTCTTTCCTTTTCTTTCTCCTTCCTTCCTTCCTTCCTTCCTTCCTTCCTTCCTTCCTTCCTTCCTTCCTTCCTTCCTTCCTTTCTTTCTTTCTTTCTTTCTTTCTTTCTTTCTTTCTTTCTTTCTTTCTTGTTTGAGACAGGGTTTCTCTGTGTAGCTTTGTGCCTTTCCTGGAACTCGCTCTGCAGCCCAGGCTGACCTCGAACTCACAGAGATCCGCCTGGCTCTGCCTCACAGAGATCCACCTGGCTCTGCCTCCCGAGTGCTGGGATTAAAGGCGCCGCCGCTGGCTACATTTAGGAAGGTTCTAAGCTGAAGAAATGTGGAAAGCACGAACACACCGCCAGCCAGTTTCACCAGTGGATGCGATTTCTCCACCGTTCTTTAATCTTGTCCTCCCCTTGGAGATGTCTATAGTTCAGGAATCTAAAGTTTTCAAAACAAAACAGTATGCATTAAAAAAAAAATACAAGGGCTAGGGGAAAAGCTCGTTAGCAAAGTGCTTACTGTAGAGGTGAGAAGACCTGGGTTCGGTCCCCAGGAACTCCACTGAAAAAGCTGGGCACAGTGGTGGGCACTTATCACCCAGCACTGAGGAGGCAGAGCTCGGCAGATCTCTAGAGCTCACAGGCCAGCCAGCCTAGTTTAAGGGATGAGCCCCAGGCCAGTGAGAGATCCTTTTCCAAAACACAAGGTGGATGGCTCCTGAGAACCTCGCCTGATGTTGTCCCCTGACCTCCACAGGCACCTACGAAGTGCACAGGCATGCTCCCCTGAACAACTTGAGAGTGTATTGTAGACACCATTAAATGTCACCTGTAAAACGTTCATCCTGTGTCTTCAGGAACAAGGCGTGTCCTTGGGACAGTGGGATGGCCCAGTGGGTAAAGGTGTTTGCCACCAAATTCACCTGGTAATAGGAATCTGATTCCTGGGACCCACATGGTGAAGAGAGAGAACCAACTTCTACGGGTTGTCCTCTGACCTCCACATGTGTGCTGTGGTACATGTGTGTGCATACGTGTGCACACACACAGCATAAATACAATTTTAAACAAGGAGCATCCCCCTATGTTGCACAGATTCCATGATCACATCTAAGGCAATTGTTCTTGATCTAATTCTGTCTCCCCAGCTGTTCCAGTCAAGTCCTCTGTGGCCCCTCCCTCACACTGCCAAGAATAGCATCTTCGGGCACAGTGAACATCATTAAATTCGGACCTAATTGAAGAGAACAGAATGACCGTCCGAAGTGCTATGGCTCTGCACGAGGGACAGATTCCCCCACCCCCAGTACGGCTGAGCTTCCTAGGGCAGGACTTCTTGGCTCCTGTTAAAGCAGCTGAAGGTACAGAGCTTGCCCCCCCTCAACCCAGCATCCCTACCCCTGCCCAATCAAATGTGCTAGTGTAGTGAGGGGGGACCGTTCCTTCAAGTAGACCAAGCATGCAACCATTAGCTCAATCCTCCCCCCCCACACACACACACAAAGAGAGAGAGAGAGAGAGAGAGAGACAGAGAGAGAGAGAGAGAGAGAGAGAGATTGAAGGCAGGATTGTGTGCATGCTAACACATGGCCACTCCAGTTTCTACTTTGTTTTTGCCGATACTAGAGACTGAACCTAGGGCTTCGTGATCATGTCTACGAGGCAGGCATTCTCTCTCCACCTCAATCCTAATTTCTAATGGTTCTGCCGTTGCCAGGTTCAGACTTAGAACTTTGTTTTCATTGGAAGGAAAAGAGTGTGAGCTCCTAAAAGCTCCGCCGCTCATGTCTGGTATCCAGAACCTCTTGTAGCATAGCAGGCCCACTACAGAAAAACTCCAATGATCAAGTATTAATGAGAAATTCCCGGTGGTGACAGCAGAGCATGGTAACAGCTGTGGGGTCCTTCAAAGCCCGGGCGCGGTTCGGTGACATGAGTTTCACCCCCATGAAGCTGGCTCAAAAGGCATTGGGTGTTGCCTAGATCCAAGCCCAAAGGCTTACGTGTAAGGCAGAGAATATTGGCAATGGCTCGAAGGTGTCATCGCCCAGCAGAAAGAATTAAAGACCCAAGACTTAATACGGTGTCTAACTCGCCAGCAATGGCAGCCAACCATGTCCCCCGGATGATGCCATGGACAGTCCCGGAAAAGCCCAGCTTCCGTCTTACCTCATGATCCCACATCAGGTGTGAGGTGTCTCCCTCACAAGCCAGCTCATTTCTGCTCTCTACTGTAATCACTCTTGGGATGGCTAATATTGATTGTCAGCCTGACGGGCTCTAGAGTCACCTGGCAGACAGACCTCTGCGCCTGTCTGTGAGTTCATAGAAGGGCCTCCCCTAAATGTGGACAGCACATCCCATGGGCTGGGGTGCTACGTCGAATGAAGAGGACAAAGCGAGCTCAGCCCCAGCACCATCCCTCTCCGCTTCCTGGCTGCGGATGCCATGTGACCAGCCCACCTCTCCTGCTGCCATGATTTCCTGTCATAATAGAGTGTGCCTTCAGACTGTGAGCTGAGGTATCAAGGTTGCTTTTTTTTTTTTTAATTTGGTATTTCGTCACAATAATAAGAAAACAAACTAATTCAGACCTCTTCCACCAGGCCAGTTCAGTTCTCTGTCACTCAAGGCAGACCACATCCTGTTTCATCCCACGGTGCCCCACCCTTTGGCTCGAAACAGCAGTGATCATTGCAGAGGCAGCGGCCTGTGGGGGGTGTTGTGCCTCCTTCCCCGTTCCTTCTGCACGCAGATGCAATTCCCAGCAAAGGACACTGTGGACTGAGGCAAGGACTTGATAACAACATACTGCAGTTGTATAAAACAGAGAGCGGTTGACCTGACTTACCTGCTTCCCCCTGAGGACAGAATGGAACTGTGGCCACATTTTCAAAAGGAACCTTGCAACTGCCCTGGGACTGGGGAGGTACAAGGACGACCCAGGGACCCGGAAGGCCACAATCACAGAGTCCCCAATGCCTGCGTGTTTGTACTGTCCTCCGATCTCTGCATGCACATATCCAAGGGTGAAATGGCCTTCTGGGTAATATCCTATGTGAAAATTCTCTTGCAGCATTGTTGGGCATGACTAAGAGGCTGCAGCATCAGCCTTAGGTGGGCGCTTAAAAAGATGCTTTGCGATGGCTGGGGTTTGCCTGCTGTCGTGCGGGTGTGGGTGGGACAGAGGGCGTGAGTCTGTAGGACGCTCTGGTATCCTCAGCAGGGAGGAACACAGAGCAGAGATTTCAGCCACTGTGTGGAAAAAGCAAACGTGGCCACCGGCAGAGACTAGAAGCGTCTTCCTGTCAACAGGAAACCTTTCCCTTTTGGTATGTCTGACCCACAAACAGCAGTGTTTGCTGAGCGTGCGGTGCCCCGGCTTTTCTTTTCCTGGGATGGAGTAAAAATAGCCCTACGGTTTATATTCTCGGAAACCAGGGACTCTGCAGACCTGGAGTCCCTTCCCGGGTCAGCTCTGGAGGGACAGAAGCAGGTTAGCTTCACCGTTCTGAGGCTGCTAGCGAAACCACTCCTGTGCGCTTTCCTGAGAATGTGGTTAGGAAGCAGTCCCTCGGGTCTGGCGCCAGCAGTCTGCATTTCCACGAGATCCCCTGTGACTGGGTGCGCAATGGGGTGGTTTAGAGCAGAGGGTTAGCATCGGAAAAGGCAGGTGCTATGCAACAGGGGATCCACCACAGGGCCTCGCTGAGCCTCAGTATGCACATCTATAAAATGGCCATAACAAGACAATCTGTGAGGATTAGGGGATTGTCTTTAGAGTTAAGTGAAGAATCCATGTGCAGCTCTCTTAACACAGGATCCCCAGGAAACATGCTTGAAATGGTATCATCAAGCCAGGTGTGGCGGTGCACACCGGTAATCTCAGCATTTGAGAAGCAGGTGAATCACCTCAAGTTGGAGTCCAGCCTGGGCTCTGGAGTCAGATTGTCTCAAAAATTCAAACACAACTTAACAAAATTGTCATGATCACTTAGCAGATCATTACTCCCAGCCAAGGCCAGTGACATTATCTCTTTCTAGAATCCAGCTCAGGGACCTCCTTAGAGCCCTTGGATTGAGCTCTTGCTTGTTATAACTTGTTTTCCTTGGCTTACTAACGAGCAGAATGAGAAGACTGGGTGTGTCGGTGCAGGCCTACACGTCAGTCAACACTGCAGAGGTGAGGCAGGAGGAGCAGGAGTTCAAGGTCATTCTTGCCGACATATCCAGCTGGGAGCCAGCCTCTATGTGAGACCCTGCCTCAAAACAACAACATTAACAAAGCATAATAGTAAATTAGAGTCAGTAAGGGCTGGGGTAGCAGGCTTTATCTTTTAGGCCACCAACCAGCTCCCAATTCATGACCCGGGACTTAATATTAGTTATGCATGTCTGGCCTTATCTGACGCTCATTTCTTGCTAGCTCTTCTAACTTAACCTGTTTCTCTTCATCTATGTTTTGCCTTGGGGCTTTTTACTTTTCTTTTCTTCTGTATGTCCTACTCCGTCTAGCTGGCTGGCTGCCCCCCCTATGCCTCCCTCTCTTTCTCCCTCATTCTCTTCTTCTTTTCTCTCCCCCAGTTTATTCTCTCTGCCCACCAGCCCCGCCTATCCTTCTCCTGCCTAGCGATTGGCTGTTTAGCTTTTTATTAGACCAATCAGATGCCCTCGGCAGGCAAGATGAAACAAAGGCAGCACATCTTTATATGATTAAATAAATGCAGCATAAACAAATGCAACAGATCTTTGCCTAGTTAAAATAACATTCCACAACAGGGTGGGGCAGGAGAGTTTGGAAATTCCTAGTCTGTCTGCTTGTTCACTGACTTCCCTTGGAAACTGAGGTCCAGGGTGTGCTTTACACGGAATCCCTGGGCCAGGTGAGATCCAGAGCTGCAGAGTCCCTGTTCTGAAACCCTGCGTAATGAGGAGAAAGGCTCCTGTGCTCGGGGAGCCGCCTTGATGCTGTGTAAGCCCAGGGTAGACCTCCAGGACAACTTTCCATTTCAGAGTCGAGAAAAGTGTGAGCCAGTTGGGATAAAATGCAAAATGGACTCTGGTTTGCTGTCTTCACTGTTCCTAGGGACAAGCTGTCTGCAAGGATACAGGTACACAGCATTAGCTGTTTATTTCTCGGACTGAGTGGTGAACACAGAGGATGCTTTATTTTAGCTCTTTATACCATGCAGACATGATCATTCTCTTTCCCTCTCCCTCTGTCCCTCAAATTTTGCATACTCAAAATTTATGTACAAAAGAAGAAGAAAGAGGAGGAGGAGAAGGGAAGAAAGAAAGAAAGAAAGAAAGAAAGAAAGAAAGAAAGAAAGAAAGAAAGAAAGAAAGAAAGAAGGAAAGAAAGAAAGAAAATCTTACAGGTATCAAACTATAACAACTCTGAATGGCTCAAGGCAAAAAGGAGCCAGGAGCCAGGCAAACACTTGGAAGGCTGAGGCAGGAGGATTGTAAGTTTGTGACCAGCCTGGGCAGCATTGAAAGACCTAGAGTAAAAAGTAAAACTGAATAAAAGAAACAAACAAAACACACACACAAACATGGACATGCACACCTGCACACACGCAGGCATGGACTCAATGGGCATCTAAGAGCAGGAACAAAACTAAACAAATCCAAGCAGAACTTCATCCTACAGTCAGAGTGCAGGGCACCAGGAGGATCAGACACAACAGGGATGGAAAGGTGATACAACTTTTTAAAAGAGGGGCCATGGGGATGGTGGGATGGCTTAGTTGGAAAGTACCTGCTGCACAAGCGTGGAGAACTAAGTTCAAATCCCCAGCACTATGTAAAAGCTGGGTACTGTGATCCATACCTGTAATCCCTGCACCACAGAGGCAGGAGCAGGAGGATTGCTGGCTTGCTGCCACCAACTCTAGCCAAATAGGTGAGCTTCAGATTCAGGGAGAGACACTGACTCGAAGAATAGGATGGAGAGCGCCTGAGAAAGCACCGGGACCTTGATCTCTGGTCTCACACACGTGCACACTTATACAGATGAACCGGGCCATGGAGAACATTCCTCCTTGTTTCACAGCCCCGGTTAGGATGTGTGACTTGGCTGCTTCTCCCTCACTGGTTCCTCAGGACAGCCCTGAAAACCATGGAAGTCTGTGTTACTAAACTCAGTTTATGACTGGGAATTCGGAAACCACCTGATTCCACCCACACAGGTGCCTGCAAATGATGGCGAGCTATTCAAAGCATTTGCAAATGATGAGACAGCTGGGAGGAGAGCGGCACACCTGGGATCCCTAAACCTGGAAGGTAGAGGCAGAAGGACCAGGAGTCCACAGGTACCCTGGGTCACAGACTAGACTACATGATACCTTGTCTCAAAGCAAATCCATGATCGTGATCATAACAAAGATGCCAATCCAGGCTGGTGAGATGAGTCTGTGGTCAAAGTACACTTGCCACCAAGCCTGATGACCCAGTTCCGTCCTCGGGACTCACATGGCGGAAGGAGAGAGCCAGTTCCTACAAGTTGTCCTCTGACTTCCACACATGGCACATACACGTCTTCTCTTTTACACACACACACACACACACACACACACACACACACACACACATACACCTAATTTCAATGTAGATTATGTGGGGGAAGGGAAGAATATGATCAAAATACATTATGTGAAGAAAATGAATAAAAACTAAAAATAGCTGGTTGTGGTGACACATACATTTAATCCCAACACTTGAGAGGCAGTCAGGCAGATCTCTATGAGTTCAAGGCCAGCCTAGTCTGCACAGCAAGTTCCAGGACAGCCAGGACTACATAGAGAGACCCTGTTTCAAAAAAAGCAAAAAATAAAAAAAATAAAAAGTAGACCATGTAACTAATGATTAAAACATGCAATCCCAGAGTGGCCCTCTGTGCCAAGTGCCATGCTCACTGAGCTTAAAATGCTACTACATCCTGGTAATGAACGCTCACAGTCCATCCCCAAGTGGGTGTGAGGGTAGCTGGGGGAGAGGCCTCTGGCATCTAGCGGGTAAAGACCAGAGAGGCAGCTAAACATCCCACAATGCACAGGGAACCCCCCTACAATGGAGAATTTCTCACCAAAATGTCAAATTGCCAGGTTGGAAACCCTAATTATACATAAATATATATGCCTATGTAATTTTAAATTTTAGCTATGCAATTTTCTTTTCCCCTCTCACACTTAATCATGGTTCTTGTTGGATAGGATTCCTTCTAGACTTCTGAAGTATGCCTTGTAGAATTTTCTGTTTCCCTTTGTGTATTCACAGAGAGAAAGTCTAGGAGGAATATTTCAGAATATTAACATAGAATTTTAACCTCTACCTTTTAGAAATGTTTTCAACAAAAATCCTGCTGTGAGAAGAAAAACAAGGTTCCATTAAAGCTGCACCCTGTAACCCCAGCACCTGAGAGACTGAGGCAGAGGATTGCCATGAGTTTAAGTACTTGGTAAGTCCAGGGCAGTCTGGACTATATAACAAGACCCAATGATTTTTGTTCTGTTTTTTTGTTATTTTTAAAGAAGGAAGGAGGGAAGAAGGTACGGGGAAGGAAAAAAGAAAGGAAGGGAGTGTTCTGTTAAAGACTAGCGTGTGGCAGAAGGGAGGAAGGCTGGACAAGGTTTTACAGTCCAGAGGATGTACTGTCCACCCATTGGGGAATGATTGCCCTCATCCCAAAGTGTGCGGAAAACTGAGGCCAGGAAATCTCTGAGGAAATGCTCATGCACAAACGCACGCACACCCTGGAACCTCTTCAGTCTGGTTCCTAATGCCCCAGCAATGGTGATGGACTGTATGTACGGTGGACACATGGCCACGTTGCGGGCGCCAATGGACCAGTGGACCGATAGCTGCTGCAGGGCTGCCCCCCCCCACGCTCCCACCCCCTGCATGCTGTTTGAGAGCTTTGCATGCTTTTTGCCCTTTTCCAGGCTAACAGCACTGCAGCCTGGGCCAGGGCTTTGTAACCACCCGGGGCATGATTCCTTATGGGAAGAGACAATAGTGCTCAGTTTAGAAGAGAGAGGCCCCAGCAGCTGCTTAACAACTCTTGTTAGGGGCAAGCATAATACAGCATCCCATAAACAGGGATCAGGAGGAATTCAGACAATGGTTGGAACTCAGAGAGACTAAACCAGTGCTTCTCAATTTATGAGTCGTGACCCCTTTGGGGTCACATATCAGATATTTACATTATGATTCATGACAGTAGCAAAATTACAGGTTATGAAGTAGCAACGAAATAATTTTATGGCTGGGGGTCACCACAGCACGAGGAACTATATTAAGGGGTCACCGCATTAGGAAGACTGAGAACCACTGGACTAAACAGAAGGCCACTTCCTGGGCCACCCCTAAATTCTGTTCCCAACAGAGGCAGAGATGAACCTTGGTGCTGAGTCTGTTAGCAAAGTGTCCCAACATGAGAATCAGACCTAAGGCTCCAGGGGGATGTGTATACACAAGAGCCTCCCTTACCCACCAAGCCCCTCCTGGCTTCCCATGATGTCCCACCTAACTCTGGAAGGGATGACTCTGGTGCCCTGCCCTCCCTATGGCATGCTAGAGAAGTCTTTTCTGGTCACAGCTCTCCAGTGGTGTCATGTGTCAGAGCAATCACTTCCTGGCTGGGGCCTTGGACCATGGACAGCAGGTGGGTTCCTTCCTGTGTCCGCTGTGAGCTGGGAATGGGTACTGAGGCTGTGTGCTGTGCTGCATTCAGAACTCCCTGGGACTCTGCCCAGGCGTGGGGAAGGGGGCTGTGATTGCTGAGAGGCTATATCCATCATGGGTCTAGCATGGATGGACTCTGAGCTAAGTGCTACCCATTCCTGTTTTGGTCCCTGATCAGTTTATACATTTGCTCCCCCCAATTTGATTCAGAATTTCGGACACTGCTGTTGTAATTGGTAACTGCTGCTGATTTCAGAGGAATTGCTTGTTTATATGCATGCATGTGAGCAGTGTGTGTGTATGTGTGTGTGTGTGTGTGTGTACAGCAGAGGCTAACAGTCAACACCAGGTGCCTGCTTCTATCCCTTTTGTTGTTGTTGTTGTTTGTTAATTGGGACAGGGTCCCACTGTGTAGCTCTGGCTGTCCTGGAACTCACTCTTTAGACCAGGCTGGTCTCACAGAAACCCACTTGCTTCTTCTGCTTCCCAAGTGCTAGGATTCAAGGTGTGAGCCGCGATGACTGACTCTACCTTGTTTTGTTTTTTTGAGGCAGGCCGGGAGCTTCTCATTTGGCTAGACTGACTGTCCAATGAGCACCCAGGAACTGTCCCTACTCCCCAGTGCTGGGGTTACAGATGTGTGCCACAATGCCAGCTTCTACATGGGTGCTGGGGATCTGAACTCAGGTCCTCCAGCTCCAGGGGCCAACCCTTTACCAACTGAGCCATCACCAGGGTCTGGCTGTAGAAGAGTTTCATCCCCTTTCTGCTATTGCTCACTTTTCCTGCACCTCCGGGCTCTGACCTGAACATGAATCCCTGCTTGGTTCTGTTGTTGTTGTTGTTTGTTTTGTTTTCTAATAATCTGCATTTGACTACTTTGAAAAACTTACCAAATGTGCATTCTGGGAAGCAGCATGATGCTGGGGTGAGCCTAGGAATCCTTTTCCTAGGTGATACATCCCTATGTGGACTGTCACACCCGAGAAAATGCTTTTGTTTGTTTGTTTTTGTTTTTTCGTTTCTTTTTAAAAAAATTATTTAAAACACAATTATTTATTGATTCCTTGGAAATTTCATATCATACACTCCAATCCCACTCACTCCCCAGTCCCTCCATATCTGCCTTTCACCCCTGCAGTATGCCCCCCCCACCAAAATTAGTTAAAACCAGACCAAACCGAACAAACAAAAAATCCTCCTCCATCCTCCATCTTTCCCACACCTCTGCATGCCTCCTAGTGGGATCGGGAGCTGCGGTATGTCACGCAGTATACCCCTTTAGTCCAGTCCAGTTCCACCCGAAATGGTCATTGCAATAGCTCACCATCATCACTAGGCCCTCATCAAAACTCCTCTCGGATACCCTGTTACTGCCCCAGTCATGGAGGTCCTGCGGCCATCGTTCCACAGGACCAATCCCTTTGCACACTCCAGCAGGTTATAGATGGGGCGGCTGCTAGGGTGTGACAGGATGCAGGTCTGGGTGGTTGCTCAGCTGGTCAGTCTGGGTCAGCTGATGCAAGGGGGTGGGGCCATCTCTCCTGAGTGCTGGGGTCAGCTCTACCTTGGGGGAGCAGTACCAGCTCTCCTGCTGCAGTATCCAGGGCCAGTGAGGAACAGGGCTGTCTCAGCATGGCCCTCTGACTTCAACATGCATGACCCCTCTAACCCCTGTGGTAACATGAGCCATGGACATCAGCCCAGACCCTGACTGACTGCTGTTGGGCCATGGACCCAGACACAGCCCACAGCGGCAGCCCAGGCCCAGCCCCATGTGGCTGTGCAGGCCACTCAGATTGGCATGGCCCCCATGGCACTGAAGCCCTTGGACACCAACATGGTCAGGTGGCAGCCCAGACCCCTGGCATTGGCATTGCCTTTGATGGTACCAGGAGTCACGGACATCAACTGTGTCTGCTCTAGGGCCATGGACCCAAACATGGCCCTCGGCAGCTGCCCTGGCCCAGATGACCATGGCCCCGGTGGTAACACGGCCCTCAGACACCAACATGACCATAGGATGCGGCCTAAACACCAGGCATCTATGTGGCCTTTGGTGGCACCACAGGTCATGGACATCACAGACCCCCTGCTGTGATAGGAGCAAAGACTTAGACATGGTCCCTGGCAGTAGACCAGGCTCAGATGTCACCATGGTCACAGATGGCAGCACAGGCCATTCAGATTGTTGTGCCCCCGCCCCCCTTGGCGGTCTGAGAATACTCTTAACGTTACTGTTCTAGATGAATTCATGGTGGTTTCCAGAGTCATAAAATATTCTATGATACTTTCCCCGTCAAAGTAGAGATGAGAATCCCCTTCTTCTACTTATGGGTTGGACATGACACTCACAGTAAATACAGTGTGGAAGATTTGGCACTGTGTGGAATCCAGGACAGAGCACAAAGGTGGCCTCATTCTTACTTTCTTAGGTCACCTGAGGAAATCAGCTGTGGATCTGAGGCTCCTCAAGCAGCCGCATGGAGAAGGCCATGTGGGGGATACACTGAGGCCTCTTGCCAAAGCTAGGAGGTGAATAATGAGCATCTAAGACATCTTGGCCTAGGCTTGGGGGTGATTGTATCCCAGTTGACGTTCGGTTGCAACTGTACCAGAGTCCTGGAGTTACTAGTGCTCAGGTAAGTAGCTCTAGATCCCCCACCCCAGGGAAGGTGGGGTGGTGTCTGTGTGCTGTTTGAAACCATTCTACAGTGGAAGATAACGAGTTCACGAAGAAGAGGTTAATTAGCGTTGATTTCTCCCAGGCAACCTTATTTAACCTAGTAAGCCACCCTGGGACAGCGTGAGCTGGGCTTCTCTGCACAG
Organism: Peromyscus leucopus; assembly: GCF_004664715.2. Lineage (NCBI taxonomy): Eukaryota > Metazoa > Chordata > Mammalia > Rodentia > Cricetidae > Peromyscus > Peromyscus leucopus. Next base: position 116,622,515 of record NC_051065.1, on the reverse strand, counting down.
AAGTCTTTGTTTCCTGGAGCTAGAGCTCGGGGCAGAGGAGTAGGAAACGCGAGGGAGGGCTGGAGCCACGCCATCACTGCCTCTGCCAGGCTGCCCTTTTTCCTTGAGGTCCAGGGCTGTTTGCCCTGACAGCTTGGTTGGCAATGTTACCTGTGTGCCTCTGCCCTTCACCCCGCCTGCAGCGCGGGCTGCAGTCTCTCCTGGAAGCTCAGAAGGTCCTGAACACTCACTCAGCCCTGGCTTCTCCCTCACCTCACGTGCTATCCCAGGTACCTTTCTCACCTCTGTGACACAATGCCTCACAGAAACAACTGAAGGAATGCCAGATTTTGTTGTTGTTGTTGTTTAGGAACAGTTTCAGAGGAGTCAGTCTGTAGTAGTCTGGCCCCATGCACTTGGGCAGAACATCATGGCGGTGGGGGTATGCAGAGGCAGCTGGTCATGGCAATCGGGACATAGGCAGGAAGGGACTGGGAACCAGGTGTCACCTTCAAAGGCATGCCTTGGGAACCTACTTTCTTCTGCTAGGCTCACCCTGCTCCTCAGTCTCCCAGCAACCCCTCCCCCAACCTCTGTGCCCCCCTGCCTCTCCACACCCTCCTCTGCAGAGGACACTCACCGCGTCCTATCCCAGCCTCTTCCCGGAAGAATGGGTTGCTGCCCCTCTGCCCTACCAGCCCTGTGCCCCGGGAAGGGCATGTGCCTCCTTCACAGGGTGGCATTTGGCTGGGGCATAAGGGATGCTTGTTTTCGAGGGAAGGGTCAGGGCACCCTCTCTGTTTCTTCTTGTCAGGTTCGGTGGCTCTCGGCTGTCACCACACCTAAGAGTTCCTGCACACAGCAGAGTGTGCCGTCTCAGTTTCGGCACGGTTCTGAATTTATCGACACTTGAGTTTGGGGGAGTTGGAGCTTCTGTGGTTGGTTCCATTGGAATGCAATCCTTATGAGGACCCCACTACAGCAAATCAAGTGGAAATACAGGAGGCCAGTTCTGAGAAGATTCTTTGAAAAACCTTAGGACTATAGTCCCTCCCCGCCCCCCCCCCCCCGAGCGTGTGTGTGTGTGTGTGTGTGTGTGTGTGTGTGTGTGTGTGTGTGCGTGCGCGCGCGCGCGCGTGCGCACTATATATATATATGCACTTGTGAGTGAAGGTCCGCTTACCTGGTGGACAGACTCTTCCTCTATTGCTTTCCCCTTTATTTTTTAACATGCGTCTCTCACTAACCTGTACCTCACCATTTCAGCTAGACTGTCCAGCCAGTGAGCACCAAGGATCCTCCTGTCTCCAACTCCACAGCGTTGGAGTCACAGGCGTGCACCGCCATGCACAGTTTTTCTGTGGCTGCTGTGGATCTGTAGTCAAGCCCTCACACCGATGCCACAAACATCCTTACACACTGAGCCTCTAAACAGGTAGCTGTAAACAAAATTTCTGTCACTGCTCCTTCGATAATGCAATGGATGCTCTGGACAGTCTCACTAGTAATTCGTGCTTAGGGGCTGGAGAGACGGCTCAGCAGTTAAGAGCGCTGGCTGCTCTTCTAGAGGACCAGGCTTCTATTCCCAGCATCCACATGGTACCTCACAGCCATCTGTAACTCCAGTCCCAGGGAATCCAATGCACTCTTCTGGCCTTCTCGGGCACCAGGCAGACACATGGTATACAAATATACATTCAGGCAAAACACCTGTACACATTAAAAAAAAAAATGTGGGATTGGTCCAGCCTCTGCTTGATGATGGACAGTGATAGTGAATGTCCTCACTCACCACTGGGGTTCAACTAGGTCTGGACTGCTGTGGATGATTTATTGATAAAACACCGATTGGCCAGTAGCCAGGCAGGAAGTATAGGTGGGACTAGCAGAGAGAAGAATTGAGAGAACAGGAAGGCAGAGAGGAGGAGATGTCAGCCTGCTGTCCAGGGAGCAGCATGTAAAGGCAGCAGGTAAAGCCACGGAACACGTGGTGACATATAGATTAACAGAAATGGGCTGAGTATAAGAGTAAGAGCTAGACAATGGTAGGCCTGAGCTAATGGCTGTGCAGTTTAAATAATAAAAGTGTCTGTATGTTTATTTTATAAGTGGGCTACGGGACTGCCGGGGCTTGGCGGGACCCAGAGAGAAAAACTAGCTACACTGGACAGTAAGCAAGATCCTCTGTCTTCAGACTTCCATTACTCAGGGTTCAAGTGGCAGAAACACCAGGCCTCCCACGTCCCTTGAGAGGTGGCTTGGACCCTGAGATTCTGGCTGCCCCCATATGTAAATGCCAGGTAGGAGTTCCAGCTGAGGCATGCCTACTGGCAGAGCCTCAGTGAGGAAGTGGGCCTCTGGGGGTGGGCCTTGAGGTGCCTTAGCCTGGCCCCACTTCCTGTCTGTCCCCTGTTTCCTGACTGTCTGCCAATCCCAGTATCCTACCTCCTGCCTCCCCCCACCACGGTGGACTGTATCCCTTCGAACCATGAGCCAACACAAGCCCTCTGTCCCTGAAGTTGTTTCTTGTCAGGGCGATGGCTCACAGCCAAGGGAAAAGAAGGGCCTCTTAGGGTAGTTGTACTCTTTTACAAGTTAAAAGCAAAAATTTTAAAGGCAAATTGCCTTAAACCACAAAGGGATTTATTAACAAGAATTCAAATGTAGATTAAACTTCAGGAATAGTGCGATTATGGACACAGTTAAGTTTAGGAGAATTTTTCTCTCGTTTGCTCTTCAGCATAAGAATGGCTTGCTCTAATCTCACCATCATTCTTACCATAACTGACTCAGTCACCTGTGGCGAGGGTGAGACCACACTGAGAGGCATGGACGAATCACAGCCCATCCTAGCTGGGTGGGGCCAAATCCAGGGCAACCATGACAGTTACACACAGGCTGGTAGCAAAGTGACCCCAAGGGTTAGCATGTGGATTTTGAGGGGCTGTGGCACTCTTCACTAGAATTTTGAAAAGACTTAATATCACGTGGTTCACATCATTTTTCCAGAGATTTCTTCCCAGTCATTTTGCAGGCACACCCTGGACCTGCCTGGACCTTGTTCCTAGTTTTCTTTTCTTTTGCTGTAATAAACACCATGAACAAAACCAATTCAAGATGGAAAGGGTTTATTTCAGCTTATACTTACAGGCCATAGTCCATCACCAAGGGAAAGGAACTCAGGGCAGAATTCAAGCAGGGACTGAAACAGAAACCATGGAGGAGTTCTGCTTACTGGTTCATGCTTAGCTAGCTCTCTTACCCCGTTCAGGCCCACCTGCCTAGGGTTGGTGCCACCCACAGTGGAGTGGGACCCCCTACATCAATTGGCAATCAGGACAATGCCTCCCACACACCAATGCCCACACCCCAATCTGGTGATGGCCATATTCAGTTGAGATTCCCTCTACCTAGTTGACTGTGGGTTTTATCAAGTTGACAATAAAGACTAGCCAGGGCAGATCTCTTATGAGCTTGGGAACCTAAGCACGGAAAGATGCTGATTCTATGTTTAATAAATTACAGAAAGCCGGCATGGGAAGGATCCTCCAAAGTGATCAGATCCAACTCCTCATTCCATTTTTCAGCGATGCCCCTGGCTGGGCTGGAATCCAGGTGCCAGTGGGAGGCAGTGCGCTGGGGACCAGTTCTGTCTGTGACTGTGCGTGCCACCACCTGTCTGAGCCTCAGTTTCTGACACACTGAAATAGAAATGATGACAGAAAGACTGACTGTATAAGGGACAGTAGTGGTTAAAACTATGTTCGTGTGTGACTAACATTACAGTGATTTAGTGTCTTTAGATGTCAGATTTATTTTTCATCCACCTCTGGGATTTTCAAGTCAGTTCAGGATATTGGCATGGCTGAGTCCTCCTTCAAGCACCAAGGGAGAATCCATTTCCTCCCCTGTTCAGTTTCTAGAGGCTGCCTGCATTCCTGGACTCATGGCACCTTCTTCATCGTCAAAGCCTGCCACTCCAACTCATTCCCAGCCATGTCTCCTTCCCTTCTTTGGATCTGCTGACACAGGGACTCTTGTGACAACACTGGCTGTACTTGCTAATTAATCTCTATTTTTTTTTTTAAGATTTATTTTTGTGTGTGTACATGGATGTTTTACCTGCATGAATGTCTGTGCACATGTCCATGCCTGGTGCCCTTGGAGGCTAGAAAAAGGCTTCAGATCACTTGGAACTGGAGTTAAAGGCAGTTGTGAGCCACCATGTGGGTGCTGGGAATCAAACTCAGATCCTCTGGAAGAGCAGCCGATGCTCTTAACTGCTGAGCCATCTTTCCAGGCCCCTAACCTCTCTGTTTTAAGGGCTTAAATTCAGTTGCTTCTTCAAAATCTCCTTTGCCGTATAAGGTAGCATGTTCGTATGTGCCAGAATTTGGTGGAGATATCTTTGAGAACAGGAAGCAGAAGAAAACACACTATTGTGCTTCTTGCAGAATAATATAAATGAATATAAAAGTACATAGTCTAATGCCGGGTACATAGGAAGCATTCTACAGGGCACATAGGAAGCATTCTACAGGGAACATGGGAAGCACTTAAATGTCATCACTGTCATTTAGGCCCCACTGGCCGGTGCCTGGCACGATAGTGAAAACTGAGGGTGTCTGTGGAAACAGACGCAGCTGCCTGCCTTGTGTGGCTTGGCCAGTCTTTTCAGCATGACACTCAGAATCTGAAAGTTACACACGTGCTGTGCTAACTCCACAGATGCCTGGCCAGGCTTCAGATGGCTTTCCCCAGGTAACAAACCACCCCACAGCGTACCGACACAGCTCACAGCTGCTTCCTATTTGGATCTTGGTTTTGTAAGTGATTGATTTGGGTTCTCTGGTCTTGATTGGGCTTGGCTGGCATGTGTGTGCTTCCAGTGGTTAGCTGGGGCGCTGGCTTCCCATCACCCGACAGGCCAGCCCTGACTCCCATGCTGCCACAAATACTTGTTGTTGTTGCTGTTGCTTTTTTTTTACTCTTTTTTGGGGGGCCCACTACCCAGCTCCCAAATAAACTCACACACAGAGGCTTATTATTACTTATGAATGCCCGGCCTCAGCTTGGCTTAGTTTCTAGACAGCTTTTCTTAATTTTAAATTAAGATTTAAATTTGATGGACAGAAGTCATGTGGTCAGTGGTGATTCAGGGGCTAGGAAATACCTTTGTCTCTTGATGGAAGAAGTCCTGTTGTAGCCTCGGTGTGTCGCAGGGAAGAGAAAGGATGCTGGAGGCCACATCCCAGGGGCACAGTTGCCAGGGGATGAGTCCATCCTGGAAACTTGCCCAGGCTGCTTCCTGGTTAGTAGTGGCCAGTAGAGAATTTGCTGGAGTCTGCTCTCTCCTCCCACCGTGTGAGTCCCTGGGATGAACCCAGGTGTCAGGCTTGGCGGCAAGCACTCTTGTTTCGAGACAAGGCCTCATGTAGCTCAGGCTGGCTTTGGACTCCTGATCCTCCTGTTCTCACCTCCCAAGTACTAACAGCTATGAGCCACCATGCCAGGCATTTGGATATCTTAGTTTGGGTGGTTGTTTCTATCTGTCTGAAATTTCTCTAATTTCTATTAAAAATCTAATTTGTTTTAGCAATCAGTTAAAAAATAAGTAATAAAAAAAAACCTACAATGGATTCTAATTGCTTCAACACTTAAAAAACAAATGTCTGTGTTATTTGACATGTTGTTAATGGTATTTGATGGAATTGGGGCCTTCCCTTTTTTCCTCTGTAATTGTCCTGGGGCACTAATTTGCACACTAAGGTCCTGAACTCCTCATTTTGAGTTTATAAAATGTATTAATTGGTGTAAATTCCTTCCATTTGCATCCCATCTCTCCCTTCTCTAGATGCTGAGCTCAAAGCTTTCTCAAGTGACATCCCCGGGGGCAGTGACGCTGGCTTCTTTCTGCAGAGCTGTGATTTAATGTCCTGCTCGAGGCTCCTGTCAGAGGTCAAAACGCAGAGCCTTCAAAGGCTGCTTCTGCACCCCTATAAAACAACAGCTAAAGATGGCGTCTGTTTCTCGGTGTGTGGTCCTTTCTGAGTGAGTTCAGTTTCCATGGTGCCCGGGTGCACTTCCTGTCGGGTGGCTGACTGTGGGACAGGGTCGTGTCTCTTTAGTCCTTCTGGCCTTCGCTGCCGGGAAGCTAAGCTTGCACTCTGTGCATGTGACTTCCTTTAACCAGTGTTTTAGTCACGTTCCTCGGCGCCGTGAGCAGATGCCTGACAAGGGGCAAGTTAAGGGAGGGAACATCCACTGTGGCTCACAGTTTGGCCGACTGGTCAGTCCATCGTGCTGGGATGTCATGGCATCAGGAGTAAGAGGAGGCTGGTCACATGGCATCTAAAGTCAGGACACAGAGAGACAGATGCTGGTGCTCAGCCCCCTTTCTCCTTTTTATTCAGGGCAGAGCCCCAGCCCACAGAGGGTGCCTGCCAGCCACATTCAGAATGGCCGTCCCTCCTCAGTTAAACCTCTCTGGAAACACCTTCATAGACACACCCAAAAGTATGATTCCATAGTGGTTCTAAATCTCATTGTGTTAACAATCAAAATTAACCATCACACTAAACATTCTTTATCTTGTTGAATAGTACCCTCTTCTATCTTGCTGAAGTCATAAACCCAGACAACATTCTAGAACGTTCTATCTCCTCACATTTACCAAATGGAGGAGTTTAAGACATGCTCCCTTAAGATATGAGGGCTTGGTATGCTGCATACTTTGCACTAGGCACTTGAAGATACAGATATATCGGTAGAGACTTTTCCTGGACTCCCCCAGTCTCCCCTAGAGAGGATATTCCAAAAGGAACTCAGTTTCCACAAATCTCTCCAGGAACTTCACAGCACAGGGGGATTCACTTGATCAAGGTTGTGGTGGTTTGAATGAGAATAGCCCTCATAGACTCATATGTTGGTCTTAAGTTGGTAGAACTGTTTGGGAAGGATTAGGGACTATGGCCTTGTTGGAGGAGGTGTGGCCTTGTTGGAGGAGGTGTGGCCTTGTTGGAAGAGGTGTGGCCTTGTTGGAGGAGGTGTAGCACTGGGGTCAGGCTTTGACATTTCAAAAGACTAACACCATTCCCAGTGTGCCTTACTCCATCATCTACCTGCTGATTGAGATGTGTGCTCTCAGCTGATCCTGCCGCCATGCCTCCACTCTGCCATCATGGACTCTGACCCTCTGAAGCCATAAACCCAATTAAATACTTTCTTTTACAAGTTGCCTTGGTCATGGTGTCTTGTCACAGCAATAGAAAAGTAATGAAAACAACGGGAGAGGAGACTGGATTCAGTGCCTCACCAAGGTCTTGTCACAGCTTTCTCCTTCTTATTCATGATGCCACTCATCTATTCTTAGAAGTCAGTTACCTGCCTCCGAGTTGCTCACCTCCTTTCCTAACCCTAGGAAGTGACACAGAAAAGTCCCCAGGTGAGCTCAGTTGGTCAAGTAGTTGACTTGCAACCACAAGATCTGAGTTTGATTTCCAGAATCCATAAAAAGCTGGTTGTAGTGGCATCTATTTGTAATTCAAGTGCTGGAGTTTTAAGAGTTGAAAACAGGTGGATCCCTGGGACTCACTGGCCAGCCAGCCTAGTTTAATTGGTGACTTCCAGGCCAAACTAGAGACCCTGTCTAAAAAGTGGAGGTGGATGGCTCCTGCGAAATGGTACCCATGGTTGACCTCTGGCCTCTACCCAAGCACCTGCATGCACCTGCACGCACATGAAGACACACACAGTATACACAAGAATCGAGGAGGGCCTTATCGATAAGGTCATATTGGCAACAAGACTTTGAGGAGATGAGGCTTGGCCATTCAGGTGGCAGGATAAAGAGAATTGGGAGCAAGGATAGCCAGCCAAAGACCCTGAGGTGAGACTATGCTGGTGTGACTGGAGTCACAGCTGGGAGAGTGTGCCAGGAGCAGCAGGAGAAGCAGCAGGAAGGAAGGGCTTGTTCACTGGCAGCCAGTGGCCAGGGGCGGGTCTTTGAGAGTTCAACCCAAAGCCTTATACATGCTAGGCTATTTTCCCAGATTTTTTTTTTTTTTGAGACAGATTCTTACTATATAGTTGAGGCCAGCTGCAACTGGAGGTCCTCCTGCATCTATCTTGAAAATGCTGGGGTTATAAGTATGCACTCCCACACCTTAGGAAAAACATGCAGTCTAACCGGCATGTTCTTAGTACAGAATAAACACAGCAAACAGATGAGACTCAGAGCAGGAGGTGGTTTTCCAAGTGCTCAGCAATGTGTACACTGTCTGTAGACAGGCAAGGCTCTCCTGGGAAATACAAGGTGCAGGCTCATTGCTGTGCCAAGAAGGCGCCCCAGGGCCTTCAGATAGCAGAGAGGGGCTCTTTCATGCACCTTAACATGCACAGCACCACACCAGGCGCTGAGTAGAGTTTGCAGAAGAGAAGAAAACGCTGGGGACAATCGGAGAAAGAGAAACAGCTGCCTCCCTCTTAAGGCTTCCGAGCGATCATTGGTATACTGCATGGTAATGGTGTCACCTGAGGTCAGCTGCCAGGAAAGTCTGCACGGGTGCCAATGCGCCACTCCCGCCAAGTCAGCAGGGCAGTCAGCTCTGTTCTGAAGTTCAAGTTAAGCTCTGAAACCGTGGAATCCCATGCTTAGGTGCTGTGGTTGAAAGTAACAGTGAGATGCTGCAATGCTTGATCTTAAAAAGCCTGGGGCGAGGGTGGGGTGGGGTGGGGTGGGGACCGGGAACACGCCTCAGTCAGTAAGGGGTTATAGTGTAAGCACGAGGTCTTCAGTTTTAGCCGGAGAATTCATGTGAAAAAGGAAGCCAGGAATGGGGACCCTACTTATAATCCTAGTGTTGGAGGTGCCTGAAGCCTTCTGGTCAACCTCTTAGCCTAGTTTGGTGAACTCCAGGACAGTGAGGAACCCTGCCTCAAAAACAATATAGATGACACCTAAGAATGACACCTAGGCTTGTCCTATGATCTCCACATGCATGAACACATGGCTGCTCATGTATCCTCACATACATGTGCATCTGCATACACACACACACACTTGAGTGGGAGGGAGTGGCTCAGCAGATCATGGCACCCGCCACCAAACTTGCTGACATGAGTTCAATCCCCTGAACCCACATAGTGGAAGGAGAAAAACCAACGCCCCAGTTGTCCTCTGACCTTGCCTGTGTGTCATGGTGTGGGTGTGTCCACATACAGACAGACACAAAGTAAATGAATAAAATACAGTAAAATGGTCTTTTTTAGCCAGGCGGTGGCGGCACATGCCTTTAATCCCAGCACTTGGGAGGCAGAGACAGATGGATCTCTGTGAGTTTAAGACCAGCCTGGTCTACAGAGTGAGTTCCAGGACAGCCAGGGCTGCACAGAGAAACCCTGTCTTGAAAACCCAATCAATCAATCAATCAATGGTCTTTTTTTTTTTTTAAGGAAGAACAGTTGGGGAGGCTGATGTGGAACTTGGCCTCCTTGAGGGTTTGGTGTGGCTGCTGAGGAAGATACAACATGCTGGACAGGGCCAGTGTCTCAATGACCCACGAGAGAAAGCGGCAGAGAAACCCAGGTTCTGCAGTAGCCCAGGCAGTCTCCTGAGTTTAGCTCTCAGGCAGTGGTGAGGACCTGCATTCTAGAAGAGACAAAAGGTGGCGACAAGACCAAAGCAACAGAGGTGGTGGGCGTTGTGCCCATGAGACAGGTGAAGCTTGGAACCAGAGTCATGGGCGTACGAGGAAGATGACGGGGAACACTGTCACCTTGACAGGACTGGGAGTCACATAGGAGATGACGCTCTAGGCATGTCTGCGAGGGGGTTTGCAGATTAGAAACCTTAATCTTGGGGAGCTCCGTGCCGCCAGCTGGGGTCCTGCACTGGAAACCAGAAAGCTGGTTGATCACCAGCAGCCATCTCTCTCTGGTTCCCACCTGCAGGTGCACTGTGACCAGCAGCCTCACGTCCCCTCTTCCCTGATGTCCCCATCATGATGGGCAGCGCCCGTGCGCTATGAGCCAGACTAAACCCTCTCTTTGTCAGGTGTTCTGTCACAGCAACGGGGACAGTCACTTAACAAAAAGAACCCATGTGACCTCGTGTGTGTCCTCGGGAACCGGAGAGGGCCACGGTAACTAAGTGAACCAGCACGGCACTTCCTGTTTTCCCCACATGGGGCTTCTCTGGTGATGTATTATGAACCCTAATAAAATTTGCCTGAAGATCAGAGGACAGAACAAGCCACTAGGTTAAACATAGAGGCCAGGCAGTGGTGGCACACACCTTTAATCCTAGCACTCGGGAGGCAGAGATCAGTCTGGATCTCTGTGAGTTCAAAGCTATCCCGGATTACATGAGATGGACTCAGTCTAGGAAAGAAACAGAGCCAGGCAGTGGTGACACCTTTAATCCCGGCACTAGAGATCTCACACCTTTAATCCCAGTATGTGGGAAGTCACATGCCTTCAATCCCAGCAACAGGAAGTAATATGGTAGGCAAAGAAAGATATGTAAGGTGTGAGGAGACAGGAACTAAAACTTTTTCAGGCTGAGGAGTCCTAGAGATAAGGCATGGCTTGTTCCTTTGTCTCTCTGATCTTTGGGCAAATTTTATTAGGGTACACTATAGATCACCAAACACTTCATGTTGTCCACCTTTCAGCATGGCACTTCCTGTTGTCCACCTTTGGATAGGACAGTTTCTGCTCCCATCCAGGCTGGATTGTATTATGGAGTAAAATGGGCCGGGAATGATGCTCACACAGACTCTACAAGGCTAGAGGAGAGAGGTCCTGGACAGATCTAGATGTGAAAGCAGTTTCCACAGCCTGCTGGGATGCAGACCTACCCAGCCAGGGTCACACAGGTGATGGTGCTTAGTCATTCCCAGCTGAGCTTTCCTTTCTCTCCCTCATAACCCCAATTACTCAGCCTGCGAGGTGGGAACATGAGTGCCTGTCTTGTCAGCCTGTCTAGGGTGACTGATGTGTACAGGCACTTTGCAAAGCTGGGCAAACTCTATAGAATTAGAATTGGCATTCATTTTCCTGTCTTGAGTGGGAGTGACCATAGCTGTTTGAGTGATAAATAATAAATGGGGTTAATTAGCAAAATATCCCCCACAAAGGAAAAAAGCAGAGAGAAAAGAATCAAAAAGGCATTTAATACGGAAGAGTGCCGTTCTCTGGATCGTGGCTGAGCAGGGGCCAGCTCCTCTGGCAAAGGAAGATAAGAATCGCAGAGTGGCCTACGAGCTAAATGGAAATCGATAACGTTGTCTCTAAAAATAAAGAAGTTACTGGGATACGTAAATAGAAGCCTGGTGTGCCTAAAGCATGAGGTCATCCATCAGCCTGAGCCTGGGGTCTGTATGGAGAAGGGGAGACATGCCCTTGGAACTGAGCCTATCAAGGAGCTGAGGCTAAAAGGGGGGATGGTAGATGACATCCCTCAACACATTTTGCAGATGGGAATAGTGAGGCCGTTGCTACCTCAATAATGAATTAACAGCAATGAGTCCTTGAGTGGCAGAGCAGAGACCAGGCACAGAGCATTGCAGTAGTTGTTGGAAGGTCTGTCCATGCTCACAATGTCAAAAGAAGTTCTGGTTAGGGAGAGAGGAGGTGGATTAGTCAGCAAGGGTCTGAAACATAAGCGTAAGAACCTGGTGGGACAGAGTGTCTGCAACCCCAGTACCGTGGGTGCAGAGATGAGCACATCCCTGGAGCTTGTGGGCCAGCTGGTCAGCAAAATCAGTGAGCTGAAGGTTCTGCAAGAGAGAGACACTGTCTCAAAAACCAAGGGGAGGTGTAATTGAGGAAGATATCTGACATCAACCTCGGGCTCCACAGTCGCACACCGTGTGTGAATGAACATGCACGCACACATACCGTAACACACACTATTAAACTAAAAAATAAGGAAATACCAATTAGGAGCAACAATTATTACAATGCCTGTAAACAAACAGCAGTTTTCGGTGACTATCCGATGCTCAGTCTCTACAAATACATATTTCTGTGGGTAATTTTTTCAAATCAAGGTCTAAATTTCAGCATCTGGGTATGGCACTACAGGCCTCCGGTGCTGAGGCAGGAGGATCACTGAAAGTTTGAGGTCAGACTGGGCTACATAGTGAGACCCTGTCTCAAAACAAAACAGAACAGAACAGAAGATGGGAACTTCTCTCCCTACCCCCAAGGGCATTTGGTATCTAAGTCTCTCGGGTCATTTTAGTCTAGCTTGGTCCATGTGGTGCTGATATAACAAAAGAACCGAGGCTGGGCAATTTATAAAGGACAAAATGTGATTCTTCCCAGATGGAAAGCCAGGCAGTTTAATGCCTGGTGAAGGTAGCTCTGCATCTAAGACGGCGCCTAAAGGCTGCATCCTCCAGGAAGGAGGGCTTGTGATGTCACATGGCAAACTCAGAACACAAAGGGACGAAGTCCTTCTACCAGGCCCCTTTGTGGGGGTGAGGAAACCCCCAAAGGCCTCCAGTCTCAGTACTGTCACAACAGGCTGGAGTTTCAATCCAAAATTTTGGAGAGGACAAAGACACACCCTTAATTTTTTTAAACTACCATCCATTTGCTGACAAGAGGAAACCTGAGTCTTCTGTCCTGTGAAGTGAGCAGACACGACCCTGTGATTCTGAGCCCAGCCCTCTGTTCCCCACATGCCCTATCTGCAAGCTCCAAGGCCCGATGGGATTGGGGTTCAGGAGCAGGAGTGTGGTGACCTTGTGTCTCATCAGGAGACGTGTGATGGCTGCGGTCGCTGTCTCCAGTGCCCACCGTAGCATTTACAGACAAAACGACTCACTGCTGTACACATCTGTCCAGACCTGTAAAGTGAACTCAGGTAAACCACCGGCTTTGGGTGACATTGCTGTGGCCCTCTGGGGTGGGGTGTTGAGAACAAGGAGGCTGGACTGTGTCCGGGAAAGGTGTCTGGAAGTCTATACGCTTTGTATTCAATTTTTGCGGGGGAATGCAAAATGGTTCTAAAAACTAAAATCCGTTTTTAAAAAGTTGAACAAGAGCTTTTAATGGTGCGAGGATGGGAGAGGTGATGGTGGGGGCGGGGAGAAGGAACGAGGGTGGTGGCAGACGGTTGTCAAAGCTGGGCTCCGACGAAATGGGTCCTTGGTACTATTATCTTGTGAAACACACGCGGCAGTTCCCGTACTAAAAAGGCAGCTCGAGAAAACACAACTGGGCATGCTCCGAAGAAGACAGATTAGGGAGTTAGCCGCTGCCTCGAACACGGAGCTCATCCACACCCAGCCCCGGCGCTACCTTCACGAATGTACCTCCAAGAATCTCAGCCTTCTGCAGGTGAGCTCACCCAAGGGTGGAGGCTGGCTCCAGGCGGGCCCCAGGTAGCCCTGGAACACAGGGCTGCCCGTCAGTCACCTTGCCTGTCACCCTGCCATGGACACCATCTGCTGTGCTGAGGTTTTGTGGCCTGGCTCACTCAAGCTTTCGGTAAGAACATGCTCAATAAACATGTCTGGCTTTCTAGACTGTCTTTGATCTTTGCCAGGATGGGGGGTGGGGTGGGTGAATAGCTTCCCCCACACTTCCCACATGGTTGTGAGGCTGAGGCCTTGACTGCCCCAGGGCACTGAGGGGTGGCTTAGGTCTGCGGAGCACCCGGCCGGCATTCCAAACCCAGTGGGCCTTGCCTCCAGGCTTAGTGCCAGGCTTTTGCTACCGTCCTTTCTCCAGGGTGGTGGAAGTTAAGCAGAAATCTGTAATGGAAGGACAGGTCACCAGAAGCAGGGAAGCAACACTAGATACTGAAGGAACCCTGTGCCGGTGAGGATGTCCTCTCTGTGTCTCCTTTTAAGTTGAAGCACCTGGAGTGAGCCAGGCAGGGTGGCGCGCGCACGTGCGCGCGCGCGCACACACACACACACACACACACACACACACAATCCCAGCCCTTGGAGAATAGAGACTGGAGGGTCAGAAGTTTAAGGTTCTCCTTAATTACATAACAAGTTTAAGGTCAGCCTGCTTACAGGAATCTCTGACACAAAATAAACCAATGAAAAAGCAAACACCAAAAGAAAAGCTAAGACCCTCCTGAATGCAGGTTAAAAAGTATAGTCCAGGGGTGATCTACACTTTTAATCAGGAATGATTCTCACAAGTTCAGAGGGCTCAACAATACCAAATGCCTCTTGGTACTGAACTCCGGCTGAGAAAGAGCAGAGTCGCTGAAATCAAGTTGAGAAAGTTACCTTAAAGTTCCACTGGAACTTGTTACCTGTGGGTACAGAACAGCGTGTCTAGAGAACATTCCAGAAAGCAGCACATTTAGAGGAGGGTCCTGTGGGGACCCGGTGGCCTCCACGGGGCCGAGTCACCCTGTAATACGGGAGCTGATCTTGCCTTTGGCTTCCGCTGACTGTGCCCTGGATCAAATAGAGTGTCAGCCTTAGTGGCCTCTTCCTTGAAATGCCCGGACTGTGACGTGCAGGATGAAGTGAGTGTGCAGGCTGGAGCGTAAGAGACGATGAGGCAGAGCCAAGTAAACTTGCTTGTGCGTGCGCAGAGGCCACAGGGTAGAAATTAGGAATGCTGCGGGCTGGTGTGCGGTATGCTACTGTGGGTAATTCATCTCAGTGGATACGGAACTTCGCCATCTGATTGCCAAGACCACTTCTAAGAGACTGCCTCTCTTAGAACCAAAACCCAAACAATCCCTGCTAGCTCTCTCTACTGGATCTGTGGCATTCTGGACTAGTTCTGTTCTTACCATAACCACATAAGTAACTTATGTACAAAAACAAACAAATAAGCAAAAACCACCAAAACAAAACAAAACTAACTCAGTTGAATTAAAAAAAAATCTAAAAATCTACAACCATGTGTTTCTGGGCACCACATCTAGAATTTCTTGTGGCCTTATGATCAATGCAACCCACGTTAGTGGCAGCCTAGCACGGAAGTGTTTGGGGAGGTATCAGTTGAAGAGAAGAGGAGATGAAGGGAAGGGATGGGAGGAAGATTATGGAGGGGACAGAGGAGAGAGGGAAGAGAGAAACCTGGTGGAAAGAGCGCAAGGAGAGAATGAAGAGAAGTTAGTGGGTCAGTGCTCTCCTCACCCCCAAATGCATGTTTGCTCAGAACCTCAGTGTCTGTCTGGCCTTGTTCAGAAAAGGCATCCACAGAGGAACCTGAGTGAAGGCTCTAGAGAAAAGAGGGCCCTGCATTTCAGGTGGCCCTAAATGCATGTTCTTGGGCATAAAGGAAGAGAGGAAATAGGCACAGTGACCTGGGGAGAGGTCCACAGAAGGCAGAGCAGAGACTGATGTGTCTGCGAGCTGAGGAGGCCTGGATGCTTCCAGCGCAGAAGCTAGGAGAGAGGTGTGGGGATAGAGGTTCCTTCCCTGAACCCCAGGGACCCTCCTAGACTAGGCACCAGTCCCCCGTAA
The DNA here is from genome assembly GCF_004664715.2 of Peromyscus leucopus. Classification (NCBI taxonomy): domain Eukaryota; kingdom Metazoa; phylum Chordata; class Mammalia; order Rodentia; family Cricetidae; genus Peromyscus; species Peromyscus leucopus. The sequence goes on along the minus strand of NC_051065.1, from coordinate 116,607,078 downwards.
ACATGAAAGAAAGAAGTCCTTTGTTTCTGGTGGCTCTATGTCTAGTGATTTGTGATGGAAGCTCTTGGAAGTTCAGTATGCCAGGGGAGAGAGGGGACATGGGGGATGGGCCAGGAAGAAAGCCAGACCAGAAAGAGAAAAGAGCCGAAGAAGCCATGTGCATGCCTTTCTTATCGCTGTGACAGAATTCTTGACAAAAGAACTTAAGGATTTCTTCTGGCTCATGGTCTGAGGGTCCAGTCCATCATGGTGGGGAAGGCATGGATGCAGGGCATGAGGCAGCTGCTCACAGTCAGGAAGCAGAGAGAGATGGAGGCCTCTGCTCAGCTCCCTTTCTCCTCGGTCTTCAGTCGGGGACCCCAGCCAGTGGGATGGTGTCCTCCACATTCAGCATGGCTCCTCCCACCTCTGTTAAAACCTTTCTGGAAGGCCAGGCAGCAACGGCACATGCCTTCAGTCCCAGAACTCAGGAGGCAGAGGCAGGCAGATCTCTGTGAATTTGAGGCCAGCCTGGAACAGAGTGAGATCTGGGACAGTCAAGGCTGTTACACAGAAAAGTCCTGTCTCGAAACAAACAAACAAACAAACAAACAAACAAACAAAACTTTCTGAAAACATTCTCACAGGGACAGAAATGTGTCTCCTAGGTGATTTTAAGTGCAGTTGAATTGACAAGGTTAACTATTACACAGTCATATTCCCTCCCCTGCACCTGTGTCCCGGACATCCTGGTTCATCTCCATTGCGCACCTGCACCTGTGTCCCTGGATGTCCTGGTTCATGTCCATTGCACACCTGCACCTGTGTCCCTGGACATCCTGGTTCATGTCCATTGCACACCTGTGACCCTGGACGTCCCAGTTCATGTCCATTGCACACCTGCACCTGTGTCCCTGGACGTCCCGGTTCATCTCCATTGCACACCTGTGACCCTGGATGTCCCGGTTCATGTCCATTGCACACGAGCACCTGTGTCCCTGGACATCCTGGTTCATGTCCATTGCACACCTGTGACCCTGGATGTCCCGGTTCATCTCCATTGCACACCTGTGTCCTTGGACATCCTGGTTCATGTCCATTGCACACGTGCACCTGTGTCCCTTGGACATCCTGGTTCATCTCCATTGCACACCTGCACCTGTGTCCCTGGATGTCCCAGGTCATGTCCATTGCACACCTGCACCTGTGTCCCTGGACGTTCTGGTTCATCTCCATTGTACACCTGCTTGGTGACGTTGTCTCCCCACCTCTACCCACTTTTCCTGAAGTCAGTCTGCACCACATGCCTGCCCTAGCAGTTTTCCTAGAGAAGGTGTGAAGACACAGCTGTGTGCTGTCTACCTGAGCAGCCCTCGGCTGCTACTGGAAATAGGAGCAGGGGCAGATGAGGGTCAGTGTGGCTGGGGTCCCTGTGCAGGGCCACTGTAGCAAGCTGTGCACACGAGACACGTGGGGAGGCCATAATGCTTCTGGCAGGGGTGAAGACATTCTGAGTGTCTGAGAGAGGTAGCTGTGCTTTCATTGGCTACGAGACTTTTAAGCAGTGGTTCCCCGAGGAATTAGAATTTCCCCCAGTTACATCATGCTGAGAGAAGGGAAGGCTGAATGAAGCCAGTCAGAAGGGGAACTTGCCTCTTGGGAAGAGATTTCACACATTTGAGACAACTTATGAGATGGTATTAGAGCTAAGACAATGAGGGACAATGGTGGGTGGGACCACACCTTGCCCAGGGCTTCTTAACTGTCCATCCCTCTTACCCTCTGTTCAAACCCAAACTTCTTGTCAATACCCCTAGGTGGACTTGGGGCGGGGCACTAGACTCTTTTAACTGTTCCTTTCCCCCACTGTGGCCACAATGAATGAATCTCCTTTCTCTGCCTTTCACTGACTTCTTGGGCTGGCTGATTTTTATTGTCAACTTGACACAAACCTGGGGAGAGGGACTGTCAGTGAAGAATTGCTTTGATCAGATTGGCCGGTGGTCCTGTCTTGGAGGGATTGTCTTGATGGATGATTGACGTGGGAAGGCCCATCCCACTTGTGGGCAGCAACATCCCTAGGCAGGTGGCCCTGGGCTACATGAAAAAGCGAGCTGACTAGGGGCGGCAGAGTGCACCAGAGAGTGAGCCAGGAAGCGGCTTCCCTGTACTGTTTCTGCTCCTGTCCTCACTTGGTTTCCGGCCCTGACTTCCCTCCCTGGTAGACTGTGAGCTGGGAGTGCACGCTTCCGTAAGCTCTTGCCTTTCCTAAGGTGCTTTTGGTCATGGTCTGTATCAGCACAATAGAAAGCCAGTGAGATCACTTGTCTCCATTAGGCCTGTTGAGGGCGGGCGAGTGGCCAAGTCCAGCTTGTTAGGGTTAGGGTTCGGGCTCTGACCCTGACCACTCCAGTTATAAGGTGAGTGGGTGACACACCGCTCATCACTTCCCGTCACTTCATCCCAGTGGTAGGTTGGCTCCCCAGATTCTCCCCAAGTACTGATGAGCCCCCCTGTATCCTACTACACGGCCTCACCTCTGCAGCTGGAAACCTTGGGCTCAGAGGCGTGGCTAGGCGGCAGTTCCGACTCCTCGCTGCCTCCCTTCCAGAATGTTTCAGAACATGGGTACATGAGCATTGGGGGGGGGGGCCGCGTTCTTATAAAAATCTAAACAAAACCCACCACTACAACAAAACCTGCCTCCCTCTCCTAGAGGGTTATTTTTTGTTTTCTTAAGGATTCTAGTTAGGACTTTTGCTGTGGTTTTAAGACAGGTTTCACTGTGTAGCCCAGACTGCCTCGAATTCACAATCCTGCCTCTGCCTCTTGGGCGCTAGAACGGTGGGTCTGCACCACCACACTTAGTTATACCAGCATTTGTGAACGCCTTCCGTATACCAGGCACTGTGCTGAGTGGTCTGCAGGCACTGTCCTCATGGATTCTCCCATCATCCCTTGGAGCGTGAGCTGCAGGGTCACTAGGAGAAGTGACAGGCACATCAGAGTGAGGAACCTGGGGAGAGAAGGAGGGGCGAGGGGCGGGGAGCTCTGGAGGTCTCCATGCTCTGCCCGAGCTTACTGTTCTCCCCCACTTTGTGTTCCCACACACACACACTCTCATCCGATCTGGATTGAGCTTTCCCAGGATGCCTCCTGTCTTCCTAAGTCTTTGACCTCCACCTCCTCCACCATCCCTGCCCTGTCAGGGCTGCACGGGCGCCACGTGACTTTTCCACAAGCAGTTGAAGTTTATGAAACCAGGTTGAGCCCTGCAGGCAGAAGCTGCTCTCCTTACAGGATGTGGCCCTTCATCCTTACCTGACAGACGACTCAATAGTGACATCCACCCACAAAGCCGCATTCACCACCCGCATCGTTTACTGTGTGACTGTCATCCCTTACTTGGCCTTCAGAGGCACAGTGCCCTATTGTTCTGGGATGCCTGCTTAGGTGCCTTCCATTAAAGCAGGAAGTGACTGCTGCTGTGGGAGGAGAGAGGAGGCTGTGGCCAAGAAAGGGTGAAAAGCTCCGGGGTGGGGAGACCCTGCCTGGGGAATGGTTGAGCAGATGTTAGGAGCTAATGTTTTTATGCCCTGCTTATGCGTCGAGTGTTTGTCCACACCAACGTCACCAGTTACAACTTGAAAACAGTGAGCTTTACCTCCCAGAGTTGGTGACGTTCTCAGACACACATATTTGACAACCTTCTGTATAGGAAGCGTCCGAAAGGGGGCTGAGGTCAGTGAGCCTCTGACATTACTCAGTCAAGGGAGCTCAGTTGCAGGGCCAAGCCGAGACCCTGAGAATCCTAAAAGAGAAGAGATGGAGAAGGGGGTGCAGCAGGGGTAGGGGAGATACAGGTAACTGGTAAATTCCGCCGGAAGCATACTGTCATTTGCGTCCCGGTCCAAAGCAGTTTCGAGAAGCTTCGGTCAAGGCTCTTAAAACTCTCTCGCTCCATGTGGCCAGCCCAGTCTGGGCCAAGGGCTTCTGCTACGCAAGAGTGAGTGGTCCTCAAGTGTTCCAGACCAGGATGGAGGTGAGCACTGAGGTGGACACAGCCCACCTGCGATGGTCAGAAGGATGATGGAGGAGCAGAGTGCCGGTGAGCCCCCAAGAAGACAGACCACCTCACCCTTTTTTTTTTCCTTTTGGAAGGCAAGTGCTTGTCAGAGAGATAATATGCAGACTGAGCCCCAGAGTTAGCCTGGTCAAACTTGTCCCAGGTAGAGTAGGCAAGAGGTGCGAAAGCCCAGAATTGATGGGGAGAGGAGGCATGCCTTTGGGGAGTGTAGACATCCTGAGAAGCTGGAATACAGCCTTAAATATCGGGAAGGAAGTAACCTTAACTAAGTAAACCTTAACGAGCGTGGTCCAGCCCATCAGCACTGTCTCGGCTCCAGGCTCTCCTTCGAGGGCCTTCGTCAAATCATCAAACCTGTTTTCCAGAACACAGGTTCCTCCCCGGGCTCACGCCAGGCTTCAGCCTTTTTCTTCTCCCAGTGTGAGATTTCCAGGGGAAAATTCCAATTCCTTGGGGTGTACTTTCTCAAAAATCAGATAGCCAAGGTGGAGGAATGACCCAAGGGACTTTTTAGGATATTTTTATTCCCACCAGGACTGTTACAAAGAGGCCTTCTCTGCCTTGGTCAGGCATTTAGTTACTGTCCTAGAAGTAATGGAAAGCCGCTGGGAGCGAAGAACGTCATTTCACATCAGGTTTGCTTCTTGGAAGAAGCCTGGTTGCTGCTGTACCTATGGCAACAGGTGATTGATCCCGGTGAGCAACACAGGCTGCCTGTGTAGAACTCCCTTCACCCTCCTACCAAGACCCTTTGCTTCGTCTAATTGCCGAGAAGCCCGTAACTTAGTTCCTTAGTTACTCTACCAAAATACATGAAGCTGGACAATTTATATTGGGAAAAAAGTTTCTCCTAATTCTGGAGGCTGAAGTACAAGACCAGGGTGTTAGTAGGTTTGGGGTCTGGGGAAGCTGTGTCTCTGCTTTCAAGACGGTGCACTGCTGTTGCGTCTTGCAGAGGGGACACATGGCAGACGGGATGGAAGGGGACACAGCACTAGTCCTGGCTTCCTGTCTCTGCCCTCCCATCCCCTAGGAGTCACCTTCTAAGGCAGAAGCTCTTCCTAGTCCTTCTCTGAAGTCCTAGTCATAAAGGCTCCCCCTGGGGACTTCACCCCCTCCTAGAGAGGCCACTTTCTAACAGGACCACGTTGGTGACTACATTTCAACATGACGGAGGGGCTCAGGGGACATATTCAGACCACATCAACAACCAAATGTGAAAGACAAACATCCTGGTCATCCAGGAACTGTGGCATGACAGTCCTCAGAGGTCCAGGAGCTTCCTGCAGGGGTGTCCTGGAGCCCCCTTCGATCAGAAACTCAAACAGTATTGGTTGACAAGCTTCCACCTCCAGTGAGCTATGGTTTTCCTTCATTTCTGGGAGTGTGATGGAGTAGAGCCTTAAGACTCCTGTTTGCACAGAACACTCCCCAACTCCGGAAACCTGAAACGCTTAAGTGTCCAGTTGATTTGCAGCCAGCATTTGGCTTTCAGCTGGTGAAAGTCTCACTTCTCAAAATGGAAACTGAGTTGTCAATAGTTATCCGTAGAGAATTGGTGATGGGCCTCCTTGAGGGCACCATCGTCTACATGGTAAAGGGGTGCTCTGCTCCCTTTAATAGTCTCCAGGGTGAGCATCCCCTGTACACGTCCTCCACCATGCTGTGAGTTGCCTCTGGATGACGTGTAGTACCATTCAAAGGCTGTCAGTCAGTGCTGTGTTAAACTGTCCAGAGAGAACAGCAGAACTCTGTACAAGTTCGGTACAGAGACAATTTTTCTTCTGAATGTTTTCCATCCAATGTTGGTTGAATCTGGGGTTGTGAAGTCTATGGCTATGGAGGGCTGGCGGTGTATCTCTTTCTTTGCTTGGATGTTATTAAAGAATGAGGTTCCTATGGGGAGAAATATCAGGTGCAAGGGCTCTGCCCTCCCCCCTAGAAGTGTTGATTCAAGAGGAATATCAATCAGCTTCTGTTTAGTTCTGCTGCGGTAACAAAAATCTCCCCAAATTTCAGTGGCTCGTCGTAAAAAGAGCTTTTGTTTCTTACCCACATTGCATGTTTGCTGTGTGTTATCAGGCAGGAGGATCAGCCTCCATGGGCTCTGTGTGTGTGTGAGTGTGTGTGTGTGTGTGTGTGTGTGTGTGTGTGTGTACAGGCCAGAAGTTGATGTCGGATATCTTTCTCAATCACTCTCCACCATATTTTTTGAGACAGGGTCTCTCATCAAGCCTGGGATCCCCTCGACTGGCCACACACCTGTCCCAGCCTGCCCACTTCCCTGTGCTGTGATTATAAGTAGACATTCTATGCCTGGCTTCTGCTTGGGTGTGAGACTCAGGTCCTCAAGCATCTTACCAACTGAATTATCACCCCAGCCCCAGGACAGTAACTCCTGTTAGATATATGACATTTTATACGAAAGAAAGTGAGAAAGATTGGGAACTGTGGCACAGTACAAGGAGGTTGGGCGTGGGGGGTGGGGGCAGAGTCTTCTAGGTCTTCAGGCCACACTTTGAAGAACCCGTGTGCTACTGTGTGTGAGGATAAGGGAAGACATGGCACCTCCAGGTGCAGAATCAGGCCATTTCCTGCTCTTCCTGACACCCCTTTTCAGTACTCCTTTGCCCCTTTGGCCCCTCAGAAGCTGTCAGGGCCAGCCTGTCCCACATTTGTGCCCCGAGTCTCAGATCTTTCCCCCATACCTCCAGCTCTGTTTTCTGCTAAGTAGCACAAATTATCTGGTCTCAAAACTAATGCATGGAAATAGGCATTACGTGTTCGCCCTGCCTGAGGAGGTATTTGCATTTTAACCAGACTGCTTCCTGACCCAGAACCTGCTGCAAAGGAGACTGTCAGGCACCTAACTGGTAATGGATGTAATGTGAGAGCCCTGAGCTGTGGCTCTTCACTCCCGCCCTGCAGCTTATCGCTGACCCTGGATTTGCACCTGATGTTTTAAAGGTCTGTTCATGTCTGTCTCTCTTGCTAGAGTCAGAGGCCCTTCATGGCTGTGCCCTCCACAAAACAAAACAAAAAAAGAAAGAAAAAGGAAAAAAAAGTTGATGAATGAATTCAAGCTATCTGGGCATTATAGCAACCCACTCTTGAAACATTTAAATTAAAAAAAAAAAAAAAGGTTGTTTTTTTGTTTTTTGTTTTTTTTTTTTTTCCTAAACAAGGATTTCACAGAGTCCAGGGTGGCCTCAAACTCACTATGGAGCCAAGGATGAGCTCAAACATCTGGTCCTCCTGCCTCCACCTCTTAAGTGCTGGAGTTAGAGGTGAATACCACCATACTCAGTTTGTGCTGTGTTGGGGTTTGAACCGAGGACTTTGTTTATTCTAGCCAAGCATTCTACCAACTGAGCTACATACCTAGTCCCCTTGAAATGTGTTAAAATTGAGATGTTTATTTACTTTTGGTCTTTGCCAACCAGGACCCTTGATCCTGAGCTGGTGAAAGTGGCCTTCTGACTACATTAGGACTGATTTGGAATTTGTTACTTGATAACATTCCTCCCTCCATGAGAGAAATCAGAAGGAGAAACAAAACAAATCTTTAATTGAAACGTCATTTGGCTAGCTAGAATTGACCAGTAAAATAGTGGATATAAGGCTGGGATTCAGCTCAGGTGGCAGAGTGATTGCCTAAATACAGAAGGCCCTGGGTGCAATCCCCAGTATCACAAAAGCCGGACATGATGCTGCACACTTGTATTCCCAGCACCCAGGAGACAGAGGCAGGTGGATCAGAAATTCAAGGTCATCCTCAGCCAAAAAGAGAGTTTGAGGCCAGCCTGGAATACATGAGACTGTGTCTCAAATAAATAAATAAATAATAAATAAATTGGAATTAAAATGGTGGTTATAAAACATTGAAATTCAGAAGACTAATACCAAAAAAAGAGTAAAACACTTAATTGTACTTAAATTTCTCATTAGTTCTGCATTCATCATTTTATATTGACAATAAGCTAAGAGATAGAACTTCAGATAAATTAAATATGTATTAAAATTAAATTATTGTTCTTTAGTATTTAATCATTAAAGCCATTTCCTTTTACTTTTTATACGTGGTGGCCAGAAAATTAAACATTGCATACTGTGTGGTCTGTGTTCTGTTTCTTTGGGGCACAGTGATGTCGGAGAATTCTAACAGCTTCTCCGTCACACCTGTGGGATGCCCTCACTCCCAAGGATCAGTTCCTTTGGGAGCGGACCTGGAGACTTATTATCTCAAGAGCAGAAGAGTACATGAGAGGAGCGCTCCTTCTCTGTCTTCATTCTCTCCGGCGAAGGTCTTTTTGATCCAGTTTGTCTGATGGGGGATGAAATCTACTAACACACCTCTGGGATTCCACCCACAGGAGCCACAGCTTCATTTCTGTCAGCCCCAGGGTGGGGGCGAAGGTTCTTTGTGGTTCTAGCTGGCTGAGCAGGGCTTCCTCATAAGTCAGTCCTTACTCCTTGTGGTAGTGGTTTGAATGAAAACTGCCTCCATAGGCTCAGAGGGAGTGGCACTATCAGGAGGTGTGGCCTTGTTGTTGGAATAGGTGTGGCCTTGTTGGAGGAAGTGTGTCACTGGGGGTGGGCTTTGGGGTTTCAGGTGGCCAAGCCAGGCTCAGTGGCCCTCTCTCTTCCTGTTGCCTGCTGATCCAAATATAGAACTCCATCACCATGTCTGCTTGCCCACCATCATACTTCCCACCATGATGGTAATAGCCTAAACCTCTGAACTGTAAGCCAGCCCCAATTAAATGTTTTCTTTTATAAGCATTTGCATCCATGGTCATGGTGTCTTTTCACAGCAATAAAACCGTAAGACTCTCCTCCTGAATCACATCAGAAGGGGGATTGGCAGTCATGAAGAAGATGGAGGAAGCAAAGAATGGGGATGAGGCAGTCTTTAGGAGAGCGGAGTCCTAGTCAGGGTCTCGGGGAACAGAGCGCCTAGAGCCTTCACTGGGGCTTTCCTGGGGGACAGGTATGTACCAAATCTTGATCTGGGTCCTGGTCGTGTGGTATGGCCCCTTTATGAGTGGTTTATCAAACTGCATATTTATTGTCTCTTCTCTTTGCCTACGTATATCACACTTCATTGAAAATTGTACATAGGCAAACAGGGAATCAGTGGGAGGAGCTGAGCCATGGCTTCAGAGTGGTTAAGAGTGTGCACTGCTCTTCTAGAGGACCTGGGTTCCCAGCATCCACATGGCAGCTCACAACTGTCTGTAACTCCAATTCCAGGGGATCCAGTGCCCTCTTCTTCTGGCCTCCGCAAGCACTACACACATATGGTGCACATACGTGCGTGCAGGGAAACACTCATATACATAAAGTAAAAATATGTGAATGCTTTTTCAAAAAAAAAAAAAAAAAGAATATGTGTGGGAGTCATTTAAAAAGGGAGAAATTTTCATGCTCTATAAAAACCAGTCTCCGAGACAGAACATAAGAAAAAGTTTTGTTTTGTGCTTTATTTTGTTCCATCCTTTGAGATAGAGTCTCTAGCCCAGGATGTCCTCAGACTCACCACGTACCTGAAGACAGCCTTAAACTTCTGACACTCCTGCCTCCGCCTCCAGTGCTGGGGTGACAGGAATGCACCACCATGCCCTGTTTATACAATGCTGGAGATCTAACCCAGGGCTTTGCACATGTTAGGTAAATGCTCTACTCAGCTCCATCTCCAGCCCTGTCCTGTGGTTTAATATGCCAAACATGCTAAGTGAACTCAAATACAGCGTTTGTGACACGGGTTTGAGATGCCCCCGGGACCCACCTGTGACCTCGCTTTAAATGAATCCCTCCCTGCCCTCCCCAGCAGCAAAGCCTATGACTTCCTTCTAACCCACACAGTACAGTGTAGCATGTCAGAGTGTGTGTTGTCTCGTCCTGCACAGCTCCAGGGACTGACCTAACTGGGGCCTCAAGGGACATGAGGAAAGGACAGAGAAGCTGGCATCAGGTAGTCTGGGCTCTCAGATCGAAAAAGCCACGGTACCGTGCAAGCTCATCACGTTTATAATATACAGTTGACCAGGAAGGATGGGTTATTGCATACAGCTCAAAAGGAGGCCAGGTTGAACAAGAAGGTGGGGTCAGCGAGTCTCCACAGAAGCGGTCTCTGTAGGAGAGCCGTCTTCAGACCATAAGCACCTTGGGGTAGAAAGCTACAGTGGACGTTTTATGCACACTGTCAACATTTGCACTTGCACCCAAAGAAGGCTTTGCTATCCCACGGAGCCTCACCCAGGGAAGTGTGTGCCGTGCCCGTGGGGCTGAGGCATTGGCCTTTGACATGCCATACCCGTGTCAACAAATGCGCATTCACTCAAGACTTCACCCACCTCAGGGCTTCCTTCGCTCCCCACGGTGTGTGGTTATGTGAGCTTGATCACATTACGGTGTCAGTCACTGTAGTCTTTGTACTCTGGACTGGCCTTAGGAAGCAAGCAGCTGGGCTGAGAAAGCCTACAGGGTATCCTTCAGGGGCCACAAGGTGGTCTGCGGCCAACAGATGCAAGAAAGCACATCCTTCAGTCCTCAACCACCAGTAAGTGAATTCTGACAGCAGCCTGCGGGATACTGGAGGCAGGCCCTTCTCTTCTGTGTTAGGTAATTTTGTTGTTGTGGTTGCTATGACAATACCTGGCAAGAAGCAACCGAAGGGAAGAGGGGCTTATTTTGGCTCCCAGTGTGAGGGAACAGTCCATCATGGCGGGGAAGGCGTGGTGGTTGGAGCGTGTAGCTGCTGATCATATTGCATCTGAAGTCAGGAAGCAGAGAGACATGACTCACTTCCTCCTTCTTATTCAGTCCAGGACCCTGGTCCATAGGATGGTAACTTAGGTTTCAAACGAGTCTTTCCTCCGCATTTAAATCCCCCTGGAAACACCCTCATCACTCTTCCCAGAGATGTATTCTCATGCCGATTCTTAATCCAGCGAGTTGACCCTGAAGAGTCCCATCAAGCCTCCAGGAGATGAGAGCCCTGCGAACTCCTTGTTTACATCCATGAGACCCCAACAGAGGATCCCACCAAGGCCTGGAGGAATCTAAGTCTGGGCCCCCAACACAAGGAAACCACAAAGAGGGAATGCATGCTGGTCTAGGGTACCAAGTGCATGGCCATGTTGCCGCACAGCATCACAAACTATGCCAGTGATGGGAAAATGCAGCCCGACACCTTACTCAATGTGTCTTTTCCCTCCTCATACACACAGAAAGGAACCCCACATCCATGGGAATGATGCAATATGTGAGGTTAAACTCATTTTCAAATATCTTTTAAAAATGAAGTTAATACACATCCATTGCAGAAACTGTACCAAGTACAGGTTAGCACAAAGAATTTAAACCCATGTTTCATCATGTATGTGTTAGTAGTGTAATTCTCGGAGTGACCACTGTTGCTACATAAAGATGGCGGGGTTTGGTGCATTTAGCAAAGTCATCACTGTGGTTATGCATGCAAAATATAGAAAACAGAACAATAAAACGAAGGCTCTAAACTAAGAGTCATGGTGTATCTCAATTATGAAGACAGTCCCTAGGACGCAGTGGCAGAACGCTGGCCGGACATGCACAAGGTCCTGAGTTCCAGCCCCAGCAGCACCCAAATGAAAGCAATTCCCGATCTCACCGTTGCGACATGGAAAGGGAGAGCCCCCCATTAGTGAAGAGAGTGGGAGAGGGAGCAGGTGTGGGAGATGGGGAGAAGGTGGTCCTGCCTGGAAGAACATGCCTGAGCAAGGCAAATACGGCAGGTGTTATCCTTCCTATTCCTGCTCAGCCCCATGGAACGAGGAGACAAGGAGAACCCCACATCCATGGGAATGATGCAATATGTGAGGTTAAACTCATTTTGAAATACCTTTTAAAAATGAAGTTAATACGCATCCATTGCAGAAACTGTACCAAGTACAGGTTAGCACAAAGAATTTAAACCCATGTTTCATCATGTATGTGTTAGTAGTGTAATTCTCGGAGTGACCACTGTTGCTACATAAAGATGGCGGCGTTTGGTGCGTTTAGCAAAGTCATCACCATGTGCTCAGGTTTTTTATCTCACTGAACCTCTGCCTTTGGAGGATAGTAGCCATCAGAGTCTGTGAGTTCCATTCCTGGCTCCATCCCTGCATAGGGCGGCATGGAAGGAAGCCAGAAGCTATACTTAACCAATACGTTTTGTGAGGAAGAGACCAGACCTGAACACTGGGCATAGCCTGGCCATCTCATCTCCTCAGAGGGGCCTACATACACCAAAGACTCTGCCCAATCAGTGACTCAGTTTCTTGGCCCATGCTATTTTGCTATCTTGTCTTTTCATCTTCCTCTTGCCCTCACTCAGTGTGTTCTTCCAAAAGTGAGTGTCAACCTGGGCTATGGGCCATTGGCTAGCTCGCAGCTTCTCATCTGGTCAGAGCACTTGCACTGAGCCTCTTGGTCCACTGCCAACTCCTTTGATGCCCACGTGTTGGCACTTGGGGTCCAGGAAGTCTGATTGGGCTCTATCGGCATGGCAATGATCAGGGTGGCCACATAACCCAACTGATATAAAGCAATGATGTCTGGCTCCTTCCCTCTGGAGAGCAAATCAAGAAGATTCGAGAAACTCTGTCCTGGCTGCTTTCTCCCAGTCTGGGTAGAAAGAATATGTAATCTATAGAGTGTCCACAAACATGCAAATGCAGAGAGTCTGACCGACCTCCCCACATTCTCATGTCCTCTCTCCCTCTCTGCTTTTCTTTCTTTCTTTTTTTTTTTTTCAAGTGTCTGGTTGTATGAGGCAGAGTGTGTTGCCTAGGCAACAGGTGTTTCCCTCAGTCTCAGCCTCTCTCCAGCGAACACAGGCAGGACCGGGTCCTGGAAAGCTGGCTCCCAGCCAGCCGTGTGCAGGTCACACCAACTAGATGTTGCACTTGCAGGAGGCTGGACACTGACTGAGCCCTCCTTCTGTCATGTAAGACCCCTAGAGAGAGTCCCCTGTCACCCTGGCTGTCAGGACAACATCTAACTCCCCTTGATAGGTCAGTCTCTTTTTTTTTTCCTGTTTATAGAGTTGATTCATATAGACCGCCAGGAGAGGCAGCACTTTGGGCAGGCACATATAGTCCTGGCTCCAGAGTCAGGGGCTCTGAATCTCTGACCTGAGCCCTGCACTCAGCTTTTTTAGCAAGTCTTCTGGCAGCCCAGCCGGTGGTTGACAGCATGCTGTGCCCTGTTTGAGGGCAGGGAGTAAAAACATCTCCCCAGCAGCCAATGTGAGCCACGACTCTGTGGACCTGGCTGAGTCCAGTACTGATCTAAGGTTTTGCTTTTAATTAATTCATTAAATCCCCTCTAGTTCTGGGATTCTCACCTAAACTGGATGTTGGAACCAGGGAAGATCTTTTTGAAAAATTGGGATGCTTTGGGATCCAATTCCAAACAGAATCCAGATATCCTGTTGAGCAACAGCAACGTTTTAAATGTTCCCTGGGGCTGGGGGTGCGGCTCAGCTGGTAGAATACCTGCCTTGTATATGGATGAAACCCTGGGTTCCATCCCCAGCACCCAATAAACCGAGTGTGGTTACTGTCATATGGCCGTTTCCTCCC